>NW_011495043.1:68607-80222 GCF_000754665.1 Bison bison bison | reverse complement strand
TTAACCACTGCACCACGAGAGAAGTACTCAATCCTATCATTTAATGATTCTTGTGTCCCAGTGGTTATAACTGTGGTATTAATCTTTCTCTTATTTTCAGTTTTTTATAATGTATTTTCCAACTTAAAAGTGCTCAAAGAATAATAGGAAAATAGCTAGATTTTATGTCTATTTCATGCCTTGACTAAAAGTACCATTTTGTTTTGTTTTTTTACTGATGCTATTAGACTGATAATTGCTTTGAATAAGATTTAACTTGTTTTCTTCATTTGGTATTACATTTGTAATGCAGCATTTTAAAAAATTCCAATCAATTGAATGGGATGTTCAAACAAGATCTAAGGTAAGTATAAGAATTCTGTTTATTTTCAAAGATAGTGAGAATGGTATGATTTTGCCCTAGCACTTTGAACTACACAAGGCCCAGAATGTACTTTATGGTTAAAGATTTGCCATACGTTATCATGAGGGGATGCTAAGGAATTCCGTTTAAGGTGATGAAATCACTATCTGGTTCTCATTTTCTGTCCCAGAACGAATTCATAAATCCCCTCATAAGGATGCTCCTGTTTAATAAATGCATGCAACTAGTATTTAACATGGAAATAATACAGGTTGAACTGTGTAAATTTACTTTCTAAGGCAAGGTAAGAAATTAGAATATATGTTGAAAGCTGGAAAGTATATTATTTTCAGACCAAATAAGTTGAATATAGGAAAGATTTGTTCTCTAGTTTTGTGCTCTTACAGCTTACTGAAGGATGTAAATATATTTCATCTATATGCCAATGTATTTAACAAATAGCAAAATGTGTGTAACCTATGTATATGCTATGTTTGCTGCTAAGGTTTCAAATGATAGGCTACTTTCCTCAATGGTCAAAAGTACTTGAGTGTGAATTTGTCATCAACTTATTCTTTTTTCGAGTAAATAATTTATTAATTTATTAAATCTGAGTTTAGCTAAAAAGTATATATATGTGTGTGTGTGTGTGTGTGTGCGTGTGTATTTCCAGAGTTTCTGGCTGACATAGTTGTTAGGATCCCAGGCTTTCACTGCGATGGCTCGGGTTCAAACCGTGGTTAGGTAACTGAGATCCCACAAACCACAAGGCACAACCAAAAAAAGAAAAAAAAAATTCCATGTCTCCGTTACATGGAGCTCAGAGTTTGCATTTAAAATATAAGCTACTGCATATACACACTGCTATATATAAAATAGATAAACAAGGACTTACTACATAGCACAGGGACCTATACCTGATATTTTGTAATAATCTATATGGTATATATATGTATGTATAATCTATAACTGAATCACTTTGCTGTATACCTGAAACTAACAAAAGATTATATATCAACTATACTTCAATAACATTTTTAAATTAAAAATAAAATATAAGCTACTTTAGCACAAACAGTGTTTGTGTTACCATGTGCATATTAAATATTTTTAAATATGATATTTATAATAAAGTATTTTGAGTCCATCAAGAAGAAAAAGGGCCGAGGTGAATAAAGAAAAAAATTTCTTAAGAAAAGGAAGTCAGCATTTCTGCAAAGGGAGAGATTTGGGGTTCTCCAGTACTCTTGCCTGGAAAATCCCATGGATGGAGAAGTCTAGTGGGCTGCAGTCCATGGGGTCGCTAAGAGTCGGACACAACTGAGCGACTTCCCTTTCACTTTTCACTTTCATGCATTGGAGAAGGAAATGGCAACCCACTCCAGTGTTCTTGCCTGGAGAATCCCAGGGACGGCGGAGCCTGGTGGGCTGCCATCTCTAGGGTCGCACAGAATCGGACACGACTGAGCGACTTAGCAGCAGCAGCAGCAGCAGTCAGAAGGGAGTAGAGGGCTTCTCTCTGGGGGATCCTGGAGAGTTTAAAAATAACTGAAGCTTCTTCAGTCAATGAGGAGAGCTGATATTTGTTGATCATCTCTTGGGCACCGAATGAAAGCGAAAGTCGTGTCCGACTCTTTGCAACCCTGTGGACTATACAGTCCATGGAATTCTCCGGGCCAGAATACTGGAGTGGATAGTCTTTCCCTTCTCATGGATCTTGGCAACCCAGGGATTGAACCCAGGTCTCCTGCATTGCAGGCAGATTCTTCACCAGCTGAGCTACAAGGGAAGCCCGAGAATACTGGAGTGGGTAGCCTATCTCTTCTCCAGCGGATCTTCCCGACCCAGGAATTGAACCGGGATCTCCTGCATTGCAGGCAGATTCTCTACCAACTGAGCTATCAGGGAAGCCCACTCTTGGGCACCCAGGGCTTGGCAAATGTGACCTCACTTTTTCCTCACTCCTTGGTGAGAGTGGTCTTGCTTCTCTCTCTGAGCAACTGAGGAAGAAACTGAGGTGAAGTGAGGCTGCCCACTCACCCAGCTCACCAGTCAGAAAGGAGTCATGAGGGGAGAGGTGGGCAACTCTGACTGTGGCTTGAGTTTTGTTTCACTTCTGTGCTTTGCACCTCTGTAAGACAACATGACACTTAATACAGTAGAAAGTGGAGTCACCACTGCAGATGAGTGTGGAGGAGCGTCCGCAGAGAGAGAGAGTGAAGTTGGGGGTAGTTTAGGGAGAAATCTCTCTGGACACTCCGGAAGCTCTGGGTGAGCCCAGCGGAGCAGCTATGACAGCCCAACGGCAGCCTGGCCGCACACCCAGCTTGCCTGGCTGATGGCGCTCTCTGTCATGGGCTTGGGGTGTGTACTTCCTCTTGGTTCAGGGTGAGGGTGAGGGAGAGAGCAGTGACTGCAAGGAAAACCCTCAGCTATTGGGGCGCACATGGCTCATACCAGGCTGCATGTTGCTTCCTGTTGTTGTTTTGAAGCTGAGGCAATCCACACAGTGACTCACACCACCTACTTGATGTCTCCTGTTGGCATCTTCAAAGCTGAGGCAACATGGGTCTGATCAAGATTAACTCAGTCCCCAGGCTCTCCTGATCCGTGACCACACCCCACCACTCCTTATTAGGAGCTCAGCTGAGCTGAGAGACTAAGTTAACACCCTTACTGTGAGAACACAGGCCAGCGTCTGAACCCAGAGGAAGTACAGCTCTCATTCACTTTTCCCCAGTGGAATGGCCTGCATAGAGCCTGCCTCCCTGATCAGAGAGCCCAGAGCAAAAGGCTCCAGCAGCTTTATGGACCCTGAGGTGGGGGTAGGGGAAGAACTCAGTGTAAAGAGACCTGGGCCTGAGTCCAAGTGGGGACAGGGGTCTTCAAGCTTTCTCCATTCTCTTCTCTTATGCAGGCCTTAGCAGAGGTACCACAAGAGAACCTTGGCCCAGGGCCTCAGAAACCAAGACTAGGAAGGAAGAAAGTGCGAGGAGTGTGAACATCTCTCAGGTCTGGGCCCTGAGAGAGACTGCAGTGCCCAGCTGTCAGCAGTCTGGGGTTGAGGAGGGCAGCTCTCCACGTGAGGCTGGCCAGAAAAGTCACACAGGTTTTCAGCCCAGAGTTGGACTCTTCACCTCTCTGTGGAGAGGGTTGTTTTCCCATCACCTCTCTGTTCACTGGCTTGTACCATCTCTCCTTTCCATTCCATCAAGAGTTAATTCCAGTCCCTGCCAAAAGTTTTGGGGAGTTCTGGTAAAGTGTCAGTACACAAGCTTCTACCCTTTCTCAGGCTCTGAAGAGCAGGGCGACCTATTGGGCAATCCAGGCCAGGATGAGGGGTCTTCCAGCTTTAGGCAATGTCCCAGGTCCACGTTTTCAGATCCTTGTTGTTGGCACTCAGAGCTGTCCCCATCCTTCCCTACCCTACCAGCCCAGCTCAGCAGCAAACACCCACATCATCATCACCCAGGTATGGCCTCCCTCTCCAGCTGCTCCTGCTGTAAACCAGTTGACTCAGAGCAGAAATCAGGTGCAGGAAGGGTCAGGGTTGAGGCCTGCTTCCAGGAATGTAGGACCAGTGATCAGCCAGAATTGTGCACCCTTAACTGTTTTGTGTGTGTGATAAAATACATATAGCAGAATCTACCATCTTAGCTAATTTTTTAAGTTAATGAATTAATTTATTTTTGGCTATGCTGAGTCTTGGTTGCTGCACACCAGCTTTCTCTAGATGTGGTGAACATTTGTTGAAGTGCATGGGCTACGGGCTTCTCATTGAAGTGGCTTCTTTTGTTGTGGAAAACAGGCTCTAGCCACACAGGCTTCAGTAGTTGCCACGTGAGGGCTCTAAAGCATGCCAGCTTCAGTAGTTGTGGCCCGCAGACTCAACAGTTGTGGTGCATGGGCTTAGTTGCTCCACGGCACATCGAATCTTCCTGGACTGGGGACTGAACCCATGTCCCCTGCATTTGCAGGTGGATTCTTATCCACTGTACCAACAGGGAAATCCCATCTTAGCTATTAAATATTTTTAAGTGTACAGTCCAGTGATATTAAATGCATTCACATTGTTGTGTATTCATCACCACCATCTTCCTCCATAGACCTTATCACTGCAAACCTGTAACTCTGTACCCATCAAACATTAACTCCCCATTTCACCTTCTCCTTGACCCATGAAAACCACCATTCTACTTTCTGTCCTATTATTTTGTCTACTCTAAGAACCTTGTATATGTGGAATAACACAGTATTTGTCTTTTTGTGACTGTCTTATTTCACTTAGCAGAATGTCCTCAGTTCAGTTCAGTCGCTCAGTTGTGTCCGACTCTTTGCAATCCCATGAACCGCAGCACACCAGGCCTCCCTGTCCATCACCAACTCCTGGAGTCCGCCCAAACCCATGTCCATTGAGTTGGTGATGCCATCTAACCATCTCATCCTCTGTCGTCCCTTTCTCCTCCTGCCCTCAATCTTTCCCAGCATCAGGGTCTTTTCCAATGAGTCTGCTCTTTGCATCAGGTGGCCAAAGTATTGGAGTTTCAGCTTCAGCATCAGTCCTTCCAATGAATATTCAGGACTGACTTCCTCTAGGATGTGCTGGTTGGATCTCCTTGCAGTCCAAGGGACTCTCAAGAGTCTTCTCCAATACCACAGTTCAAAAGCATCCATTCTTCGGTGCTCAGCTTTCTTTATAGTCCAACTCTCAAATCTATACATGACCAATGGAAAAACCATATCTTTGACTAGACGGACCTTTGTTGACAAAGTAATGTCTCTGCTTTTCAATATGCTGTCTATGTTCATCATAACTTTCCTTCCAAGGAGTAAGCGTCTTTTAATTTCATGGCTGCAATCACCATCTGCAGTGATTTTGGAGCCCAGAAAAATAAAGTCTGACAGTGTTTCCACTGTTTCCCCATCTATTTGCCATGTAGTGATGGGGCTAGATGCCATGATCTTAGTTTTCTGAATGTTGAGCTTTAAGCCAACTTTTTCACTTTCCTCTTTCACTTTCATCAAGAGGTTCTTTTGTTCTTCTTCACTTTCTGCCATAAGGGTGGTGTCATCTGCATATCTGAGGTTATTGTTATTTCTCCCAGCAATCTTGATTCCAGCTTGTGCTTCACTGAGCCCAGCATTTTGCATAATGTACTCTGCATAGAAGTTAAATAAGCAGGGTGACAATATACAGCCTTGACGGACTCCTTTTCCTATTTGGAACCAGTCTGTTGTTCCATGTCCAATTCTAACTGTTGCTTCCTGACCTGCATACAGGTTTCTCAAGAGGCAGATCAGGTGGTCTGGTATTCCCATCTCTTTCAGAATTTTCCACAGTTTATTGAGATGTTAGAAAGAACCAAAACTTGATCTTTCCCTGGTTCAACTACCTGAATTTCACTCTTTTCTTCATTAACAGAAATGTTTTGACAGAGAATATTTGAGGAAGAAATCATCTCAATCTTGGCTAATACATTTAATAAGGAAAATAGGGAATTGGAATATTCTTGAATGTAGTTGTCTCTAAATTTTGACGCGCAAAGAGACTGAAAAATGTAATGTCGAGTGGATAAAAGGCTTTCAGAAGAGAATGTAGGTATAATCCTGTTACAATGTATTAATATTCCATTAAAATTGACATATAAATACCACCCGTATTACATATATTGAAACACTTGTAGGAATATATACTAAATTGTTCATTATTTAATATACTCACTTCATTATGTATTTCTCTATTGTTTAAACTAGGTTTAAAAATAAGATTCTTTTAATTTTGCAATCAAAATTTCCAGTCTTTTAGAAAAAAGACATTACAGTTTTAAAGAATTCCTTTGATTCCTTGGTGGTTGCAGATTTTTACTATCCTCTGCCTTAGTTTTTTACTTTTTGATACCGACTGGGGACAGACATCAGAGACAAATGGCATTTCTGTAAATGACTAATTTCCAAAAGCAAATCAAGTGATGAATATCAGAAATCTATCTCTCTTTGGCTTTATTTTCTATTTCCCCCACCTTTCTCCCTTCTCTTACTTGTTTCTTTCTTCTCCAGTATCTAGCATAACCCTGGAGAAGGAAATGGCAACCCACTCCAGTATTCTTGCCTGGAGAATCCCAAGGACAAAGGAGCCTAGTGGGCTACAGTCCATGGGGTCGAAAGAGTCAGACACGACTGATCACAGCACACAGCACATAGCACATCTAGCATGATACTTTAGACAGGGTGCTCTTGTCCTTTCTGCCACTAACAAATCTTCCTAAATTAGCTGTCCCTTGCCTCTTCCCATGTCTCAAAGCTGAACTTAACCCAAAGTAATGACAAGGTTGTAGAAAATGGTAACAGGGCACAGCTCAGTACCAGAGAGCTAAATTTGGAGTTTCCTGGGTTTTACCACTTTATATAGATATTTTCCCAAAAGTTTTCAGGCTGTGGTTCACCATTTAGTTATTTCCTCAAATTCATTGTCAATTCATCACACGTGGTTGTTTAGAGCCAAGAATTTTGTAAATATCAGACATGTTATCTTTAAAAAAAATCTAATCTCTTCTAGGAATTTTTCCTTTTACTCATGCATCTAAAGTATAAATGGAAAGCCAGGTGGTAGCAACGATATTCTGATTTTTTTTAAAGTCACACTCCAATCTGCTTGAATTACAAGACTAAACAGTGCTGGCTCAGTGATTTCATGGGGTACAATCAATCAGTGCCTCCTGTTTTGATTATCTGCTTCATTAAACATGATGCTGGGCACAAAATCCATGTATCTGCCAGTCAAAATGAATATTGCTTTGAATTTAGGTCTTGGCACAGATTAATAATCCCTGACTTCCTCTTTAGTCAAACGTCTATTATGATGCGGCAAAATACAAAACTTCTTTCTATAAATATTAGTAATGAACAAATAAGAGGTTGTAGTAAAATAGCCAAGCAGGAGAGAGGAAACATCAGTGGAGCACATGGCAGCTTAACCCTTTGTCTTAACAAGGAAAGCCTCTCACTCTCTGAAAATATGAACAATCCTTTGCCACACATCTTTGTTCTTTTGCTCCCTATTCTCGAGGTTAGATTCTAGGATCCTAGAGATACCCAAAGGACAGTGTTATAATTTAGCTATCCATAGCCAGACACTTTTTATCATGTCTGAAAGCTTCTAAAATCCCTTTGATTGGACTCCAGTGATACCCTCCCCACAATTCCCACCCCTCCCAAATTGATACAAAAGGCATCGACACAATTGGCACACAAGGTAGAGAGGTTGTTGTTGTTTCCTTGCTGCTTCAGTTCAGTTCAGTCACTTAGTCGTGTCCGACTCTTCGCGACCCCATGGACTGCAGCACACCAGGCTTCCCTGTCCATCACCAACTCCCAGAGCTTGCTCAAACTCATGTCTACTGAGTTGGTGAAGCCATCCAATCATCTCATCCTCTGTCATCCCCTTCTCCTCCTGCCTTCAATCTTTCCCAGCACCAGGGTCTTCTCCAATGAATCAGTTCTTTGAATTAGGTGGACAAAGTACTGGAGCTTCAGCTTCACCATCAGTCCTTCCAATGAATATTCAGGACTGATTTCCTTCAGGATTGAGTGGTTTGATCTCCTTGCAGTCCAAGGGACTCTCAAGAGTCTTCTCCAACACCACAGTTCAAAAGCATCAATTCTTCCACGCTCAGCTTTCTTTATGGTCGAACTCTTACATCCATACATGACTACTGGAAAAACCATAGCTTTGACTAGATGGACCTTTGTTGGCAAAGTAATGTCTCTGTGTTATAATATGTTGTTTAGGTTGGTTATAGCTTTTCTTCCAAGGAGCAAGAGTCTTTTAACTTCATGGATGCAATCACCATCTGCAGTGATTTTGGAGCCCAGAAAAATAAAGTCTGACACTGTTTCCATTGTTTCCCCATCTATTTGCCATGAAGTGATGGGACCAGATGCCATGATCTTCATGTTCTGAATGCTTAGTTTTAAGACAGCTTTTTCACTCTCATCTTTCACTTTCATCAAGAGGCTTTTTAGTTCTTCTTCACTTTCTGTCATAAGGGTGGTGTCATCTGCATATCTGAGGTTATTGTTATTTCTCCTGGCAATCTTGATTCCAGCTTGTGCTTCACTGAGCCCAGCATTTTGCATGATGTTCTCTGCATATAAGTTAAATAAGTAGGGTGACAATATACATCCTTGACGTACTCCTTTCCCAATTTGGAACCAGTCTATTGTTCCATGTGTGGTTCTGTTTCTTCTTGACCTACATACAGATTTCTTAGGAGGCAGGTCAAGTGGTTTGGTATTCCCATCTGTTTAAAAATTTTCCACAGTTTGTTGTGATCTACACAGTCAAAGGCTTTGGCATAGTCAATGAAGCAGAAGTAGATGTTTTTCTGGAATTTTCTTCATTTTTCTATGATCCAGCAGATGTTGGCAATTTAATCTGTGGTTCCTCTGCCTTTTCTAAATCCAGTTTGAACATCTGGGAGTTCACAGTTCACATACCACTGAAGCCTGGCTTGCAGAATTTTGAGCATTACTTTGCTAGCGTGTGAAATGAGTGCAATTGTGCGGTAGTTTGAACATTCTTTGGCATTGCCTTTCTTTGGGATTGGAATGAAAACTGACCTTTTCCAATCCTGTGGCCATGGCTGAGTTTTCCAAATTTGCTAGCATATTGAGTTCAGTACTTCGACAACTCCAATAATTTGGCCACCTGATGCAAAGAGCTGACTCACCGGAAAAGACCCTGATGGTGCTTGGAAAGATTGAAGGCAGGAGGAGAAGGGGACGACAGAGGAGGAGATGGTTGAATGTCATCACCAACTCAATGGACATGAGTTTGAGTGAACTCCGGGAGCTGGTGATGGACAGGGAGGCCTGGCGTGCTGTGGTCCATGGGGTTGCAAAGAGTTGGACATGACTGCGTGATTGGACTGAACTGAACGGACTTTGACAACATCATCTTTTAGATTTGAAATCGCTCATCTGGAATTCTGTCACCTCCACTAACTTTGTTTGTAGAAATGCTTCCTAAGGCCCACTTGACTTCACATTCCAGATGTCTGGCTCTAGGTGAGTGATCACACCATTGTGGTTATCTGGGTCATGAAAATCTTCTTTGTATAGTTCTTCTGTGTAGTCTTGCCACCTCTTCCTAATATCTTCTGCTTCTGTTAGGACCATACCACTTCTGTACTTTATTGTGCCCATCTTTACATGAAATATTTCCTTGGTATCTCTAATTTTCTTGAAGAGATCTCTAGTCTTTCCCATTCTATTATTTTCCTCTATTTCTTTGCATTGGCCACTTACAAAGGCTTTCTTATCTCTCCTTGCTATTCTTTGGAACTCTGCATTCAGGTGGGTATATCTTTTCTTTTCTTCTTTGCCTTTCATTTCTTTTCTCAGGTATTTGTAAGTCCTCCTCAGACAACCATTTTGCCTTTTTGGATTTCTTCTTCTTGGGGATGGTTTTGATCCCTGCCTCCTGTACAATGTCATGAACTTCCATCCATAGTTCTTCAGGCACTCTGTCTATCAGATCTAATCCCTTGAATCTATTTGTCATTTCCACTGTATGATCATAAGGGATTTGATTTAGATCATACCTGAATGGTCTAGTGGTTTTTCCTACTTTCTTGAGTTTCAGTCTGAATTTTGCAGTAAGAAGTTCATGATCTGAGCCACAATCAGCTCCTGGTATTGTTTTTGCTGACTGTATAGAGCTTCTCCATCTTCAGCTGCAAAGAATAGAATCAATCTGATTTTGGTATTGACCATCTGGTGATGCCCATGTGTAGAGTTGTCTCTTGTGTATGTTAATTATTAAGTCCTGTCCAACTCTTTTGTGACTGCGTGGCCTGTAGTCTGCCAGGCTCCTCTGTCCATGGGATTTTCCAGGCAAGAATACTGGACTGGGTTGCCATTTCTTTCTTCAGGGGATCTTCCCAACCCAGGGCTTGAACTGGTGTCTCCTGCACTGGCAGATGGGTCCTTTACCACTGAGTCACCTGGGAAGCTCCAAGGTAGAAAGATACAAAATTCTAAAAAAATAAAATCTAGAGAATACAGTCACTGCTCATATTAAAGATAGAATAATATAGCTATCTATAAGAATCGTGACTCTGCATTTTAGAGTAATTTGGGGATAAATCCATGATTTGCTGCTGGGAACTCAAATGCTTAGCAGTTTGCTAAGTTACATTATAGCTTTCTCCAGCAGTCTCCAAAGTGCCTTCCGAATCGCTGACAGGACAGTTTTGCTGGCCCTGGATCTGGGGTGGCAGGAATTCCTTGCTGGGAGCGAGCTCTGCCCGTGGCAAAGGTCATGAGGAAGGAGGCTTGGCATACGCAAAGGCGGGATCGAGCCTCAGGAGTACCCCTGGAAATTCTCGAGCATATACCCCCCAAAACCAGAGTCTGCCTACTTTCTGCTTTGTGCTCTCACCTACACCTCTGACTTTATGGGGGGCTGTCCCCTACTACCTCTCTCTGAAAAAAAGAGTTAACTTACAGCTCCAGTTAATAAAGTTCCTGGGTGTGATAGTGTTTCAACCTACAAACTCCTTTGGAAGTCCTCTAGCCTGCCTGAACAGGTTTTTCCGGCCACATGTGATCGTTCAGAGCCTCCCAACTGTGAGAGGCAGGAGATGTTCTAAACTGTCTAAACACAGATTCCTTTGAGCGGTTAAAAGATTGATTAGAAATTGTATTGGTGAAGGGATTTTCACTTGTTGGGCCAATGTTTGCTGCTAAGTTTCCATATCCCTTACCTGCTGTGTCCCTGGCAGTGTATTGATTAATATAATTGGTGTAAGTAGTAGCTTTAATGTTTGCAACCTGGGACCCTTGAGTTAATTCTTTTTCTTGTTGTAGCCCACCACACCTTTGCCCTATAGGAATGCAACTTTAATGCTTTTGGAGGGTGGCACCTGACTAGTCACCTTTAGAGAAAAATAAGTTTTCTGAGTTAACATTTAACATACGTTAAAATGTTAACAGGCCTCTGGGCCAGAAGATGATGCAAATCACCTAAATTTTTGCATATGATAAGTTTGCAGGAAGAAAGCCTGGCTTACTGCATGACTCTACCCCTTCCCCCATTATCCTCTATGCATAACTTAAGGTATAAAAACTACTTTGGAAAATAAAGTGCGGGCCTTGTTCACCAAAACTTGGTCTCCCCATGTCGTTCTTTCTCTCACCTTCTGGCTGAATTATTCAGCCTCTTTTCTCCACTGAATTTCCTCACTGAGCTATCCTTATTTCAGCCTCTTTT
>NW_011495043.1:66757-68428 GCF_000754665.1 Bison bison bison | reverse complement strand
TACTCTTTATATCCTTAATTAACGTTTAATTAAGCAATTGTTTCCTGATCCTCGCCGACGCCGTCCCCGCTTCGAATTCCCTGGATCCACCAGGGCTGGACCCCGGCAATTCCTGACATGTTTGTTGAACTGATTTTTCCAAGTCTGGCTTTTCCAGGCTTGGGGATACCAGCTCTGAGTCTTTCTAGGGTGGTTGCTTCAAGACCAACTGTTCCAGCTCTGGCTGCTCACAGGTGAGATATCCTAGGTCCGTTCACTCCGTATAGGCAGGTTTCCAGAAGAGGTCACCAAGCAGTCCTATTACAGAAATAGAAACCCAGGAATTCTGTGGTTGTTGAGCCCTGAGTCACAGAGTCGCTTTTCCTCCGTCAGTTGTTTTTCTGGTTCTGGAATCAGGGCTTCACCTATTTGTAGCTAAGTTTCAGGATATTGGAAAGTTCTTGCATCTGCTGGAGGCTGATTCCTGCCTCTGAAGTCTGTCGTTGAGCACAGACACCTGGGTCTGAGTGAACATGATTCTGACCTTCTGTTTCTTACCTGGAGCCTTCTCTTCCTTCTTCGCTGCACTTTTCTCGGCAGGTATGGGCAATAGTTTTACTCTGGGGCTTGTGGAAGAATCAGGACTGTCCAGTCTCCTTGTTGAGGGTCTCAGCAGATGACCCTTGCAAGGATTCCTGGTTTCCTCAGGCCCAGAAATTTCAGACATTGGTGAAGAGTCCCTGGAATTGGATGCTTTGGGGCCAAGCAGTCTGGGTCCACACTCATGTTGTGGAGTTGAAGCAGAGAGAGAAAAAACCTGTGAGCTAGATGGTAGGAAGAGTCCAGGCTTAAGAACCTAGGTAGAAGGGCTTAGAGAAAGGTGAAGACCTCCAGGTGTAAAAGAATTAAGAAGATGGAATGAATGGAATCAACTGTGAGATAACAGGAGCCAACCAGCCCAATCTAGAGAAAGGAAAAAAAAGTCTTGATTCTTAAATGAGGTCAAACTCTCCAGCAGGCAGGGGTCCCTCCCTTGCCTGCCCTCCTGTCTTCGCCCAGAGTACCTGCTGCCCTCATAATAATGACTGTGACCAAATTGAAATCAGGTGAGAGAGGCTTGCTGCGATGACCCAGTGAAGTTTGTGACTCCACCATAAAGTGGATGGTGGAAGTGTGTGATATTGTTGAAAAAGAAATAGAAGATAAAAATCCTTGTCTTTACCTCTATTCTGAGCAGATGTTGTTCCCAGATGCTCTTGTCTTCAGTTTAATAAAAATATTTTGTTGTTGTTTAGCCACTAAGTGGTGTCTGACTCTTTGTGACCCAAAGGCCCACAGTCCGCCAGGTTCCTCTGTCCCCGGGATTTCCCAGCAAGAATACTGCAATGGGTTGACATTTCCTTCTCCAGGGGATCTTCCTGACCCAGGGATCGAACCAGTGTCTCATACACATGTCTCCTGCATTGTAGGCGGATTCTTTACTGCCAAACCACCAATAAAAATACTGTTGTTGTTTAGTCACTCAGTCATGACTGACTCTTTGTGACCCCACGGACTGCAGCCAGGCCTCCCTGTCCCTCACCGTCTCCTGAAGTTTGCCCAAGTTCATGTCCATTGCATCGATGGTGCCATCCAGCCATCTCATCCTCGGATGCCTTCTGTTTCTGCCCTCCATCTTTCCCAGCATCAGGT
>NW_011495043.1:65642-66646 GCF_000754665.1 Bison bison bison | reverse complement strand
ATCAGGTATTAATAAAAATACTAATTCTTTGCAAATGTACTGCACCTCCACCACAAATAGCCACTATTTTCTGACTAGAAACTGAGGGAGGGAAAGCAGTTCAGCCCCTGGGCCTGGGGGAGGCATCAGTGGGTAAAGGCAGGTGACCCCAGCTGGCACCTGTCCCCAGGCAGCTATTCTTGTGTGGCATTTCCAAGCTAAAAGAAAAAAAGATTGACAGGAAATTGACAGGGGGTGTCAGTTTCTTCCCTGTCCCTGCCCTTTTTAGGTTCCCTTACAACCTCCCTCCCCTTCCCCCATCCTCACTGGTGTCTCCATTTAATCCCTGATGTGCTGTAGACATATCCACATGGATGGCTGAGAACTTCCCCAGGGAACATGCTGATGCCAGTACAGTAACCCTAACACATATTGGGGAGGGGGTCAGCCGTGTGAAGAGGAAGTGACTCAAGAGACAGAAAACACTTGGTCCTGTCTGAGTTCCGCAGTTAACAACCTAGTTGAAAAAACAAAAACCGTCTCGTGGGAAGTAAACATTATTATACGATCAGTTGTAGGGTGGTCTCTTGTCAAGATAAAGTCCTTGTATGGGGCCTGGGAGGATGCCAGGAGTAGCAGACTCTGGAAGTAGAGAATTCCTGGAGTCAATGCTGTGGGTGGGGTGGAGTGTTTCCCAGGAACTTGGCTCAGGCTCCTGAGCCCTGTTTGCCCTGAAACTGCTTCTGCTGCTGCTAGAAAGAGTTCGGGACACATGTGGCCGTGGGTATCTAAGGGTGGGGCCGGTGAGGGGGGATGGGTCTCTCTGTGCATATTCCTCACTTCCTGCCTGAGCTGCTGGACAGACCTGGGGGAGAGCAGGGAAAATCTAGGATGGGGGGAGGGGTAAGAGGAAAGGCAGGAAGGGGAGGAGGAAGGTGAAGGGAGAAGAAAGGATGAGGGAGCGATTAGGGGACAGTGAGGGGGACCCAGCCTGGAGAGGGGCAGGCAGAGCGCTCCTGGTAGAG
>NW_011495043.1:63973-65542 GCF_000754665.1 Bison bison bison | reverse complement strand
CTGGCAGCCAGCCTCTCCCCCGAAGCACCCGGAGCTGTGTGTGGGCTTGAGACTGCAGCGGGGCCCCCTGTCTTGGGGGAGGACTCATCAGAGTATGAGTGTGTGTGTGTGTGTGTGTGTGTGTGTGTGTGTGTGTGTGTGATAGAAAGGGGGTTGTGCCTGAGAGAAGGGCAGAAGAGAGGTGTGTGTATGGTGGTGACAAACTTATTTGTGATGAGGAAGGTAAGTGTGAAGAGAGTGAGGGACCACTGGGGAGAGTGTGTTGGGTGTGAGGGGAGCAACTACAACTCATTAGTATGTCAGGACGTTGGGTGTTTGATGTTGTGTGTGTGTGTGTGTGTGACTGTGGACAGGTGAGCCTGGGACAGAAGGGGAGTGGACAGTATGCGTATGCAGAAGGCCCGGAGGGGGATGCCCTAGGGGACCCAGAGAGGAGAGAGACAGTGAAGGGAAATGGCTGTGAGGGGGAAGTTTCTGGATGGCAGTGGACATAGATGGGAGCCTTCTGTGTGGAATTTGTGTGAAGCAGTGTGTACAGACAGTGTGAGGAAGCCAGGGTCCCTGTGGGAGGGGAGCCCAATGTGTCTTGGCAGAGAGTGGAGAGTGTGGAGGGCAAGCAAGCAGGCACTTGTGTGTGAAAGAGTGTGTGGTGGGGGATGGGGGTGTGCAAAGTGGGGAGAGGGTGTGAGGAGACCTACATGGAAAATTTCTCGAGGGCTTCTGTGCACAAGGGTGGAAGGAGTATAAGTGAGAAGCATGAAGTGTATGAGGGGTGTATGGGTGTGTGGAGCTGGAGAGTCAGGGTGTGGTGTGGGTGACGGAGGGCAGTGTGGAGTGTGAGGGGGCTGGTCTGTGACGGTGGGAGCTGTGAGAAGAAACATGGATGGGGAGTATGGGGCCAAGGGGGGTGATGGCTGTTGTTGGAGCAGTTGCCATAATGACTGACTTCCTCTGGCTCGCCTTTCCTTGGCCTGGACTTTAGAATAAATTAATGGGTTTATTCCTGGCCTTGACCTGGAACTGAAGTTATAAGGGAGCCAAAACTGGCAGGGATAGTAAAGAAACTGACACCCCCATGTCACTTCCTTTCAATCTTTTTTTCTTTTTGCTTGGAAATGCCACACAAGAATAGCTGCCTGAGGACAGGTGTCAGCTGGGGTCACCTACTGATGCCTCCCCCAAGCCCAGGGGCTGAACTGCATTCCCTCCTTCAGTTTCCAGTCAGCCTGGAGCCTCTGAGCAATTGTATTCCCTTCAATCCCCTCCTGTCTACAAAGCTCACGGGGAGGGACTCTTGGGGGTGCAACAGGTGGGAGTGGGGACACCAAAGGAAGTGGGTTTTTGTGTGTGAAGATAAGAGTGTGAGACACTGAACGGAAGTGGAGAGGTCGAGAGGAAGTGGAGAGGTCGAGAGCAGTTGGTGGCGAGGGATGGGCAGTGTGGGGCAAAGATGGGAGGTGGAAATGAAGCAGAAGAAAGGGGGGAGAGGCGGGGGGAGAGGAGGGGGGGGAGCGGGGGGGGGGAGGGAGGGCGGGGGGGGAGGGAGGGCGGGGGGAGGAGGCGGGGGGG
>NW_011495043.1:62554-63737 GCF_000754665.1 Bison bison bison | reverse complement strand
TCTTATATCCCCGGGACCTATTTATTTTGTAGCTGGATTTTGTACTTTTGCTGCCGTCACCCCTTCCTCCCATCCTCCCCAAGCCCCATCTCTGACAATCATCACTCTGTTCATAATATTTGAGGCTTTTTTAAAAAGCTATTTTTGGTTCCACACAAGTATGGTAATATATTTGCCTTTGTCTTTCTGGCTTATCTCACTTAGCAAAGTGCCTTCAAGGTCATTCAGTGTTGTCACAAATGAGAAGATTTCCGTCTGTTTTATGGATATCCCTTATGTGAATATATATATCTCTAACTTTTTCTCGACACTCATCCATTGATGGAGACTTAGGTTGTGCCATGTTTAGTGCTGCTCTCACTCCAGTCTGTCTGTTGCTCATGCCTTGGGTTCTGCTGTCTCCACCTCACTCCACGTGAGCCCCTCCCAAAGTGAGTCTGGTTTGAGTCAAGCCTGATTTTGCTAAATCCCTTTAGTGTCAACAGGCCATAAAGCTGGACTTGGTGTGGACTTCTGTCCTTTCCCACAGGCTTTTGGAGGTGAGGAATCATCAGAACTCAACACTGCGCTTGCCTAGTAACTGCTATCACACAATATGGAGCCCTTTTCCTGGTTAATTAAAAAAAATTTTTTTAATTGGAAGATAACCTGGAGAATTCCATGGACAGAGGAGCCTGGTGGGCTACAGTCCATGCGGTCACAAACAGTCGGACACCACTGAGCAACTAACACACACACACACACCTGCTTTACAACGTTGTATTGGTTTCTGCTGTGCAACATGTAAGTCAGCCATAAGTATATATATAGCCCCTCCCTCATGAACCTCCCTCCCACCCTGTTCTGATTCATTTTCTGTGTCACTTGACAAAGCTGAGGATGCCTCTAGAGCTGGTAAAACATGATTTCTGGGTTTGTCTGTGAGGGGGTTTCTGCCAGACATTAGCATGAGAATGTTCACAGAGAGAGCATGAGAGTGGTTTTGTATGAAGTTGTACTTTAAAAGTAAAGTAAAAAGCAAAGGCAAGTCGCTCAGTAGTGTTCGCCTCTTCTAGAGACCCCACAGACTGTAGCTTAACAGGCTCCCCTGTCCATGGGATTCTACAGGCAAGAGCACTGGAGTGGCTTGCCATTTCCTTCTCCAGAGGATCTTCCTGACCCAGGGATTGAACCCAGGATTCCT
>NW_011495043.1:54770-62454 GCF_000754665.1 Bison bison bison | reverse complement strand
AGGATTCCGGCATTGTAGGCAGATGCTTTACCATCTGAGCCACCAGGGAAGTCCAGGGAAGTTGTACTTTAGGTGTGTTCATAGGAAGGGGGCACTCAGGGCTTCCTATTCGTCCATCTGGTTCCTGCTTTTGTGCGATCAATGATCTTTGATGCTTATTGTAATTGTTTTGTGGGCCAGGACCTGTGCCCACATTGGATGGCAAACGTAATCCATAAATGCTGTGTGTTCTGACTGCTCCACTGACCTTCCCTTCCCTCATCTCTCTCTGTGTCCTCAGACCTCTTGAGTCCCTGAGACACACAATACTGAAATTAGGCCAAAAATAACTTTACAGTGGCCTCAAAGTGTCCTAGTGAAAGAAAGAATCACACGGCTCTCACTTTAAATCCGAGGCATGGCCAAAGCCAGGACAAGTCAGAAGACAGGCCATTTGCATCAGTTAATCAAGTTGTGAATGCAAAGGAAAAGTTCTTAAATGAAATAAAAAGTGCTCCTTTGGTGAACACATGCATGATAAAGAAGGAAAATTTACCACCAAGGGAAAATGGTAAAATTGGTTGAAAAAAAAAAATCCTAAGTAGGATGGTCATCAGATGTGGTAACAGACATGATATGGTACATCTACTGTGTCACTGTGATTGGACACCAGCTTTGGGATTCCTAGGGTCTGAACTCCTGAGGTCTGAAGTGAACAGCATTCTCTGCCATCTCATTTTATGAACAACAAATTATATGTCAGTAAAATGATAGCTTTTAAAATAAATAAAATCAGTTCCAATCACCAAGAAGATAATTGGTAAATAATTTCTAAAGCTAGAAAACTACATTCCAAGGGAGAAATAGCTTCAGGACCTGTATAACTTTGAGCCAGCCTTGTGTGAAATTGTCAAACTGAAACTGTCCCAGGATCTTCCAGTGGTAGTTGATTAGCCACACCAGCAGAATCATTCAGTAATGGATTCATCGCTGAATGAGGCAGAGTGCCCACTGAGACAGAACTGGACCAATTCTATAAAGATAAATCACAGTTTTTTCATCATGTGCTGTGTGTGCTTAGTCTCTCAGTCATGTCCAACTCTTTGTGATACCATGGACTACAGCCTGCCAGGCTCCCCTGTCCATGGGATTCTCCAGGCAAGAATACTGGTGTGTGTTGCCATGTCCTCCTCCAGGGGATCTTCCCAACCCAGGGATCAAACCCAGGTCTCTTGAATTGTACGTGAATTCTTTACCATCTCAGCCACCAGGGAAGCACTTTTTTCATCATACTCACTCTCAAAACATAATATGGAACAAAAAAAATTCATCATCTCTCATTAAAAGATTTGTATTAAAAAATATGCAAACTATGCAAACAGCAGGAGATCAAAGGCGGCCAAGCAAAGACTGAGTCCTGAGGCCAACAGAGCACCTGTTGGGGCTTCCTGGGAGCGGCATCACCTGCAGAAAAGAAAGACGTGTTGGCCCAGGAGATTGAGGAAATTCTGTCACTATCCTTGGGCCGCCCCTCCCCAGCCCCCCTTCCAGACCCGCCCTCACTGAGGGGCTTCTATGTCCTCCACCCCCACCCCAGGCCCAGCAGCTTCTTGTCACCTCCTCCTTCCTTCCTGTGTCACAGAGTCACCCCAGGCCTTGACATCCCCTGCTCAGGCTCAGGACTGCAGCCAGTGAGGAATCAATCTGCTCCCTTTACTCAGGTCTGGATCCTCCCTGAGGGGGTCCTAAAGGACCAGGGAGCAGGTCCCCGGAGGAGGGGCTTGCTTCCTGACAGCCCTGGGGGGCTGCAGGCAAACCTCCTTCCTTTGCGCCCCTCAAGCCTCTGAGAAGCACACACAGCTCTCAGGACCAGGGTCCCTGCCCCCATCTGTTCCTGGTCCCCCCAGCTGGGCACCTCCACCCCAGCTTAGGCACCCCCATCCCCAGACACCTCTGCTCAAGGCAGGGCTGCTCAGTGATGGAGGCTCTGGGTCCCCAGGAGGCTGGTGACCTGCAGGCCACACTGAGTCAGAACTGCTGCTGCTCCAGGAGCACAGGCCTGGCCTCAGCCCTTCCCACAGTCTCTGCTGTGGGGCTCCTGTCTTGCCTGCTTGACCCAGGCCACTTCCTGTGAGAACGGGCCTTTGGAGTTGGGTCTGCAAAGGCCTTCCTGCCCCTTCCTCCTGGGATGAGAGCCCGGCCCCTCTCATCTTGGCCCCTGGGTGGGTCCCCTCCCTGCTGACACATCATGTGGAGCCCCCATGCTGCTCTCAGCCCCCGTGAGTCCTGCCCTCGCCCTGAGTGCCTGCTGTTCTCACACCACCTACCGGGGCCCTGCCAGCCAGCAGTCTGTGCTCACTCAGGGGACTTGGCTAAACCCTCTTAACTTCAACAGGCCCCCAGCCACCCCCCACTTCCCACTGTCATTTAATAGTGAGGACCTTTCAGAACTGAGGCCAGAGCTTGTCCAAGTTCTGCTCTCAGGTGATATGGGGTCTTATTCACCTGCTCATTTCCACGATGAGGCGGTTCAGTGAGGGCAGGGGTTGGCCGGGATTCACCTTACCCATCCCACACCAGGCCCTGTGCCCCTGCCTTTCCTCCCTCAGTACCTGCTCCTGGAAAGGACTCAGCCTAGGAAAAGATGATGAAACTGGTGAGGACCATGGGGAGGATCCAGGATTTGGACTTGATGGCTGTGGCCATGGACTGCACTGTAGGGGGGCCTGTGGTCGGTGATGCTGCAAGGAGAGTAAGAGTGAAGCCCTTGTCCAGACCCCAAACTCGGCAGATGCCTCCTCACCCCCCTGACTCAGAACCCCTACTGTGCAGACAGCTTGCACCCATCACATGGAGGCCCCTGTGTTAGATCCTCAGGCGAGATGGGGGGAAGGGAGGAGCCCAGTCCTCACGGGGCTCTGACAGCTAATGGGGGAGCAAGGTTTCCAACACAGCCACTCATTCCTGCTGTGACATCAGAGATATGAGGATGAAGTCCTCGGGAGCTGACAGCAGAGGTGGTATTGACAGTTTTCCTGAAGTGGAATTGGTGACATTTAAAAGAAGATTGTGGAAAGAGGGTACAGTGAGAAATAAATCCCAGATATCAAAAAGACGTCTACAGGATTTGGATCAGCAAAAATCTACATTCAGTAGTCCAAATGCCTGTGCTGTGAGGAGAGATGTCAGGAGGTGGAAGAGGAAGGAGGATGACAGAGCATCCCGGATCATTGTTCTCCCAGGATCAACTCACTTTTTAAATTTTTTTTTTTTTACATTATTTTATTTTATTTTTATTCATGACCAAACCATTATTAATTGGGGTATAGCCATTAACAGTGCTATGACAGTTTCAGGTGAACAGTGAAGGGATTCAGCCATAGATACACATGTACCCCTTCTCCCCTAAACCCCTCTCCCATCCAGGCTGGCACATAACACTGAGTAGAGTTTCATGTGCTATACAGTGGGAGCTTGTTGGTTATCCATTTACAAATAGCGGTGTGTACATGACCTTCCCAAAGTCCCTATCTATCCCTTCCCCCGGGTAACCATAAGCTTGTTTTCTAAGTCTGCGAGTCTCTTTCTGTTTTGTAAGTTTTCTTGCACTATTTCTTTTTAGATTCCACATATAAGGCATGTCTTATGATATTTCTCCTTCTCTTTCTGACTTAAATCACTCAGTATGACACTCTCCAGGGCCATCCGTTTCAGGAACAGCTCACTTTAGATAGGTCACTTTGCCAAAACACACACACACAGACACACAGACACACACATGCACACACAGACATTGGGTCCATATCACCTTGAGTGGACTACCACTTCCTTATACTCGTCTCACTTACCTGAGGTCTTCAACATTTTCTCCCAGCACACCATAAAATCCTGAAGCCAGGCCCGACAGTCTCCCATGGAGACCTTCTTGAAGAAGTCGGTCACAGCTCTGTCATTCTCCCACTTCTCTTTAATCTGTCTCCCTCTAGAATGATTTATTGTCCAGTGCCCATTCTCTGAATCAAAGTGGAGGCACATTTCTCCATTGAAGCCGAACTGCCAGGATCCACTGATGTGTCCATCCTCTTCACAATGGCACGTCATCCTGGCCTGCAGGGTCAGAGGGCCTGACTCCACCAAGGAAAAGAAAGAGCTCAGCCTTGGACTTGACAAATTCTTTGCCTCACTGTGGTCCACCTCCCCTGGGCCCAGGTAATTGGCCCTGTTCTCTCCTCCAAGGTCTGCTCCTTCCACTGGACTACTAGGGAAGGACCAATACCCAATTGAATTTTTTACCCATAAACAATGGATGCAGCCTCTTCAGTATTTGGACTTCCTAACTCACCCCTGGACTCGATGGACATGAGTTTGACTTGATGGACATGAATTTGAGCAACCTCTGGGAGTTGGTGAAGGACAGGGAAGCTGGCATGCTTCAGTCCATGGGGTTGCAAAGAGTGGGACACGACTGAGTGACTCAACTGAACCGAATTGAACTCACCTCTGGCCGTGTGTTTCTCCGGTATAATGTCAGGCAATTGCCCCTTGAGGAAGTTCCCAATGTCTCTCAGTGTTTCTGTCTGTGTTTCCCAAGTGTTCATAGTTTTCACCTCTTCTCCCAAAGGACTTGTGGATTGGATCTTGGTGCCACCACAGTGATAGGAGAGAAAAACATTCCCATCGACCTGGCCTTGAACTACACACCACGGCTCTCCAGGACTGGGGTGAGGATAGACGGTGAAGTTGTAGCAAAGAGAGTGAGCGTCTATGAAGGAAAATGCAGGTGAGGGCAGGTTTTGGAGAAGACCCATTACCTCTTCCCCCAACTTATGTGAGAGCAGAGTAAAGCTGCAGAGCTGGGTTGGTAGAGCAGGAAGGCCCCCCTGCCCCCTAACACCACCTACAGGCTGAGCAAGTGGAGAAACCACATAACATTATCTCTACTCTGCTCATAAGGCCAACACAGAACCCAAAGCTGCAGAAAGGAGAATTCACAGGATTTAGCAAGGCCAGGGAGATGCTGCTGATCTACCACTTTGATGGGTCTTGGAATCCTGGAGAAGGCCTGGCCCACATGGCATGAAAGAGAAAATCCAGAACTTCCGAGGCAGGTGGTAGAGAAGGGGATTAAAGGCTCAGAGAAGTGAATGTGCCAGGGCGGGCACGGTATGAAAGGGCAGGAAAGTGTGCAGTCCACCAGGCTCTATGGAGCCCGAGAGGAAAGAATGGATGAGGAGCATCTCCAACAGCTCAAGGGTGACTTTTGCTGAAGGTCAGGGACAGTGGTGGGATTGGTGTTCCTGTGTGCTTCCAGCAGGAGTGAGGAAGGAGAAGGGGAAAGAGCTGATGCCAGGTGGAGTGCTCTATGTCAGCAACAAAGCAGATGCAGCGGCCAAAGTGACCAGAGAGCCCCACTGTCGCCAAGACTTACTGCAGAGAGTATGTCGCTGGCTCACAGCACAGGGTGATCCTAAAGGCAAAGAGAAGAGCAGTGAGCCCTGTTAAAAACTACATGATTGAAAGGAAAAATTATATAAAAAAATAGAGACAAACACAAGGCTGGATGTTCAGGAGGCTGAGTGCAGACATCCCAACAAAATGTCTGGGTCCTTTGTGCAGTATCCAGCACTGAGTCAGGTCTTATATTCAGAATCCATCACTAGAGACAGAAATGCCAGGCATCAGCAAGGAGGGCCCTCCTCTCACCACAGCAAGTGCAGAAGTCCTTCTGGCCTTTGGAAGCCACACGGTAATTGACTGGGGTAAGTGTACACTTGGTAGAGAAGCCACCCCCACATTCATAAGGACCTAGAGTGGGACTGTTATCATGTCCAGCAGTCTGAAACATCATCATGGCCCGCCTGTTATTACTGTGGTGCCTGAGATCTGTGGTAAGGAGTACACATCTGTCCCACGTGCTGCCCACAGGAGTGTCACCCATTCACTGGTCCTCATAGTGCTCATTTCACATTCACTGCATTTGCAATATGAATGAAAAATCTTCACAGTTAGTAAATTACCATGGGGTGAGGGCTACCATAGAAGCGATTTCCAAGTTCACACTTCTGACACTGACCTTCATCCCCCAATAGTACATGTAAACAATATCATATTCTGGAGAAAATGACAGAGAGGAGTACCAATCTACAACCCTCCAGGGCTGAAGAGTGTCGTCCCTATCCTATCTCCATTTAATTCCCAGTGTGGCCATAGATTTCTATAATTGTACATATGATATATTTCAGGCTCTGCAGACCATAGTTTTCTGTTACAACTGCTGTCCTAGCACAAAAACAGTCACAGACGATTGGTGAATGATGATTTGCTTCTTGGGCAGATGACCCAGCAGAACCTGTGACGTCAGAGGTGCTATGTGCCGAATATGGCATTTTACTTGGAGGTTCACAACACAGACCCTTTATGTCCTGAAGCAAGGCCATGTGATTTGCAGTGGGGAATACTACAGCATTTCAATGTGGCTCCTGGTATGGTCCTGGGGGCTGGTGGAGGTGAAGCCTCTGGTCATGAAATGTCAACGTTGTCTATCATGATCTGGGCTCATCAACCCCTAGTCATTAGTTCAGATAGACCAGCCACCATAGGATTAAAGCGATATGGTGGTTTGGCATAAGAAGGGCCAGAGGCAACAAATAGGAAGAGAGCAGCAGGTGGCTTAGGCCTGACATCAGAATTGTAGGACCACTATTCCCTGGGGCCTGCCCTGTGGTTCAGCGGTATGGAATCCGCTTGCAATGTAGGAGCTGGAGTAGATGTGGGATCTATCCCTGAGTGAGAGAAGATCCCATGGAAGAGAGCATGGCAAGCCACTCCAGTGTTTTTGCCTGGAGAAACGCTTGGACAGAGGACCCTCGTGGGCTATAGTCCATAGGATCACAAAGAGTTGGACATGACTAGAGTGACTTAGCATGCACACACTATTCCCTGCACATGCCTGAGGCTTCGTGCAGTGTCCCCTATATCTCCATGGACCAAGGAAGCCATTCTAGAGCAGAGGGGTCAGGGGACAGTAGCCCATATCTGCTGGACCCACACTCCTTTCACATTCACACCACCCAGAACCTACAAGGTAGGACAGAGCAAGTTTTTGGTTCACTAACAGGCAGCTAAGGCATCCCTTGCACTAGTCCCTAGGGGAGGAGTCATCTGTTACTGTTTTGTGACCCAGGGCAGTCACATTGTTCTTTTGCTTTTTTCAGGTCGTCTTTTCCTGCTCTTGTAGCACAAATGTGGAGATGCTTAACACACACAGACACCACATGGCCTGTGGAGACCAACAGATTTACTCTCTGTCTTTTGAAGAAAAGGTTCTCCAACTCCTGTCTTAAATATAGCTATAAGAGGCCACTGTCTCCATAGTCTCAGGGAATATGAATGTGGGACCAAAGGGTAGAAGTGGGGGTGCCCGTCCTCACCCTCGTGCCCTGTGTCACACACTTTGGGAAACTCTTCTCCCATCTCTCCTGCTTTACGTCCTGGGGGCCAGGCTGGGAGGCTTCTGCTGGGGTGAATTCTCAGGCAAGAGGATAGGGTGCCAGTTGACAGAGGGCAGGTTTAGGATCCCTTCACAGATGGGAAGTTGTTGGAGGCCCTGAGGTTCTTTGGACAGGGAGGGATATGGAAAAAATAGTGTTGTAACCAAGCAGGACACTAAGGAGGCTTCCCAGGACAGACTCCAGCCATCTCCCCG
>NW_011495043.1:53753-54652 GCF_000754665.1 Bison bison bison | reverse complement strand
ACTCCCAGCCCAAGTGGCGCACTCCACCTAGACCCTTGCCCATCTCCCGCCACCTCTCCTGCGGCCAACGCAACTGGTCAGACTCCACCCAGCCTTCCCCTGAACCGCGTGGGTTCGGTCCCTCGGAAGCGGCCGCCACCTTTCCTGCACCCGCTTCAGTGACTCCGAATTCCGGGAGCCCGGGGGGCTGCAGCAGCATTTCGTGACGCCGACGGGGCTCTCACGTCCCCTTGCCTTCCCTCCCTTCCTGCTAGGATTGATTTCTTTTTCACCCAGATCTTGTTTTCCCTGCAGGGGGACGGCAACCTGCCGCGAGTGGGGGCGGGGAGCAGGAGCCCAGCGGGAAAATAGCGCGCGGAGCTTTAAAGCAGGGAGGCGGCCCCGCCGCGGCGTTCCCCGAACCGCCTCGGACACCCCATGCCTCTCGGGTCTTAAGGCCCCGTGTCCACTCCCCGCAGATTAATCCCCGACCTCACCGCCTCGCGCCGTGCAGAACCGGAGAGCCACGAGTAGCACCTGAGCCGCGAAACCAAGACGCGCTCCGGGGCCAGCCTTCCTGTCCATCACCACGTGGAAACCGGTTGGATCCGACCTTGCTGGGAGCTATTTATACGAGGGCTAGCCCTGCATCAGTCCATTCTCCGCCCCCTCACTGACACTGGGCAGTAGCCGCGCCCTCCTGACTCACTCCTTCCTCCAGTCCCTCAGCTGGGGACTTTTCTCCTCCAAGACATTCTCGCCTCTCAACCTTCCTCCTCATTCCCGCCTGCAGTCTTCCTGCGGTGGTGGTTTACTCGCTCAGTCGTGTCCGACTCTTGCGACCCCGAGGACTGTAGCCCGCTGGGCTCCTCTGACCATGGGGATTCTCCAGGCGAGAGTACTTCAGTGGGTCGCCATGT
>NW_011495043.1:53468-53653 GCF_000754665.1 Bison bison bison | reverse complement strand
TCTTGAAAGGGCCTGGAGAGAGCCCTTAAGTGCAGTGTCATCAGCAATATATTTTCTAGTAGTTTCTGTCCGAGAGTAGTCCTAGACCTTTTGTGGGCCAAAGTAACTGTTCATTAGGAAGTTTGAGGACTGAGGCCGGAATCCGATTTTCCAGGTTCCGCGTGGAGACCGGGATCCAGCGCTGC
>NW_011495043.1:53008-53368 GCF_000754665.1 Bison bison bison | reverse complement strand
GTCAAGAAACACCTGGAGTAACAGGCAAATTTGGCCTTGGAGTACAGAATAAAGCAGGGCAAAGGATAACAGAGATTTGGCAAGAGAATGCAGTGGTCATAGCAAACACCCTCTTCCAATAACACAAGAGAAGACTTTACACATGGACATCACCAGATGGCCAACACCGAAATCAGTTGATTCTATTCTTTGCAGCCAAAGATGGAGAAGCTCTAAACAGTCAGCAAAAACAAGACTGGTAGCTGACTGTGGCTCAGATTATGAACTCCTTATTGCCAAATTCAGACTTAAATTGAAGAAAATAGGAAACCACTAAGCCATTCAGGTATGACCTAAATCAAATCCCTTATGATTATACAG
>NW_011495043.1:46754-52908 GCF_000754665.1 Bison bison bison | reverse complement strand
GCTGCCACCGGGCGCCCCCTGGCGGTCTCTTCCGGCTGCTTGTTCTACTCTGGTGCGTTCGTGCATGCTAAGTCGCTTCAGCCATGTCTGACTCCTAGTGCCCCATGGACTTTAGCCTACCAGGCTCCTCTGTTCGTGGGGATTCTCTAGGCAAGAATACAGGAGTGGACTGCAATGCTCTCCTCCAAGGGATCTACACTGTAGCCTGTGTGACCCATTTTCTTCCCTCTCATAATTTACTTTTATGCAGTGTCCAAGCAGCATTGAGCATCTCACGTTCACGTCTCAGGGCTATCCACTGATGAAGAGTGAGATCATCCATCACTCGTTGGGACTGACAAGGCCTCCTAATTCTTGGGAAGTGGGTCTACCAATAACATTGAGAGGTCAACATCTGTGATAGAGGGCTCCATCTCGCTGTTATCATGGGGCTCTTGGCCTCTGCTAGCTTCAGGGGTGAGTGAGCCCTGACCTCGGAGGGTCGTGCTGACACTTCAGCACGGGCAGTGCTCCATTTCATGTCTTGTCACTGAGTGACTCTGGGTTCCCTATTTATAGATGTGGAAATAGATTCGAGCAGAGTTTTAGGGAAGTAGCAAGAGCAATCAGGTGGAGTTTCATGTTCTTAGAAGTATGCTCGTTGTCAACACTCATTAAAATTACCTCCCAGTTGATTCCACTCTCATCTGGGGTCTAGACTATGTCCAGGTGCCAGGAGCATGCACGGGTGGGGGTTGCCAGGCCTGTCCAGAGAGGCCCGTCTTCCCCTACCTGGCTGTCCTGACCAGGACTCTAATGCTGTCCTTCTGCCTTTCTCCTGCTCTCCTAGTCATTTGCCTCTTCACCAGCCTTCTCCACTGGGCTACGTGGTCCCCATGTTGCCTCTTGCCAGAGATTACACCCAGGGCCCTGTCCCCAGGCCTATGCATGAGTCTTCCCCTGACACATCGATCACCTGAACCCACCAAGTTGCTGCCCCACCCAAGCCTGAGTCCTGTCCTCCTCCCAGCCCCCATGTGTCTCTTGTTCCCAAATTGTTACACACCAGGCTCTTGGCCTCCTTCATCAATAGAAATCAATCAGAGGCCAGACAATAGAAATAAATTTCTTAAAAGAAATTGAGGCATGGCTTTACTGGGGGTCCTGGTTCAGCAGAGGGGACAGAGAACAAATGACAGTTTCCTTGCTTGCTCACTCCCCGAGGTGGTGGGGTGAGCTGGTTCCTTCTATGGGGTGAGGGGAGAGGTGTTCCCAGGGGTCAGTCAGAGGGGTGGCTTCGGGGACTGGCTGAACCCTCAAGTGTTGTGTGCTGGGGGCATGTGAGGCATCCTGCTTTTGCTCTGGGCTCTTGAAAAGTGGCAGTTAGGCTTTTCATCTCTTTGTATCTTTCTCCCAGAATAGCTTCAACTACTCCAACTAAAAAACAGTCTATTTTTAAAAACCTTTTTATTTTGTATTGGGTATAGCTGATTTACAAACCGTGTTGGGATAGTTTCAGGTGAACAGCTAAGGGACTCACCTGTACACATACATGTATCCATTCTCCCTATACTCCCATCCTGACAGGGCAGTCACCTAACATTGAGCAGAGTTGTGGGTTCGTTCTTTGTGCTGGGAAGATTCCCTGGAGAAGGAAAGAGCAAACTACTCCAGTGTTCTTGGTTGGAAAATCCCATGGACAGAGGAGCTGGCAGGCTACAGTCCATGAGGACAGAAAGAGTTAGACACACACAGAAAGAGAGCACACACACAGACACACCATGTGACACACTTTGGTCCTGGACAGTTATCCATTTTAAATAGAGCAGGGTGTATATGACTTTCCCATACTCCCTAATGATCTCTTTTCCCCATCCTACCCCTAGCAACTATAAGTTTGTTCTCTAAGTAAGTCTGTGAGTCTCTATCTGAGAATGCAAAACGTCCTTAATTGCTGATATGAAGAAAGTTTTATGGGTTTGGATGGAAGATCCAACCAACCACAACATTTTCTGAAGCAAAAGCCAAATCGAGATCAAAGCCCTAACTCTCGTCATTTCTATGAAGGCTGAGAGAGGTGAAAAAGCTGCAGAGGAAAATTTGAAGATAGCAGGGGGTGCTTCATGAAGTTTAAGGAAAGAAGGCATCTCCATAACATAAAGTGCAGAGTGGAGTAACTAGACCTGATATAGAAGCTGCTGCAAGTTTTCCAAAAGATTTAGCTAAGAGAATCTACGAAGGTGGCTCCACTGAATCAGAGATTTCCAGTGTAGACAAAATATCCATCTATTGGAAGAAGATGCCTGCCAGGACTTTGATACCTAGAGAGGAGTGGTCAATGCCTGGCTTTAAAGATTCCAAGAACAGGCTGATTCTCTTGATAAGGACTAATGCAGCAGATTATTGGAAGTTGATGGCCATTTACCACTTGAAAAATTCTAAAGCCCTTTAAAGTTAGGCCGAATCTGTTCTGCCTGTGCTTTGTAAATGAAACAGTGAAGCCTGGATGACAGCACACCTGTTTACGACATTGGCGCCAAATGTTTTAAGTCCAATATTGAGACAAATATTGCTCAGAAAGAAAGATCACTTTCAAAATATTACTGCTGACTGACAAAGCATCCAAGAATGTGATGGAGAAGTACAATGAGATTCATGTTATTTTCATGGCTGCCAACACAACATCCACATGGATCATGCAGTAATTATGATGTTCAACTCATAGTATTTAGGAAGTACATTATAGGCTATAGCTGCATAGATAGTTATTCCTCTGTTGGATCTGGGCAAAGTCAACTGAAAAATTTCTGCACTGAATTCATTTTTTGAAAAAACTTATAATCTTTAAAAAAAAACATTTACTAATTTATTTTTTTGGTCGCATTGGTTTTAATTGAGGCATGCAGGATCTTTGCTGGGTCATGCAAGAACCTTCATTGCAGCACACAGACTCTCTAGTGGTGTCGCCTGGGCTCAGTAGTTGTGACACGTGGGCTTAGTTGTTTGGCGACATGTGAGATCTTGGGTCTCTGAACAGGTAGTTTTCTGAACAAGTATCAAGCCATCATTCCTTGCATTGGCAGGGAGATTCTTCACCACTGGACCACCACGGAAGTCCCTTTACATTGGATTCATGATTATAGATTCCACTGAAAACAGTGAATCACGGGAATAGGTTGAAATGTCAGCATTAATGTGAATATAGAGAAGTAGATTTCTACCATCACAGATGACTTTGAGGGGTTCAAGAATTCACTGGAGAAAGTATGTGCAGATGTAGTGGAAATAACAAGGAAGCTAGAGTTAGAAGTGGAGCCTGAAGATGTGGCTGAATTGCTGCAATTGCATTATAAAGCTGAAGTGAATGAGGGTTCATTCTTATGCATGAGCAAACAAAGTGGTTTCTTGAGACAGAAACTGCTCTTGGTGAAGAAGCTATGAAGTTTATGGAAATGACAACAGAGGATTTAGAATAGAACATAAACTTAGTTGAAGAAAGCAGCAGCAGACTGCAGAGGATTAACTCCAATTTTCAAAGAACTTCTACTGTGGGTAAAAACACTGTTAAAGGGCACTGCATGCTCCAGAGAAATCTGTGAAAGGAAGAGTCAAAGGATGTGGCAAACTTCATTGTTGTCTTCTTTTCAGAAATTGCCCTACCCACCCCAACCTTCAGCAACCACCATCCTGATCAGTTAGCAGACAGACACTGAGACAAGACCCTCCACCAGCAAAAAGATTTTGACTTGTGAAGACAGAGATGATGCTCAAACTACTTTATTTTAGAAACAAAGTGTTGTTAATGAAATTCTGTATATTGTTTATTTAGTTGTAAAGCTATTGCACACTTAACAGATGTCAGACAGTGTCAATTAACTATATACAAAGTGAGAAATGAAAAATTTGTGTGATTCACTGTATTATGATATTCAATTTATTGCCCTGGTCTGGAACACAGCCTGGACTATCTCTGAGGTTTTGCTGTATCTACATGGCTTTTGGTCTACATTTTGCATCTGGAACTAACATTGGGTTGGTTGTGTAGTAAGAAGGACAAACGATCTACTCGAGATCGTACACTGAAATACACATCTCAGGACAGGATTCAGTTTTACTCCTACAAACAATGTACAAAAACTCCTGTTATTGCATTTCCTGTACCACTTGATCCAGATTTATTTTAAAGGCTGTCAGTTATATGAATATATGAGGATATCCCAGCAATTTTTTGTCAAGTTGATTATTCAGGATATGTTCAATCTTTTCACAGGTTTACAGTTCTATGAAGACCTACATGACCTTCTAGAACTAACACCAAAAGAGATGTCCTTTTCATCATAGGCGATTGGAATGAAAAAGTAGGAAGTCAAGAGATTCCTGAAGTAACAGGCAAGTTTGGCCTTGGACTACAAAATGAAGGCAGGAAAAGGCTACTTTGAGTTTTGTCAAGAGTACACACTAGTCATAGAAAAACACTCTTCCAACAAAACAAGAGAAGACTCTACACATGGACATTACCAGATGGTCAATACTGAAATCAGACAGATTATATTCCTTGTAGCCAAAGGTGGAGAACCTCTATACAGTCAGCAAAAGCAAGACCTGGAGCTGACTGTGGCTTAGATCATGAGCTCTTTATTGAAAAATTCAGACTTAAATTGAAGAAAGTAGGAAAAACCACTAGGCCATTCAACTATGACTTAAATCAAATCTCTTATATTATTCAGTGAAAGTGACAAATAGATTTAAGGGATTATATGTGGTACACAGAGTTCCTGAAGAACTATGGATGGAGGTTCATGACATTTTACAGCAGGTGCTGGCCAAAACCATCCCCAAGAAAAAGAAATGCAAGAAGATAATATGATTTCTGAGGAGGCCTTACAAATAGCTGAGAAAAGAAGAGACATGAAAGGCAAAGAAGAGAAGGAAAGATCTATCCATCTGAATGCAGAATTCCCAACAGTAGCAAGGAGAGGTAAGAAAGGCTTCCTAGATGATCAATGAAAATAGAGGGGAAAAAAAAAAAAAACACCCCAGAAAGGGAAAGCCTAGAGATCTCTTCAAGAAAATTTGAGATACCAAGGGAACATTTCATGCAATAATGGGCACGATAAAGGACAAATTGAAAGGACCTAACAGAAGCAGAAGAGATGAAAAGGGGGTAACAAAAACGGACAGAAGAAGTGTACAAAAAAGGTCTTAATGACCTGGATATCTACGATGGTGTGGTCACTCATTTAGAGCCAGGTATCTTGGAGTGTGAAGTCATGTGGGCCTTAGGAAGAATTACTAAGAACATAGCTAGTGGAGGTGATGGAATTCCAGCTGAGCAATTTAAAATCCTAAACGGAGATATTCTCTAAGATGGCAGAGGAATAGGACGGGGAGACCACTTTCTCCCCCACAAATTCATTGAAAGAACATTTGAATGCTGAGCAAATTCCACAACATAACTTCTAAATGCTGGGAGAGGACACCAGGCACCCAGAAAGGCAGCCCATTGTCTTTGAAAGGAGGTAGGGAAAAAACTATAAAAGATAAAGGAGAGACAAAAGAGGGAGGGACGGAGATCCATCCTGGGAAGGGAGTCTTAAAAAATAGAGAAGATTCCAAACACCAGGAAACACTCTCACTGGTGAATCTTTGGCGAGCCTTGGAACCTCAGAGAGCAACATAACCAGGAGGAAAAGTAAATAAATAATTAAAACCCACAGATTACGTACCTAAGGCAACTCCCAGCGGAGAAGCCATGCAGTCCCTTGCGTCCGACACTAGCAAGCGGGGGCTTGGCAGGGAGGCACGGGTTGCATTGCTTAGAGTAAGGACTGGGCCTGAATGCCCCGAGGGCAATCTGAGGAAACTAACTTGAGATAGCAAGCCAGACTGTGGAATAGCTATCCTGTGAAAAGCCCTAACCTAAAACACTGCCAGGGCCGCTCACAGAACAAAGGACTGAGCAGAGCTAGCCGGCTGTGGACTGGCCCGTCCCCCGCCGGAGACAGACAGGCAAGGGCAGCCAGAGCCGGAAGAGGGCAATCGGGGCCCCAGAGATGCATCATCTACCAAACTGCAAGCAGGCTTCATTGCTAACCAAGATTCCTTGGGATTCTGGACGGTCTACATCTGCCGGGAGGGTAACAGCCAGAGATCAGCTCCACAGAGGAGACACACG
>NW_011495043.1:46353-46654 GCF_000754665.1 Bison bison bison | reverse complement strand
GGGCAGCTCTGTGCGTGAGCATAGTGGGCACCGCTCATCACCGGATCCCTTCGCACCACCTGTAAGTCCTCACCCACAAGGGACTAGGGGTGGGTGGTGACTTTCCAGCCCATTCCAGGGTAGTGCACAGCCTGCTGGGGGGCAGAGAGGCACAGACTGGGATGGGGCCTCGGGAACATGTGTAGCTGCACCAGGCAGCTGTGGGGCTGGGGTAGGCAGGGCCTTGCACAGGCGCCGGTTCACTTTCTGGATTTTTCAGAGGCAAGGGGGCGGATCCTGGTAGTGCCCAGGGCCCCAGGAG
>NW_011495043.1:45745-46253 GCF_000754665.1 Bison bison bison | reverse complement strand
GGCAGCCCACCAGGCTCCCCTGTCCCTGGGATTCTCCAGGCAAGAATACTGGAGTGGGTTGCCATTTCCTTCTCCAATGCATGAACGTAGAAAGTGAAGTTGCTTAGTTGTGTCCTACTCTTCGTGACCCCATGGACTGTAGTCTACCAGGCCCCTGCATCCATGGGGTTTTCCAGGCAAGAGTACTGGAGTGGGTTGCCATGTCCTTCTCCAGAATATATACTAAATAAACATATAATTATATATTATGTATTTATGTGTGTATACATATATTCTGTGTTTATGAATGTATTTATACTTATTACACATATATGTATTCTGTATTTCTACATTGCTGGAGAAGTCTGAATATTACAATGCCAGATACTTTTGTTCTTTCCAATTACATTTAAGAATTACCGTTGTTGGAGGCGGTCCTAAGATGGCGGAGGAATAGGACAGGGAGACCACTTTCTCCCCCACAAATTCATCAAAAGAACATTTAAACACTGAGTAAATTCCACAAAAC
>NW_011495043.1:42582-45580 GCF_000754665.1 Bison bison bison | reverse complement strand
TGGCAGAGCAACCTCGATCCTGAGCATTGTAGACGGGGAAAGCTCACACGCCATGAGCAGGGGCAAACCCAGTGTGGCCGAAACACTGGGAGCACTCCCCACAGATGCCAGTGATATTTGTTTGCCATGTTCCTCCCTCCCCTCAGCACGACTGAACAAGTGAGCCTAAAAAAAAGTGATCACCACCACCCCCTTGTGTCAGGGTGGAAATTAGACACTGTTCAGACACTGTAGAGGCCAGCAAACAGAAGCTAAAATAAACAGAGGGAACCTCTTTGGAAGTGACAGGTGCAATAGATTAAAACCCTGCAGTTAGCACTGACTACATAGGAATGGATCTATAGATCTTGAGAAGTGTAAGCCAGATCAAGGAAGTATCTGAAAATGAACTGACCCCACACAGTCCACAACAACACCAGAGAAAGTCCTAGATAAATTTTTACTTTTATCATTTAACAAAAAAAATTTTAACTCCTCTGCTGCTGCTGCTGCTAAGTCACTTCAGTCATGTCCAACTCTGTGTGACCCCATTGATGGCAGCCCACTATGCTCCCCCGTCCCTGGGATTCTCCAGGCAAGAACACTGGAGTGGGTTGCCATTTCCTTCTCTGGTGCATGAAAGTGAAAAGTGAAAGGAAAGTTGCTCAGTCGTGTCTGACTCTATTACTCCTTTAATTTTCAGTTTTATAACCTACTATTACTTGGGGAAAAAAAAGACCCTATTTTTAAAGCAAACTTCATATATATATATTTTATAATTTTTGTGACTTTGCTCTTTTCTTTAATATTGTATTTTTGAGAATCTAACCTCTACTCTAGATTTTTAGTCTTTGCTTTTTGGTATTTGTTATCAATTTTGTACCTTTAAGAACCCAATCTTCAGTAATCGTTTTTACTTGGGAGTGAGATTACTGGCTGGATTATTCTCCCCCCTTTGGATTCTCCTTTTTCTCCACCAGGTCACCTGTATCTCCTCCCTCCCCCTTCTCTTCTCTATCCAACCCTGTGAATCTCTTTGTGTGTTCTGGGTTGTTCAGAACACTTAGGGAACTGATTACTGGCTGGATCTGTCTTTCTTCTTTTGATTCCCCCTTTTATCCTCCTGGCCACCTCTGTCTCCTTCCTCCCTCTTCTCTTCTCTGTGTAACTCTGTGAACATCTCTGAGGGATCCAGACTGTGCAGAGCGCATTAGTTCAGTTCAATTCAGTCACTCAGTTGTGTCTGACTCTTTGCGGCCCCATGAATTGCAGCACGCCAGGCCTCCCTGTCCATCACCAACTCCTGGAGTTCACTCAAACTCATGTCCATCGAGTTGGTGATGTCATCCAGCCATCTCATCCTCTGTCATCCCCTTCTCCTCCTGCCCCCAATCCTTCCCAGCATCAGAGTCTTTTCCAATGAGTCAACTCTTCGCATGAGGTGGCCAGAATACTGGAGTTTCAGCTTTACATTATTCCTTCCAAAGAAATCCCAGGGCTGATCTCCTTTAGAATGGACTGGTTGGATCTCCTTGCAGTCCAAGGGACTCTCAAGAGTCTTCTCCAACACCACAGTTCAAAAGCATCAATTCTTTGGTGCTCAGCTTTCTTCATAGTCCAACTCTCACATCCATACATGACCACTGGAAAAACCATAGCCTTGACTAGACGGACCTTTTTTGGCAAAATAATGTCTCTGCTTTTGAATATGCTATCTAGGTTGGTCATAACTTTCCTTCCAAGGAGTAAGCGCCTTTTAATTCCATGGCTGCAGTCACCATCTGCAGAAATTTTGGAACCCAAAAAAATAAAGTCTGACACTGTTTCCACTATATCTCCATCTATTTCGCATGAAGTGATGGGACCAGATGCCGTGATCTTCGTTTTCTGAATGTTGTGCTTTAAGCCAACTTTTTCAGTCTCCTCTTTTCCTTTCATCAAGAGGCTTTTTAGTTCCTCTTCATTTTCTGCCATAAGGGTGGTGTCATCTGCATATCTGAGGTTATTGATATTTGTCTCGGCAATCTTGATTCCAGCTTGTGCTTCTTCCAGCCCAGCATTTCTCATGATGTACTTTGCATATTAGTTCAATAAGCAGGGTGACAATATACCAGTCTGTTGTTCCATGTCCAGTTCTAACTGTTGCACATAGGGAAGTGATTAGTGGCTAGCTTGCTCTCTCCCCTTTTGATTCCCCATCTTCTCCTACTGGTCACCTCTATCTCCCTCTTCTCTGTGTAACTCTGGGCCCTTCTCCGTGTGTCCCTCACTGTGGAGAAACTTTTCACCATTAACCTAGATATTTTATCATCAGTGCTATATAGATGGAGAAGTCTTGAGGCTACTGTAAGAATATGACTGAAAACCAGAGGCAGGAGGCTTAAGTCCAAATCCTGAGAACATCAGAGAACTCCTGATTCCAGGGAACATTAATCAATAGGAGCTCATCACATGCCTCCATATCTACACTGAAACCAAGCACCACCCAAGGGCCAACGAATTCCAGAGAAAGACATACCACGTAAATTCTCCAGCAACACAGAAACATAGCCCTGAGCTTTGATATACAGGCTGCCCAAAGTCACACCAAACCCACTGACATCTCAAAAATCATTACTGGACACTTCAGCACACTCCAGAGAAAAGATATCCAGCTCCACCCACCAGGACACCGACACAAGCTTCCCTAACCAGGAAACCTTGACAAGCCCCACGTCCAACCCCATCCACAGCGAGAAACGTCCACAATAAAGAGGAACCACAAACTGCCAGAATATGGAAAGGCCACCCCAAACACAGCAATATAAACAAGATGAAATGGCAGAGAAATAGGTTTCTAATAAGTGACATTAACCGAGCATTTTACCTGGAGCAGGCGCTGTGGGAAAAATTTGAAATCTGTTATTTCGCTTACTACCCCTACAGCCCTCCTTCGTGTTCAGCAGTTTTGTTAGCCCTACTTTTAAAGTGAGAAAACAGAGCTAGAGAAGTAGTTACCAAAGGTAGTAAGATAGCAAAT
>NW_011495043.1:31191-42482 GCF_000754665.1 Bison bison bison | reverse complement strand
CACCGACACAAGCTTCCCTAACCAGGAAACCTTGACAAGCCCCACGTCCAACCCCATCCACAGCGAGAAACGTCCACAATAAAGAGGAACCACAAACTGCCAGAATATGGAAAGGCCACCCCAAACACAGCAATATAAACAAGATGAAATGGCAGAGAAATACCCAGCAGGTAAAGGAATAGGAGAAATGCCCACCAAACCAAAGAGGAAGAGATAGGGAATATACCTGATAAAGAATTTCAAATAATGACAGTGAAAATGATCCAAAATCTTGAAAACAAAATGGAGTTACAGATAAATAGCCTGGAGACAAGGATTGAGAAGATGCAAGAAATGTTTAACAAGGACCTAGAAGTAATAAAAAAGAGTCAATATATAATGAATAATGCAATAAATGAGCTCAAAAACACTCTGGAGGGAACCAACAGTAGAATAATGGAGGTAGAAGATAGGATTAGTGAAGTAGAAGATAGAATTGTAAAAATAAATGAAACAGAGTGGAAAAAAAAAGAATTAAAAGAAATGAGGACAACCTCAGAGGCCTCTGGGACAATGTTAAACACCCCAACATTCGAATCATAGGAGTCCCAGAAGAAGAAGACAAAAAGAAAGGCCATGAGAAAATACTTGAGGAGGTAATAGTTGAAAACTTCCACAAAATGGGGAAGGAAATAGTCACCCAAGTGCAAGAAACCCAGAGAGTCCCAAACAGGATAAACCCAAGGCGAAACACCTCAAGACACATATTAATCAAATTAACAAAGATTAAACACAAAGAACAAATATTAAAAGCAGCAAGGGAAAAACAACAAATAACACACAAGGGAATTCCCATAAGGATAACAGCTGATCTTTCAACAGAAACTCTTCAGGCCAGGAGGGAATGGCAAGACATACTTAAAGCGATGAAAGAAATTAAACCTACAGCCCAGATTACTGTACCCAGCAAGGATCTCATTCAAATATGAAGGAGAAATCAAAAGCAAAAGCTGAGAGAATTCAGCACCACCAAACCAACTCTCCAACAAATGCTAAAGCATCTTCTCTAGACAGGAAACACAAAAAGGGTGTATAAACTTGAACCCAAAACAATAAAGTAAATGGCAATGGGATCATACTTATCAATAATTACCTTAAATGTAAATGGGTTGAATGCCCCAACCAAAAGACAAAGACTGGCTGAATGGATACAAAAACAAGACCCCTATATATGTTGTCTACAGGCGACCCACCTCAAAACAGGGGACACATACAGACTGAAAGTGAAGGGCTGGAAAAAGATATTCCATGAAAATAGAGACCAAAAGAAAGCAGGAGGAGCAATACTCATATCAGATAAAATAGACTTTAAAACAAAGGCTGTCAAAAGAGACAAAGAAGGGCACTACATAATGATCAAAGGATCAATCCAAGAAGATATAACAATTATAAATATGTATGCACCCAACATAGGACCATACAATATGTTAAACAAATACTAACAAGTATGAAAGGGGAAATTAATAATAACACAATAATAGTGGGAGACTTTAATACCCAACTCACACCTATGGATAGATCAACTAAACAGAAAATTAACAAGGAAACACAAACTTTAAATGATACAATGGACCAGTTAGACCTAACTGATTGTCCTAATGAAATGTCCTATAGGACATTTCACCCCAAAACAATGAATTTCACCTTTTTCTCAAGTGCACATGGAACCTTCTCCAGGATAGATCACATCCTGGGTCATAAATCTAGCCTTGGTCAATTCAAAAAAATTGAAATCATTCCAAGCATCTTTTCTGACTACAATGCAGTAAGATTAGATGTCAATTACAGGAGAAAAACTGTTAAAAATTCCAACATATGGAGGCTGAACAACACGCTGCTGAGTAAGCAACACATCACAGAAGAAATCAAAATATGCATAGAAATGAATGAAAATGAAAACACAACATCCCAAAACCTGTGGCATATTGTAAAAGTAGTGCTAAGGGGAAGGTTCATAGCAATACAGGCTTACCTCAAGAAACAAGAAAAAAGTCAAATAAATAACTTAACTCTACACCTAAAGCAACTAGAAAAGGAAGAAATGAAGAACCCCAGGGTTAGTAGAAGGAAAGAAATCTTAAAAATTAGGGCAGAAATAAATGCAAAAGAAACAAAAGAGACCATAGCAAAAATCAACAAAGCCAAGAGCTGGTTCTTTGAGAAGTTAAATAAAATTGACAAACCATTAGCCAGACTCATCAAGAAACAAAGGGAGAAAAATCAAATCAACAAAATAAGAAATGAAAATGGAGAGATCATAACAGACAACACAGAAATACAAAGGATCATAAGAGACTACTAAAAGCAACTATATGCCAATAAAATGGACAACTTGGAAGAAATGGACAAATTCTTAAAAAAGTACAACTTTCCAAAACTGAATCAGGAAGAAATGGAAAATCTTAGACCCATCACAAGCATGGAAATTGAAACTGTAATCAGAAATCTTTCAGCACACAAAAGCCTAGGAGCAGATGGCTTCACAGCTGAATTCTAGCAAAAATTTAGAGAAGAGCTAACACCTATCCTACTCAAACTCTTCCAGAAAATAGCAGAAGAAGGTAAACTCATTCTATGAGGCCACCATCACTCTAATACCAAAACCTGACAAAGGTGCCACAAAAAAAGAAAACTACAGGCCAATATCACTGATGAACATAGATGCAAAAATCCTTAACAAAATTCTAGCAAACAGAATCCAACAACGTATTAAAAAGATCATACACCATGACCAAGTGGGCTTTATCCCAGGGATGCAAGGATTCTTCAATATCCACAAATCAATCAATGTAATACACCACATTAACAAATTGAAAAATAAAAACCATATGATTATCTCAGTAGATGCAGAGAAACCCTTTGACAAAATTCATCATCTATTTATGTTAAAAACCCTCCAGAAAGCAGGAATAGAAGGATCATACCTCAACATAATAAAAGCTATAAATGACAAACCCACAGCAAACATTATCCTCAATAGTAAAAATTGAAAACATTTCCCCTAAAGCCAGGAACAAGACAAGGGTGCCCACTCTCACCACTACTATTCAACATAGTTTTAGAAGTTTTGGCCACAGCAATCAGAGCAGAAAAAGAAATAAAAGGAATCCAGATTGGAAAAGAAGAAGTAAAACTCTCACTGTTTGCAGATGCCATGATCCTTTACATAGAAAACCCTAAAGACTCCACCAGAAAATTACTAGTACTAATTAATGAATATAGTAAAGTTGCAGGATATGAAATCAACACACAGAAATCCCTTGCATTCCTATACACTAACAGTGAGAAAACAGAAGGAGACATTAAGGAAAAAATTCCATTCACCATTGCAACGAAAAGAATAAAACACTTAGGAATATATCTACGTAAAGAAACAAAAGACCTATATATAGAAAACTTTAAAACACTGGTGAAAGAAATCAAAGAGGACACAAATGGATGGAGAAATATACTGTGTTCATGGATCAGAAGAATCAATATAGTGAAAATGAGTATACTATCCAAAGCAATCTATAGATTCAATGCAGTCCCTATCAAGCTACCAATAGTATTTTTCACAGAACTAGATCAAATAATTTTACAATTTGTATGGAAATACAAAAAAAAAAAAAAACTCAAATAGCCAAAGCAATCTTGAGAAAGAAGAATGGAACTGGAGGAATCAACCTGCCTGACTTCAGGCTCTACTACAAAGCCACAGTCATCAAGACAGTATGGTACTGGTACAAAGACAGAAATATAGATCAATGGAACAAAATAGAAAGCCCAGAGATAAATCCACACACCTATGGTCACCTTATCTTCGACAAAGGAGGCAAGAATATACAATGGAGAAAAGACAAACTCTTTAACTAGTGCTGGGGAAACTGGCAAACGACTTGTAAAAAAATGAAACTAGAACACTTTCTAACATCATACACAAAAATAAACTCAAAATGGATTAAAGATCTAAACATAAAACCAGAAACTATAAAACTCCTAGAGGAGAACATAAGCAAAACACTCTCCGACATAAATCATAGCAGGATCCTCTATGACCCACCTCCCAGAATATTGGAAATAAAAGCAAAAATAAAGAAATGGGACCTAATTAAAATTAAAAGTTTTTACACAATAATGGAAACTATAAGCAAGGTGAAAAGACAGCCTTCAGAATGGGAGAAAACAATAGCAAACGAAGCAACTGACAAAGAATTAATCTCAAAAATATACAAGCAACTCTTGCAGCTCAATTCCAGAATTCCTGGGTCTGCTCTCCGGGCTCTAAAGTGAACAGAAGGAGAACAAAGGTAGCCAAGCAAAGACTGAATCCTGAGGCTGACAGAGCACCTGTTGGGGCTTCTTGGGAGCAGCATCACCTGCAGAAAAGAAAGAGGCCTTGGTCCAGGAGGCTGAGGAACTCCTGTCAATTTCCTGGGCCTGCCCCTCCCTAACCCACCCTCCAGCCCCGCCATCACTGAGGGGCTCCTATGTCCTCCACCCCCACCCCCACCCCATGCCCAGCAGCTTCTTGTCATCTCCTCCTTCCTCCCTGCATCACAGAGTCACCCCAGGCCCTGACACCCCCTGCTCAGGCTCAGGACTGGAGCCAGTGGGGAATCAATCTGCTCCCTTTACTCAGGTCCAGATCCTCCCTGAGGGGGGCCTAAAGGACCAAGGAGCAGGTCCCTGGAGGAGGGGCCTTGCTTCCTGACAGCCTTGGGGGGCTGCAGGCAAACCTCCTTCCTTTGCTCCCCTCCAGCCTCAGAGCCAGCAGCACACAGAGCTCTCAGGACCAGGGTCCCTACCCCCATCTCTTCCTGGTCCCCCCAGCTGGGCGCATCCACCCCAGCTCAGGCCCACCATCCCCAGTCACCTCTGCTAAAGGCAGGGCTGCTCAGTGATGGAGGCTCTGGGTCCCCAGGAGGCTGGTGACCTGCAGGCCACAGGCGGAGTCAGAACTGCTGCTGCTCCAGGAGCACAGGCCTGGCCTCAGCCCTTCCCACAGTCTCTGCTGTGGGGCTCCTGTCTTGCCTGTTTGACCCAGGCAGCTTCCTGCGAGAACAGGCCTTTGGAGTTGGGTCTGCAAACGCCTTCCCACCTCTTCCTCCTGGGATGAGAGCTGGGCCCTTCTCATCTTGGCCCCTGGTTGGGTCCCCTCCCCACTGACACATCATGTGAAGCCCCCACACTGCTCTCAGCCCCTGTGAGTCCTGCCCTCCCCCTGAGTGCCTGCTGTTCTTACACCACCTACCGGGGCCCTGCCAGCCAGCAGTCTGTGCTCAGTCAGGGGACTTGGCTGAACCATTTAAGCATCAATAGGCCCTCAGCCTAGTGAAGGCGCCTCCCTTTTCACAATGTCACCTGACAGTGAGGACTGCTCAGAACTCAGGGCTGAGCTTGTCGAGTTCTGCTCTCAGGTGATATGGGGTCTTATCCCCCTGCTCATTTCCAGGATGAGGAGGTTCAGTGAGGGGCAGGGGTTGGCTGGGATTCACCTTCCCCATCCTCACTCCAGCCCTGTACCCCTGCCTTCCCTCTGAATTCTGCCCTCAGGACCTCTTCCTGGAAAGGACTCAGCCCAGGAAGACAGTTGTGATGAAACTGGTGAGGAGCACGGGAGGATCCAGGCTTTGGACTTGATGGCTGTGGCCGTGGGCTGCACGGTAGAGGGGCCCGTGGTTGGTGATGCTGCAAGGAGTGTCAGAGTGAAGCCCTTGTCCAGACCACAAACTAAGCTGATGCCTCCTCGCCCCCCTGACTCAGGTACCCCTACTTTGCAGACAGTTTACACATATCTCATGGAGGCCCCTGAGATAGATCCTCAGGTGAGATGGGGGGAAGGGAGGAGTCCAGTCCTCAGGGGGCTCTGACAGCTAATGGAGGAACAAGGTTTCCAACACAGCCATTCAGTCCTGCTGTGAGATAGAGATGGTGACATGAAAATGGAGTCCTCAGGAGCTGACAGCAGAGGTGGTATTGACAGATTTCCAGAAGTAGGATTGGTGACATTTGAAAAATGATTCTGGAAAGAGGGTAGAGTGAGAAATAAATCCATGAAATTAAAAAGATTTCTACAGGTTTGGGACCAGCGAAAATCCATGTTCAATCGTCCAAAGGCCTGTGCTGTGAGGAGAGACGTCAGGGGGTAGAAGAGGAAGGAGGATGACAGAGCATCCCCAGGTCATTGCTCTCCCAGGACAACTCACCTCTGATGGATCACATTCTCAAACACACACACACACACACACACACACACGGGTGGGTCCATGTCACTATGAGAAGACTATCACTTTCTCCTCCCTTCTCACTTACCCGTGGTCTTCAACATTTTCTCCCAGCATGCCATGAAATCCTGAAGCCAAGCCCGACAGTCTCCCATGGAGACCTTCTTCAAGAAGTCGGTCACAGCTCTGTCATTCTCCCACTTCTCTTTCATCCATCTGCCTCCAGGTTGACCCACTCTCCAGTGTCCATTCTCCAAATCAAAGTGGAGGCTCATTTGTCCATTCAAGCCAAACTGCCAGGATCCACTGACGTGTCTGTCATCCTCACAGTGACATGTCATCCTGGCCTGCAGGGTGCGAGGGTCTGCTCCCACCATGGGAAAGAAAGAGCTCAGCCTTTGGGCTTGACAGATTCTTTGCCCCACCTGGGTCCACCTCCCCTGGGTCCATGTCAACTGGGCGCAGCTAATCCGGCCCTGGTCTCTCATGCAATAGCTGCTCTTTCCACTGGACATCTAGGAAAGGACTAATATCCAACTGTATTTTTAAGCCTCCAATCTGCTCCTCCTGTACTTGGACTGTCTAACGTACCTGTGACTGTGTGTTTCTCCAGTGTAAAGCCAAGCAATTGGTCCCTGATGTCTCTGAGTATTTCGATCTGTGTTTCCCAGGCCTTTATGGTTTCACTTCTTCTCCCAATGGACTTGTGAATATGATCTTAGCATGATCATAGAAGAGAAAAACCTCTCCATCCACCTGGCCTTGAACCTCACAGCACGGCTGTCCAGGTCTGGGCTGAGGATCAACGGTGAAGTTAAAGGAAAGAGAGTGAGCATCTGTGAAGGCAAACCGCAGTGAGGGTGAGGTTGGGAGAAGACACATAGGCCTCTTCTCCCAGTTCTGTGAGAGCAGAGTAGGGCTGCAGGGCTGGGCTGACAGAGCAGCATTGCCCCGCTGGGCCACCCCACCCCCTCACCAGTTACGACTGAGGAAGATGATGAAGCCTCAGTCAGGCAAGAAACACCACAACCCTGGATATGCTCCATTTCCACTCTGCTCACAAGCTCTGCATGTGGCACTAACCGACACATGTGTTTCCCAGGGATGGGCCAGGCTGGTTCAGAAGGAAAGGCCTAAACCCAGAGGACTGTCAGCTTCTCTCTGAGTGTCTTGTGAGAGATGCAGAGGATGAGGGGGCTGTTCCTGAGGAAGCGGATCACAGCCAGTGGGGCTGGGGGTGGGGAGGATGAGCTCAGAACCCAAACCTAGATAAGGGAGAGTTTTTAATCACGGGTCACTGGGCGTAGCAAGGCCAGGGAGACGTGGTGATCTCTCACTAGGATGGGTCTTGGAAACCTAGAAAAAGGCCTGGCTCACATGGCATGAAAGAGAAAATCTAGAACTTCCGAGGCAGGTGGTAGAGGAGGGGATCCAAGGCTCAGAGAAGTGAATCTGCCAGGGTGGACGCGGTATGAAAGGGCAGGAAAGAGTGCAGTCCACCCGCTCCATAGGAAAGCCTGATGGACTCCATGGAGCCTGAGAAGAAAGCGTGGATGAGAAGCATATCCAATAGCTCAAAGATGACTTTTGCAGAAGGTCAGGGATGGTGATAGGACATGGTGTTCCTGTGGGCTTCTATCAGGAACAGGGATGGGAGTTGTGGAAAAATCAGATTCCAGGTGGGGGTGCTCTAGGTCAGCAGAAAAGTAGGTGCAGGAGTCAAAGTGATTAGGGAGTCTCAATGCCAGCCAGGGCCTGAGTGCAGATAGTATGATGCTGGCTCATAACACAGGACGATCCTAAAGGCAAGCAGATGGGCAGGAACCTAGATACAAACTGTACCATTGAAAGAAATAAAGAGAGACAGAACACAAGGCTGGATGATCAGGAAGCCAAAGGCAGCCATCCCTACCAAACACCTGATCCAGGCCCATTTTCCAGATCTGAGCCACTTCTCAGAAGGTATCACCAGAGAAAGAAGCCATGTTCTAAAGAGGAAGGCCCTTTCATCACCACATCTAGTGCAAAAGTCCTTCCATTTTCCCCAAAGAGCCACATGGTTATTTACTGGGGTAAGTGAACCTGCAGAAGCAGAAACTACTCTCACATTCACATTGCACCTAGTGTGGTCCTAATATCAGGCACAGGAACCGTAGCATCATCATAGTCCCCCAGTTGTTGAAGCGATGCTTGGACTACCAGGCCATCAATGGACAGCAGTCCCAGGTTCTGCTTACAGTGGTTGTCACTGGGTCCACAGACCACACAGTGGTCATTTCACATTCCCTGGACTTGTGACATTCTTTGAGACCTGAGTAGCTGGTAAATTATTGTGAGGTGAAGGCTACCATATTAGTGAATTCCAGATTCAAACTTCAGACCCTACCTCCCCATCCACCAATAGTACATGTACACAATATCCTGGACGAAATACAGAGACAAGTACCAACTGACAACCTCTCAAGGGCTGCAAGGGTGTGGTCCCTATCCTATCTTCATTTAATACCACTGTGGCCTTAGGTTTCCTGTAAATGGTACAGAAGAAATAGTTTAGGCTTCACAGACCCCAGGTCCCTGCTGTAACCTGCTGTCCCAGCACAAAAGCAGTCACAACTGGCGAACGATGAGCACAGCTAGAGCTGCTTCTTGGGCAGATGACCCAGCAGAACTCATGATGTCAGAGGTATCTGTGGCCAGAAAGGTGCTAAGTGCCATTTTCTACTTGAAGGCTCACAACACAGACCCTGAGTGTTGCACTGGAGAAAGTCACACCATTTAAATGTGGCTCCTGGTATGTTCCTGGGGCCTGGCAGAGATGAGGCCTCTGGTCATGGAATGTCAGAGTTGACCATCGTGATATGGGCTCATCAACCCCTAATCATTAGTTCAGCTAGACTAGCCATTACAGGATGGAAGCGATTATGTGTTTTGGCATAAGCAGGGCCACAGGGAACAAACAAGACCCACCAGAAGCTGGCCTAGATGTGACACTAGACTTGTTATATGGCCACTATCCTCTGCTCACATCTGTGGTTTCCTCCATGGCACTTTGGACCAAGGTAGCTACTCTGCAGCAAAGGAGAGGGGGGCATTAGCCCATAACTGCTGGACAGTTTTTATTTTCCTAAGGAAAAGTACTCTATGTTGAAGACAAATCACTCCCAGAAGAAAGAAAGAAAGCAAAACTTTAAAGGTGAATCATGTGCATTATCTTGCAGAAGTTAAGAAAATAAAAAGCAGTTGGTAGTAAGATTAATATGTATGTTTAAACAATTATAAAAACTATTTTGTAAGAATATACCTATACCTCAAAGGCAACTATGTGTAAAAAATTTACACAACATTTTAGTTAAACCTAATAAAAGTGATATTGAGAAAGTATTCCATATCCATAAGTCTGTCTTAGAAAGTTCAGATGCTAAAGCATTCCTAAGGCACGTTGCTCTGGAACACAAATCTGCTTCTGTGATTCTGGATGATGTATGTGACTGGCTGGCTCCAAGTGGGCCTTGACAGGCACCTTCCTCCTGATGCTGGGGTACTGTGAGATGAGAGTCAGACACAGGCCCCCAGAGCCGCATGGACCTCTGTGAGACACTGGGCCAGCTTCTGGAACTCCACCTCTCCTCCGGATCGAAGGCCCAGGACAAGCCATCACAGCAAATCAGGACAGTTGATAATCTGGGCTATTTGATAACCCTCTTTCAGGTACTGGGCCACATCAAACGGGTAGATGTCCACTTAGGGCGTTTGGCCAGAGTCATAAACACGTGGGCTCTTTTAGTAGCAGCATGCTGACTTCTTAGTTGTGGCATGCAGGATCCAGTTCCCCCACCAGAGATTGAACTCAGGCCCCTGCATTGGGAGTGTGGAGTCTTAGCCACTGGATCACCAGGGAAGGATGGAGAACTCATTTTTAACCAGACTTTCAAAAGCCATCCATCAATCCCGTGTTTTTGTTGTTCCCCAGACAGTGAGAGTCCATGGGGAACAAGACTCTGGAGAGGGAGTGGCTTTGCTCTTAACTTGAAGTTGTCATCAATGACAGAGATCCTAGGAGCCAGGTCTTTGTGGATGACTTCTTTCTGACCAGGTAGCTCATTCCACAGGCAATCTGAGCAGCCATGTGAACTAGCTTTTGTTGAGAAGTTTCCTGCTGACTATCGGCTTCTACATATTTGCACTGTCATAAAAACAATTTAAGATACCCCCAGTACATGTAAGGCAATCCACCATGGGCTTTTCCCCTTCTTCTGTTCACACGTGGCTAATAGGAAGATTTCTGTGATGAAGATCTCATAGCTCACAACTTTCAGGGAGCATCATAGTCACCTGAATTTCAGAAGCTCGATCTCTAACTGTTTTTACAAATGCTTGTTGCTCTTTATCTGGATCTTTTTCATCTACATAAACCCCATGGGAAGTACACCAAAAGGTACCTTCTTAGAATATATCTTTTGAGTTCCTCTCCCTGGATAGATATTTTGATATCATTCACCTAAGCTCTGGCCTCCAAAAGAGCGACACTTCTCAAGTTGTACTCCTCTAGGCACAAGGTCAGATAACTGGAGATGGGAGTTGTATTGTTGGGTGTGTTGCCTCTCACATACCGAGACATCTGGGAACGACGGGGACTGAGACAGCCCTTGGGAACTACTGCTGGCGCTGATGCTATCTCCCAGTTCAATCCTTTTCACACTATGAAGATGCAAAACAGCTAATACTAGTACTACAAGAAATATAACTGGACAGCAAACCCCTAGGCTGATATAAAACACACGTGTAGACACAGCTGGAGCTGCATGTACAGGATCATAAATGGGTTCTTCCGCTAGTAGTTTTGTCCAAGGCTGAAGTTTTCCTTTCTCAATTTCTGGATGGCAACTTTTCCTTTGTTTCAACTCTAAGATGTGAAGCTTTTTGAAGTTACTGTCAAGTTGAGGTGCATTTAGTGTCGTAACTTCAGAATCTACTTTGCCAGGACAGGACAGCTCGAGCCCAAACACTGATACAGTGCCTGGGAGTTCTGGGGGCAGGGGTGGGGGT
>NW_011495043.1:28009-31091 GCF_000754665.1 Bison bison bison | reverse complement strand
CCCGCACATCCATCCTGCTGTGAGCGCCCACCTCCACCGCCCAGGAGAAGGAAGCTAGGCCACTTGCTGCTGCCCACCTGGCCCGAGCCCTTGAAAGATGAATAGCTCCTATCCCGGCCACCCTGCCAGTATTAACTGATCTGTCTTAAAGAGCGCTAGTCCTTCAAGGGCCCAGAGCAGTAGGGATGGGACCTAATTCCCTTCAGCAGGAGTAAGAAGGGACCAGAGAGCAGTAGGGAAGGGACGTACATCTCTTCAGCAATAGTAAGAAGGGACCAGAGAGAAGGAAGGAAGGATCTGCTGGTCCTTCAGTGGCTGAGAGCAGTAGGGAAGGGGCCTACTTCCCTTCAGCAGTAGGATGTAGGGACCAGAGAGCAGTAGGGAAGGGACCTGGTTTTCCTTCAAGGGCAGAGAGCAGTAGGGAAGGGACCTACTTCAGTTCATCAATACTATGAAGGGACCAGAAGGAGCTCTGTGCACAGATCATCAATTCAGCTCAGTCACTCAGTTGTGTCTGAATCTTTGCGACCCCATGAACTGCAGCAGGCCAGGGCTCCCTGTCCATCACCCACTCCCGGAGTCCACCCAAACCCATGTCCATTGTGTCGGTGATGCCATCTAACCATCCTATCCTCTGTCGTCCCCTTCTTTTCCTGCCCTCAAACTTTCTCAGCATCAGGGTCTTCTCAAGTGATTCTGCTCTTCACATCAGGTGGCCAAAATATTGGAGTTTCAGCTTCAACATCAGTCCTTCCAATGAATACCCAGGACTGATCTCCTTTAGGATGGACTGGTTGGATCTCCTTGCAGTCCAAGGGACTCTCAACAGTCTTCTCCAACACCACAGTTCAAAAGCATCAATTCTTCAGCCCTCAGCTTTCTTTATAGTCCAACTCTCACATCCATACATGACCACTGGAAAAACCAAGGCCCTGACTAGACGGACCTTTGTTGGCAAAATAATGTCTCTGCTTTTTAATATGCTATCTCAGTTGGTCATAACTTTCCTTCCAAGGAGTAAGTGTTTTTTAATTTTATGGCTGCAGTCACCATCTGCAGTGAGTTTGGATGCCAGAAAAATAGGCAGCCACTGTTTCCATTGTTTCCCCATCTATTTGCCATGAAGTGATGGGACCAAATGCCATGATCTTAGTTTTCTGAATGTTGAGCTTTAAGGCAACTTTTCACTGTCCTCTTTCACATTCATCAAGAGGCTCTTCAGTTCTTCTTCACTTATCCTATATCAAAAAGGCTGGAAGTTAGGGTTCACAAGGGGCTCTTATTGTATAGTTAAAATATGGGCCATTGTGGTGACCTGACAAACAAGGGATGAAGTCACAGTGGCCACATTGCCCTGATGGGCATCCTGTTTCTTCCTTAAGGTGATATCCTGTTTTTCCCTGCTGGTGCCAGTTTCTCAAGACTCCTTGACCACCCGACCATGAGAACCCTTTCACTAAGTGACCACAAGACCCCAGCTGTGGGCTAAAGATCAATTGTGGCCCCCTCCCTCTGGGGAACAATTTCCCACCGATAGGGTATAAGAAGTGTTGGCTGTAAAAAGAGAGCACCAGTTCTCTCTAAATCCAGTTGCTTGCTTTCTTTCTTCTTATAATAAACCTTTCTCTGCCTGAATTCCTGGCTCATTCTCTTTTTCTCCACACTCGCCTTACAGCACATGCATCTTGGGGAGGTTCCATGGACCAGGCAGGTGTGAAGAAAGAAACAAGATAATTGGCCAAAGGTAAACAAAGACCCGAAGGACTGTCCTACATAAGTAATTTACATCACCTTCATACTGAGCTCCTCCTCCCTCAGGATGCCCACACTCCTCTCCGGTGTGTGTTCTGAAGAGCTTGTGACATACTGTACTCCTCCTCATTAAAGACAATGCCCATGCCCTTTCTCTCTGGGTATTTATTTCTGCCTTGCTTCTGTCTTAAATAAACAGCCAGTTTTTCTGTGTTCTCTCTCAAACATTGTGCTGTGTCTCTAATAATAAGCTTTGTACCTATTTTACAGTTTTTGCTTCCTTGAAACATTCTTCCTTTCAAATGGGGGAAAGAACCAGGGCCACTTTGCTTCTAGCCTCTAGTCCCTGGTGGTCTTGTGGCTAGGGTTCCGGGGTTTTCATCCAGGCTACCAAGGTTCAATCTCTGTCCAGGGAAGAAAGGTCTCTCTTCAGGACAACTCACTGCTCTCCCTCCAAAATCACTGGGAATATTTCAGTTCAGTTCAGTTCATTCTCTTAGTCGTGTCCAACTCCTTGCGACCCCGTGAACCGCAGCATGCCAGGCCTCCCTTTCCATCACTCCTGGAGTCCACCCAAACCCATGTCCATTGAGTCAATGATGCCATCCAACCATCTCATCCTCTGTCGTCCCCTTCTCCTCCTGCCCTCAATCTTTCCCACCATCAGGGTCTTTTCCAATGAGTCAGCTCTTTGCATCAGGTGGCCAAAGGATTGGCATTTCAACTTCACCATCAGTCCTTCCAATGAACACCCAGGACTGATTTCCTTTAGGATGCATGGTTGAATCTCCTTGCAGTCCAAGGAACTCTTAAAGAGTCTTCTCCAACACCACAGTTCAAAAGCATCAATTCTTTGGCACTCAGCTGTCTTTATAGTCCAACTCTCACATCTATACATGACCACTGGCAAAACCAAGGCCTTGAGTAGATGGACCTTTGTTGACAAAGTAATGTCTCTGCTTTTTAATATGCTGTCTCAGCTGGTCATAACTTTCCTTCCAAGGAATAAGCATCTTTGAATTTCATGGCTGCAATCACCATCTGCAGTGATTTTGGATCCCAGAAAAATAAAGTCAGCCACTGTTTCCATTGTTTCCCCATCTATTTGCCATGAAGTGATGGGACCAAATGCCATGGTCTTAGTTTTCTGAATGTTGAGCTTTAAGCCAACTTTTTCACTCTCCTTTTTTACATTCAAGAGGCTCTTTATTTCTTCTTTTCTTTCTGCCATAAGGGTGGTGTCATCTGCATATCTGAGGTTATTGATATTTCTCCTGGCAATCTTGATTCCAGCTTGTGCTTCTTCCAGCCCAGTATTTCTCATGATGTA
>NW_011495043.1:22583-27188 GCF_000754665.1 Bison bison bison | reverse complement strand
TTTATCGAATCCATCTTTGCATGAAATGTTCCCTTGGTATCTCTAGTTTTCTTGAAGAGATCTCTAGTCTTTCCCATTCTATTGTTTTCCTCTATTTCTTTGCATTGATCACTGAGGAAGGCTTTCTTATCTCTCCTTGCTATTCTTCGGAACTCTGCATTCAAATGGGTATATCTTTCCTTTTCCCCTTTGCTTTTTGCTTCTCTTCTTTTCACAGCTATTTATAAGGCCTCCTCAGACAGCCATTTTGCTTTTTCACATTTCTTTTTCTTGGGGATGGTCTTGATTCTTGTCTCCTGTACAATGTCATGAACCTCCGTCCATAGTTCATCAGGCACTATATCTATCAGATATAGTCCTTTAAATCTATTTCTCACTTCCACTGTATAGTCATAAGGGATTTGATTTAGTTCATACCTGAATGTTCTAGTGGTTTTCTCCACTTTCTTCAATTTCAGTCTGAATTTGGCAATAAGGAGCTCATGATCTGAGCCACAGTCAGCTCCTGGTCTTGTTTTTGCTGACTGTGTAGAGCTTCTCATCTTTGGCTGCAAAGAATATAATCAATCTGATTTCAGTGTTGACCATCTGGTGATGTCCATGTGTAGAGTCTTCTCTTGTGTTGTTGGAAGAGGGTGTTTGCTATGACCAGTGCATTCTCTTGGTAGAACTCTCTTAGCCTTTGCCCTGCTTCATTCTGTACTCCAAGGCCCAATTTGCCTGTTACTCCAGGTGTTTCTTGACTTCGTACTTTTGCATTCCAGTCCCCTATAATGAAAAGGACATCTTTTTTGGGTGTTAGTTCTAAAAGGTCTTGTAGGTCATCATAGAATTCTTCAGTTTCTTCAGTGTTACTGGTTGGGGCATAGACTTGGATTACCGTGATACTGAATGGTTTGCCTTGGAAACAAATAGAGATCATTCTGTCATTTTTGAGATTGCATCCAAGTACTGCACTTCAGACTCTTTTGTTGACCATGCTGGCTACTCCATTTCTTCTAAGGGAGTCCTGCCCGCAGTAGTAGATATAATGGTCATCTGAGTTAAATTCACCATTCCAGTCCATCTTAGTTTGCTGATTCCAAGAATGTTGATGTTCACTCTTGTCATCTCCTGTTCGACCACTTCCAATTTGCCTTGGTTCATGGACCTGACATTCCAGGTTCCTATGCAATCTTGCTCTTTACAGCATCTGACCTTGCTTCTATCACCAGTCGCACCCACAACTGGGTGTTGTTTTTGCTTTGGCTCCATCCCTTCATTCTTTCTGGAGTTATTTCTCCACTGATCTCCAGTAGCATGTTGGGCACCTACCAACCTGGGGAGTTTATCTTTCAGTGTCCTGTCTTTTTGCCTTTTCATATTGTTCATGGGGTTCTCAAGGCAAGAATACTGAAGTGGCTCGCCATTCCCTTCTCCAGTGGACCGCATTCTGTCAGACCTCTCCACCATGACCAAACTAGGGTCTGGCTGCTTCCCACTCAAAAGCCATTAAAGAGGTCATGTTGATGGAAAGGAAAGTTTGCCTGATTTTGGATGCCAGCAATGGTGGAGGGGAAGAGGGTAGGGGACTTCCATGATGGCTCAGTGGTAAAGAATCTGCCCAGAATCCACCATCAATGCCTGTCTTGGGTGGCCCCACACGGCATGGCTTGGTTTCACTGGGTTAGACAAGGCTGTGGTCCATGTGATCAGATTGGCTAGTTGTCTATGATTGTGGTTTCTGTCTGTCTGCCCTCTGATGCCCTCTCTCAGTGCCTATGGTCTCACTTGGATTTCTCTTACCTTGAATGTGGGGTATCTCTTCATGGCTGCTCCAGCAAAGCACAGCCGCTGCTCCTTACCGTGGATGTGGGGTACCTCCTCTTGGTTATTTAACCGATAGAAATTGATAAGAGGCCAGAGAAGAAATTCAGGCTAGGTTTTATTGGTGTTCCTGAAACTAGGGTCTGGATGCTTCCTGCTCAAAAACCATTAGAGAGGTCACATTGATGGAAAGGAAAGTTTGCCTTATTTTGGATGCCAGCAATGGTGGAGGGGAAGGGGGTAGGGGACCTCCATGGTGGCTCAGTGGTAAAGAATCTGTCCAGAATCCACCCATCAATGCAGGAGTTTTGGGTTCAATCCCTGCCTCAGAAAGATTCCTTGCAGAAGGAAATATCAACCCACCCCAGTATTCTTGCCTGGAAAGTCCCATGGACAGAGGAGTCTGGCAGGCTACAGTCCATGGGGTCACAAAGAGTCACACACTTAGCGACTAAACAACAAATGGAGGTGAGCGGGGTGTGGGAAGGATGGACATCTGTCCAAAGGCTGACTCCCCCCAACTGACAATCAGTGGGCAAGAACTTTTATAGACAGAGGGACGGGGTTGCATGCAGAAACAGCACAGTCAGCTCTGACAGTCATCTCCAAATTGGTCATGGATGGTCTGACCAGAGTCATCTTGATTGTTTCAAGGACAATTAATCTTTGGTTCTATGGTTGGTTTGTTCTCATCTCCTTGAGGACAATTCTTGGAATTGTGGCAGCTTATATCATGGCTACAGTCTGGTCATCATGTAGCTAATTTCTTCCAACTGGTGGGAATTTATGTATCTATAAGACAGCTCACAGGATAGAGCTCAGAATATTATCAATAGCCCTTGAGAAGGACCTCAAAGTCCTTGACTACGTTTAATGACTACATTATTTTTATTTGGTCTCCTTTGACTATTTTCCCTAGTTTCTGCATTTTCTCACTTCTCTGATTAAGCTTAGTGTGTGGCTAAAGCTTTTCCATGGACAAAAGGCAGGCTGAGCACATGGTGGGGCAAGGACCATAGGGTCCCGCTCTGTTTCATCAGAATTCTTGCTACAGTTTGAGGGAAGGGAAACAAGTTCCCTCGCTCAATCCTGAGGAGGACAAGCTGGTCCCTTATGTGGGGTGATGTTGGGGGTGGACCTGTGGGTCAGGCAGGAGGGGTGGCGTAGGTTGTCTGACCACCCCGTTAGTGGTGCTGTGTGTCGGCTTATACTCACTACCTTGCTTTTGCTCCCAACACCTCAGTAGTGGCAGCTGGGGTTTGATCTTTTTGTATCTTGTTGCTCATAATTTGTCCCAACTGTGTATACATGCAGCACTTTTTCTCCCTTTATAGTGTCTTTGCATTTTTATGCTTCATGAGACCTTTGTCCAGGTCCCAGCCTGTCTCAGGTGTGACAGAAGCAGGAGGAGAAGAGGGAATTCTGGCTTGGAACCCCCAGTCATATACTTTCCCATGGTCTATACTCAACACCTAGAAAATGATTTCTCAAAATAACTGAACCCCCTTCCATCTGATTTCATCAATCTAGTTAATTGGAAGAACTGCTGTATGGAGTTAATTTCACAGTATGTAGTGAATTAACTTCTCATCCAGACATCTAAAACTGGTTCTGGCTACATGCCATCCTTGTGGGATGAACTGAGGAAATAGTAACTGAACTCAATTACTGTGCTCTGTGGTTCAGATGAAGAGTGTGGTTGACACAGAGAGAGAGATCCTGGCCACACTGTGTGAGGAGATGCTCAACAGGGGCAGCTGCTGTCTCCGTGCCTGCCAAGTTCCCATTTCTCAGCAAGAGCCCAATAAATAGTTATTGAATGAATACATGTTCAGTTACTGCTAGTTTTCTAGTGTTAATGAATATCTTATCAGTCCAGGATCATCAATAGATGGTAAAATTATGGGCTGAAATATTGTCACAAAACAGGATATTCCTGTTTTATAATAGAGGAATATTACAATATTCCTATTATTATTCCTGTTTTACAATAGAGGAATATCCCTCTATTCTAACACAGAAGTGAAGCTTCAACCCACATTTTTTTGTCCGTGCAAATATCAGAATCAAACTCACCTTTTATTTTTATCATTATCATCATCGTGATCACTTGCTAGTCTGTATCTTTTTGGAGATTTTGGTTTGACCTCCTTTATCCTGACTATTGAGGACTTTCTCTTCCTTATATAAGTTGCTGTGTGGTTTCCACTGGCTTTATTTTGAGAAATGTGACCAGGGTAACCTTAATATTTCTTTTAGCTGGACTAAACTACCAGACCACCTGACCTGCCTCTTGAGAAATCTGTAGGCAGGTCAGGAAGCAACAGTTAGAACAGGACATGGAACAACACATTGGTTCCAAATAGGAAAAGGAGTACGTCAAGGCTGTATATTGTCACTCTGCTTATTTAACTTCTATGCAGAGTACATCATGAGAAATGCTGGGCTGGAAGAAACACAAGCTGGAATCAAGGTTGCTGGGAGAAATATCAATAACCTCAGATATGCAGATGACACCAGCCTTATGGCAGAAAGTGAAGAGGAACTAAAAAGCCTCTTGATGAAAGTGAAAGTGGAGAGTCAAAAAGTTGGCTTAAAGCTCAACATTCAGAAAACGAAGATCATGGCAACCGGTCCCATCACTTCATGGGAAATAGATGGGGAAACAGTGGAAACAGTGTCAGACTTTATTTTGGGGGGCTCCAAAATCTCTGCAGAGGGTGACTGCAGCCATGAAATTAAAAGACGCTTACTCCTTGGAAGGAAAGTTATGACCAACCTAGATAGCATATTCAAAAG
>NW_011495043.1:20842-22483 GCF_000754665.1 Bison bison bison | reverse complement strand
TAGTCAAGGCTATGGTTTTTCCTGTGGTCATGTATGGATGTGAGAGCTGGACTGTGAAGAAAGTTGAGCGCTGAAGAATTGATGCTTTTGAACTGTGGTATTGGAGAAGACTCTTAAGAGTCCCTTGGACTGCAAGGAGATCCAACCAGTCCAATCTGAAGGAGATCAGCCCTGGGATTTCTTTGGAAGGAATGATGCTAAAGCTGAAACTGCAGTACTTTGGCCACCTCATGTGAAGAGTTGACTCATTGGAAAAGACTCTGATGCTGGGAGGGATTGGGGGCAGGAGGAGAAGGGACGACAGAGGATGAGATGGCTGGATGGCATCATTGACTCGATGGACGTGAGTCTGAGTGAAGTCCGGGAGTTGGTGATGGACAGGGAGGCCTGGCGTGCTGCGATTCATGGGGTCGCAAAGAGTCGGACATGACTCAGCGACTAAACTGAACTGAAACTTGAGATGAAGCTTGAGCTCATTCCAGGCTCTAAGCCTCTAACTTCCCTTTTCTTAGAGCATTTTGCTTCAAAATCTTGTCACTTTTTCTCTTACCAGTTTTACAACTCAGGACTGTTTTCTCAAAGCCCTGGGAGCCATCTCTTTTTTTCTTTCTCTTAAGGTGACTTATTAAGGCCATTTATTACTTAAATGTGCTAGCATACTCTATGACCAAACCCACCCAGATGAAAGGAAGAATGAGAAACTAAGACAAGCTATACACCTAGTGGAAAAGGAATCAGTGAAGGATACTAATTTGCCAGTCTATGTGACATCAGCTTTTCTACTGTGTGTTACCTAATAAGGTATAACTTCCTTTGCTGCTGTTGCTGCTGTTTAGTCCCTAAGTCATGTCCAACACTTTGAGACTTCATGGACTGTACCCAGCCAGGCTCCTATGTCCGAGGGATTTCCCAGGGAATAATACTGGAGTGGCATCTGTTTACAGATGTTTTTTTTTTTTTGGTTGCCCTGGGTCTATGTTTCTGCTTGCAGGCTTCCTCCAGCTGCAGCTAGCAGGAGCTCCTTTCTAGTTGCAGTGCTTGGGCTTCTCACTGAGGTGGCTCCTCTTGTTGTGGAGCACTGGCCTGAGGCACGTGGGGTTCAGTAGTCACGGTATTGGGTTCGGCAGTTATGGCCTGCAGGCTCTAGAGTGTGGGCCTTGGGAGCCATCTCTTTGAATCTGAAGTATTAAAGGAGATAGTGCTGGCATCTCCCAGTCTCTGTAGGAGGGTAGGAGCCTATATTTGGCTCCCAAGTAGCTCAGCTGGTAAAGAATCCACCTGCAAGGCAGGAACCCTGGTTCGATTCCTGGGTTGGGAAGATCCTTGGGAGAAGGGATAGACTACCCACTCCAGTATTCTTGGGCTTCCCTTGTGGATCAGATGGTAAAAGAATCCACCTGCAAGGCAGGAACCCTGGTTCGATTCCTGGGTTGGGAAGATCCTTGGGAGAAGGGATAGACTACCCACTCCAGTATTCTTGGGCTTCCCTTGTGGATCAGATGGTAAAAGAATCCACCTGCAAGGCAGGAACCCTGGTTCGATTCCTGGGTTGGGAAGATCCTTGGGAGAAGGGATAGACTACCCACTCCAGTATTCTTGGGCTTCCCTTGTGGATCAGATGGTAAAAGAATCCACCTGCAA
>NW_011495043.1:18794-20742 GCF_000754665.1 Bison bison bison | reverse complement strand
GTGTTACCTAATAAGGTATAACTTCCTTTGCTGCTGTTGCTGCTGTTTAGTCCCTAAGTCATGTCCAACGCTTTGAGACTTCATGGACTGTACCCAGCCAGGCTCCTATGTCCAAGGGATTTCCCAGGGAATAATACTGGAGTGGCATCTGTTTACAGATGTTTTTTTTTTTTGGTTGCCCTGGGTCTATGTTTCTGCTTGCAGGCTTCCTCCAGCTGCAGCTAGCAAGGGCTCCTCTTTAGTAGCAGTGCTTGGGCTTCTCATTGAGGTGGCTCCTCTTGTTGTGGAGCACTGGCCTGAGGCATGTGGGGTTCAGTAGTTACGGTATTGGGTTTGGCAGTTATGGCCTGCAGGTTCTAGAGTGTGGGCCTTGGGAGCCAGCTCTTTGAATCTGAAGTATTAAAGGAGATAGTGCTGGCATCTCCCAGTCTCTGTAGGAGGGTAGGAGCCTATATTTGGCTCCCAAGTAGCTCAGCTGGTAAAGAATCCACCTGCAAGGCAGGAACCCTGGTTCGATTCCTGGGTTGGGAAGAGACCTGGGAGAAGGGATAGACTACCCACTCCAGTATTCCTGGGCTTCCCTTGTGGATCAGATGGTAAAAGAATCCACCTGCAATGCGAGAGACCCAGGTTCAATCCTTGGGCTGGGAAGATCCCTTGGAAGAGGGCCTGGCAACTCACTCGAGTATTCTTGCCTGGAGAATCCCTGTGGGCAGAGGAGCCTGGAGGGCTATAGTACGTGGAGTCACAAAGAGTCAGACAGGACTGAGCAGCTAGGCCCAGCACAGCACAGGAGCCTGTACTAGTCAGCTGGTCCGGCCATACAAAGGACCACAGACTGGATGGCTTACCCAACAACACAGGTTTTTCTACAGTTCTGTAGGGAGGCAGTCCAAGATCATGGTGCTGGAGGGTTTGTATCTTTATAAGATCAATGTATCTCATTTTTTGATGCATTTCAAACTTGAAGACAATACAACATTTGCCTCAAACACTTCATCATGTAGTTCAGGAACTGATGGTCTTTTCTGCCTTTGAATCTGTACTCTGTTTCCTCATGTCACCTTGAACTTCTAATTTAATGAATACTGCTGCATTTTCTTTAATGGACTGTATTAATTTTTCAGTTTTAATATTTAAAGTTTAAGGTTTAAAATTTAGTTTCCCAGGATAGAAATTAAGATGCATCATTTTTATTTTTTGGCTATGCCATGAGGTATGTAGGATCTTGTTCCTTAACCAGGGATCAAACCCCTACCCCTAGCAGTCTAAGCATGGAGTCTTTACCACTGGGCCACCAGGGAAGGCCCCGATCCACCATTTTAATATATATACATATATATTTATATATAGATATATACTCATAATATGGATATTATAAACATATTTTATTTTTACCTTTAATCTCAGTAAGAGATAAATGATCACTAAAGGGAGCCTCCCCAACTGCATAAATAGTACAAATTGAAGAGCTCTGGTCCATGGATGGAAATGAAGAAAGAACATAAGATAAAAATAAACATCAGGAATCAAGACAGCCTTTCATTACCGTCCCTTTTGCTTGTTGTTGTTAGTGTTAGTCCTGTTCAGAATGATCATCTCCAATACATTTTTAGGGGATATATCAACCAGTTCAGTTCAGTTCAGTTCAGTCGCTCAGTTGTGTCCGACTCTTTGTGACCCCATGAATCGCAGCATGCCAGGCCTCCCTGTCCATTACCAACTCCCAGACTTCACTCAGACTCACGTCCATCGAGTCAGTGATGTCATCCAGCCATCTCATCCTCTGTCGTCCCCTTCTCCTCCTGCCCCCAATCCCTCCCAGCATCAGAGTCTTTTCCAATGAGTCAACTCTTCACATGAGGTGGTCAAAGTACTGCAGTTTCAGCTTTAGCATCATTCCTTCCAAAGAAATCCCAGGGCTGATCTCCTTTAGAATGGACTGGTT
>NW_011495043.1:13180-18694 GCF_000754665.1 Bison bison bison | reverse complement strand
CCTTGCAGTCCAAGGGACTCTCAAGAGTCTTCTCCAACACCACAGTTCAAAAGCATCGATTCTTCGGCACTCAGCCTTCCTCACAGTCCAACTCTCACATTCATACATGACCAGAGGAAAAACCATAGCCTTGACTAGACGGACCTTTGTTGGCAAAGTAATGTCTCTGCTTTTGAATATGATATCAACCAGGCTCCCCTCTAATTTTCAGAAAATGATAGGGACCTCAGCTCCAGAATTCTCCCAGGGGACTCGTGAATGTGATGTTAGCAAGACCACAGTCATAGGAGAGAAAAACCTCTCCGTCCACCTGGCCTTGAACCTCACACCATGGCTGTCCAGGTCTGGGCTGAGGATTGATGGTCAAATTATAGGGAAGAGAGTGAGCATGTGTGAAGGCAAAACACAGTGAGGGTGAGGTTGGGAGAAAAAGACCCATAGGCTCCTCCCCCAGTTATGTGAGAGCGGAGTAAGGCTGCAGGGCTGGGCTGACAGAGCAGGACGGCCCCGCCTGCCCCACCACCCCAAACATACCCCAGGTACTGGCTGAGGAAGAGGAGGAAGCCTTGATCAGGCCAAAAAACCACACAGCCCTGGATATGCCTGTCTCCACTCTATTCAAAAGCTCTACACCTAGCATGAACTGACACAATTTTTTCCAGAGGCGGGCCAGGCCAGCTCAGAAGGAGAGGCCTAAACACAGAGGACTGTGAGAATGTCTCCGAGTGTCCTGAGGAGAGATGGGGAGCCTTTGGAGGCTGCTCCTGAAGAAGCAGGATCACAGTGGATAGCAGGATGAGCATAGAACCCAAAGCTGGAGAAGGGAGAGCTCACAATTAGGGGTCACAGGACTTAGCAAGGCCAGGGAGATGGTGCTGATCTCCCACTAGGATGGGTCTTGGAAGCCTGGAGAAAGGCCTGGCCCACCTGGCATGAAAGAGAAAGTCCAGAACTTCCAAGGCAGGTGGTAAAGGAGGGGATCCAAGGCTCAGAGAAGTGAATCTGCCAGGGTGGACACGGTATGAAAGGGCAGGAAAGTGTGCAATCCACCAGCTCCATGGGAAAGCCCGATGGACTCCATTGAGCCTGAGAGGAAAGCGTGGATGAGAAACATGTCCAGCAGCGCAAGTGAGATCTGCTGGGACTTGAAACCTAGGATCTGTAGACCTTCACTCTAGTGCTTGCACCTGGACAGTGATCTCCTCCAGCAACAAAATACAAAGAAATTATGAGGGACTGAAAATAACTGCATGCATGCCAAGTTGGGCTTAATTATGAATGAAAAGATAAAACACCCAACTGGAAAAGCAGGGTGCGGGGTATGATCCCTGCACAGGACACTGCCACGACGGTGGGCAGACCACCTAAGCCATCCCTCAGGTCCTAAGCCTTGACCTGCCCCTACCCTCACCCATATAAGGGACCAGCCTGCCTCCCCCACCGCCCTCCCCCCAAGGGAATGAGCAAGGAAACCTGTGGCTTGTGCTTGCGCCCTCACACTGCAGCACGTGTCCCAGTGAAGCCTCGCCTAAATTTCTTATCTGGCCTCTTATCCACTTCTATCGATTAGGGTTCTGTTCGTGCCCTCCAAGAGTCTATTCCCCCAGTCCTGTGTACATTCTGGCAGCTCTTTGGTGGGGTTAATGGCGACCTCCACCAAGAGGAGTTATGCAATACCCATGTCTGCAGCACCAAGCATACCCAAGTCTGCCGAACCCAGAGCCCCTGCCCCTGCGGCATCATTGACTCAATGGGCATGAGTTTGAGTAAACACTGGGAGTTGGTGATGGACAGGGAGGCCTGGCATGCTGCAGTCCATGGGGTCACAAAGAGTTGGACATGACTGAGCGACTGAATGAACTGAACTGAGGCCAATAAGCCTGGTCGCTAACATACTCTGTGGCAACCATGAAGGGCTACTGTCCCCTTTCTGCCAGAGCATCTGGGCATCTCTGTGACCTCGGGGTGCAAATTCTCTGTGGTGACAAGTGGCCGCCTGAACCTCAGCTCAGAGTCACCAGTTTGGTTGGTCTGCCTTCCTGGCCCCTGGGGGCCTCAGGGCCCTCATTCAGGCATCGCGCTCCCCCTCACCCTTTGTCCCTTTCCCTCATCTATTATCTCTCCACTTCTCCTCTCTCTGTCTTATCCTTCTGAGAGAGTGGACCTCGGCAAGGACAGCATCACCCCTCCCAGCTTAGGAGACAAAGCTCCCTCTGGCTGACAATGGCTCACTTTGATGGGTGACAAGGTGGTGGGAGAGACCCACCTCATACCCTGCAGGTCTTGGTCCAGCAGGTTCTGCCTCATAGGAGATTTGTGAGAACGATAGAGGTTCAAACCACATATTAGGTAGTGGCTGGACGTCTGATCATACCAATATTCTCACTTCTATTTCCCTGCCGCCAAGAGAAGTCCCGTTGGGAACTCAGTGAAGTGGCAGATTTCTATATGCTGGTTTATGCGTAGGTGAAAATCCCACCTCTGGGCTGCAGGCCCACAGCCGATGTACAAGGGGCTGGTTTCTGGGCTTGATCACCCCAGTGGGCAGTGGACAGGGTGCTCCCTCCCTCACTGGCCCTTTCTGGAAGCCTGCAGGTTGGTGCCTGAATAAATAGACACCCGCAGAGTGCAAGGGTTGAAAAGGCAATGGCTCCCTTTCCGTTTTTTCAGTCTTTTCTGTCCCTCCTCCCTTTTGCTCTCCCTTAGTCCTCATACCTACACTGCTGTCCTTTTACATCCAAGAGACTCCCTGTTGGGTCACCTTTTTCACCACCACTTGTTTGTTTTGTGTCCCCACTTCAGGCTTGAGGTTCCCACTGGCCCCCTTGAGAGAAGAGCTGGGCTGGGCTGGACAAAATGCCCCAGAGGCCACCTCCAGTAAGACCCTCTCTTTGTTTCTTGTTTGTTAATTTTCTGTCATTGGTAGGTTCTCTCAGTCAGTGAATTTAAAAGCATCTTTGTTTTATGTACTTTTCTCTGTCCAATTGCTCCTGCAAAGCTCTGCTACAGTTGTGGGCATGGGTTACTTGTTGCTCTTTCACTCAGTCATGTCTGACTCTTTGAGACTCCATGGACTGCAAGAACCAGGCTTCCATGTCCTTCACCATCTCCTGGAGCTTGCTCACACTCATGTCGATTGAGTCAGTGATGCCATCCAACCATCCCGTCCCCTGTCATCCCCTTCTCCTCCTGCCTTCAATCTTTCCCAGCATCTTTCCCAGGTCTTTTCAATGAGTCATCTCTTCACATCAGGTGGCCAATGTATTGGAGCTTCAACTTCAGCATCAGTCCTTCCAATGAATATTCAGGACTGATTTCCTTTAGGATTGACTGGTTTGATTTCCTTGCTGTCCAAGGGACTCTCAAGAGTCTTCCACAACACCACAGCTCAAAAACATCAATTCTTCAGTGCTCAGTCTTCTTATGGCCCAACTGTCACGTCCATACATGACTACTGAAAAAACCATAGCTTTGACTATAGGGACCTTTGTTGGGAAAGTGATGTCTCCGGTTTTTAATATGCTATCTAGGTTTATCATAGCTTTTCTTCCAAGGAGCAAGCATCTTTTAATTTCATGGCTGCAATCACTGTTCACAATCATTTTGGAAGACTTTAAAAACAAAACAAACAAAAAAGGGAGCTTCCATTTCTCCCTTCCAAAATGTAAGTCTTTCACCTGGGTTCTCAGGAACCATCTGATCCATCTGTGGTACCCCAGAGTCAGGGGGAAAAAATAGCATTTTTAAAACAGAAGCAATAAAACAAGGAGATCTCTGGTTCTGTCTTTACATGAAAATGAATTTGTAACTGAGCGTGATTTAATTGGGTTAAAGGAAAGTAAGTACTATATAAATAAACCCTCAGAAATATCAATAAAGCTCGTCAGAACACATTTCTGACACCAGGGACGACCCTGAGTCAGAATGATTGGCTAGAGATGACCCAGAAACTAACTCCATCACCATAAAACCCGAGACTACAAGCCATGTGGCAAAGCAGTTCTGCTGGGTTCCCTTACCCTGCTGCTCTCCGCCCTGTAGCCCCTTCCCAAAAAAGCCTCTTCCCTTGTCAGCATGTGTGTCTCCTGGAACAATTCATTTCCCAATGTTAGACAAAAGCTCACTCTCACACCCTGCACGGAGTCCCCCTTTCTGTAACAGATGGCGACTCTGGTGGGATTTCCTCACTGCGACTGATGCCCTGACCATTCAGGTACTTAGGGACAAGCTTGTCCGCTGACTGACCTGACCCAGTGGCCGGAACAAGAATTTTCTTTTGTTCCTTGTCTCCTCCCAATTCAAATGACTGGCCTGAGTGCCCCCAATCTGATAAGGGACAAGAGACTTAAGACTGATAAGGTGAGGAACAAGAAGAGCCTTAAGTTCAGTGGCTCAGTCGTCTCCGACTCTTTGCGACCCCGTGGACTGCAAACCCATCACCAACTCCCGGATTTTACTCAAACTCGTGTCCATCGAGTCGGTGATGCCTTCCAACTATCTCATCCTCTGTCGTCCCCTGCTCCTACCGTCTTTAATCCTTCCCAGCATCAGGGTCTTTTCCAGTGACGCCCCTTCTTTCGCATCAGGTGGCCAAAGTATTGTCGTTTCAGCCTCAGTAACAAGAACTAGGCGGTCTCCAATCACCTGCAAGTTGGCGCACTACGTAAGCAAGTGGGCGCACTACGTAAGCAGGTGGGCAGGCGAGCACACGGGGAGGCCGGGCTAGTGAGCAAGTGAGCTGTTAATAGAGCCCCGCCCAGCCCCCGGCGCGGGGTTCCTAGTGGTTACTGCTAGGAAATCTGGGGCGGAACCTGTCAGCGGAGGGGCGGGCCAGGCAGTCCTGGGAGGAGCGGAGGTCCACACCTCAGCTGTGGGCTAGCGGGAGAGGATCGCGGGTTCTGGCTTGGCAGCCTCGCACTCCTGCAAAGGGATCCAGGTGGCAAAGGGAGAGATGGGTGGCTTCAAGACCAGTCTTGGTTTCCTCGTTTTGCTTCCAATTGTTTTGTTCAGCGGAACGTCCAGCGGTGAGTTCGGGGATGACCCTGCGCGGAGCGTGGCGGGGGAACGCGAGGAGGTTTAATGGGTTATGAGCGGTAAAGGGGATGGGGGTGGTGTCCCCGGGGTTTCGCGAAACTTTTTACAGGGTGGCGCTGCCGCCCCCACCTCTTTCCCTTCCCTGGCCCATTTAGTCCTCGGAGGCTCCTGCCGGCTTCTTGCTGGTACTCCGGGCCAGAACAGGGTTGACTTGGGTGAAGTAGTAATGTCGGGAATTTGGGAAGTGACGCTGGGAGAAGAGGGGTCCGCAACGCGGCAGGAAATAGGGTTGAAACCCCCCAAGGGTCCAGCCCGCCCCTGGGAAGTGGGAGCCCTGGAGCCGGGCGGTTTGGGGCCAGTCGGGCATCCCGCGAATAGACCCAGACCCGCCCCGAAAAGCACGCCTTCCCGCCCCGACCTGTGCAACAGAGACCCTTCTGGTCCCTACATCTCCCGGCCCTTGAAGGACCAGCGCTCTTT
>NW_011495043.1:12509-13080 GCF_000754665.1 Bison bison bison | reverse complement strand
CCACCCCCGGCCCCGGGCTCCACCCCGGCCTCCGGGCTCCACCCTCAGCCACCGGGCTCCGCGGCACGGCTCCACCCCCGCTCTCCGGGCTCCACTCTCGGCCACCAGGCTCCGCGGCACGGCTCCACCCCCGGTCCCAGGGCTCCACCCCCGGTCCCCTGGCTCCTCAGCAAGGCTCCACCTCCGGCGCCGGGCTCCATCCCCGGTCCCCGGGCTCCACCCTTGGCCACCAGGCTCCGCGGCACGTCTCAACCCCCGGCCCCAGGGCTCCACCCCCGGCCCCCGGGCCTCACCCAGGACCCCGGGGGCCGGTGCGAGCCTCTTCCTGAGCAGGGACCAGGTGCCTCGGCTCATTGGTCTAGATGCAGAACTTTATATATTAGAGAAGTGGCCTTGTCGGGCACTACGTCTATCCTTTAACCCAGCGAAACAGATGTCCTGCCTTTCACTTGGCCTTCAGAGTCCAAGTTGAATATAAGCAGGTTTCCAAGTAGACAATTTCGGGGACCTGCCCCAGGTCGGCATTTCTGCTTGATGGGGGTGGGGCGTTCGAGGGGCACGGGGTGGGGGG
>NW_011495043.1:0-12330 GCF_000754665.1 Bison bison bison | reverse complement strand
ATGTGCTACAAAAAACTTCGGTCTTAGACAAAGCCACTAGCAGAACTATTTATGATCCTGTTTATGCAGCTCCAGCTACTTCTACCCGTGTGTTTTATATCAGCGCAGGGGTTTGCCGTGCAGTTATATTTCTTGTAGTAATAATATTAGCTGTTTTGCACCTTCATAGTATGACAAGAATTGAACTGGAAGACAGCATCAGTGTCCAGTAGTTCCCAAGGGTTGTCTCAGCCATGTCCCAGATGACTCAGTATCTGTGAGGAGACACACCCAACAATAGTACTTCCATCCCGTTATCCTACCTTGTGGGTGGGTAGAGGAGTGTCTTGAGAAGTGCCCCTCTTTTGGAGGCCAGAGCTAAGGTGAAGGATATCGAAATATCCAAGGAGAGGATAACTCTATCCACGGAAAGGATGTACTCCAAGAAGGTAGTTTAGGGCGTATTTTCCATGGGATTTATGTAGATGGAAAATATCCAAATAAAAAATAGCAATCATTTGTAAAAACAGAGATTAAGCTTCTGAAATTCAGGTGACAATGATATTCACTGAACATTGCAAGCTATGAGATCTTCATCACAGAAATCTTCCTCCTATTTCCCTTATGTGTATAGAAAAAAGAGAAAAGCCCTCATGATATTGCCTTACACGAATTGGGAGAATCATAAATAGTTTTCACAGCATTGCAAATTGTGTGTCTCTGTGTGTATTAGTCAGTCCTGTCCGGCTCTTGCCACCTCATCTACTGTAGCCCGCCAAGCTCTTCTGTCCGAGGAATTCTTCAGGCAAGAATAATGGAGTGGGTGGCCATTCCCTTCTCCAGGTGATCTTTCCAGCCCAGGGATCAAACTCGGGTCTTCTGAATTGCAGGCAGATTCTTCACTGTCTGAGCCACCAGGGAAGCCTGCAGCACAAATTAGTAGAGGCCAGTAATCCTCAGGCAATTTCTCAACAGGACCTGGTCCACAAGGTCAGATTGCCTGTGGAATGGATTACCTGGTCAGAAGAGAAGTCCTCCACAAAGACCTGGCTGCTAGGAGCTCTGCCATTGATGACAACCTCAAGTTAAGAGTACAGATAGCCCCTCTCCAGAATCTTATTCCCCATGGACTCTCACTGTGTGGGGGACAATGAAAAAGTGGGATCGATGGATGGCTCATGAACGTCTGGTTAAGAATGAGGTCTCCGGACTTCCCTGGTAATCCAGTCGCTAAGAATCCACACTCCCAATGAAAGGGCCTGGTTCGATCCTTGGTCAGGGAACTGGATCCTACATGCTACAACTAAGAAGTCAGCATGTTGCAACTAAGAGTCTTCATGCTGCAAAAAGATCCCAAGTGCCACAACTTAGACCCAATACAGCCAAAAAAAGATAGATATGAAAAAAATAATTTTTTTTAGTTCTCCAGTGCTAGTGATGTGTGGGCCTTCAGAGTGATAGTGTAGGAGCTCATGGCTCTGGGTCAAATACCCTACCTGGATGTCGACTCTTTAGAGATATGAAAGAAGGTCATCAAATAGCCCAGCCTATCAACTGTCCTGATGAACCATTTGCTGTGATGGCTTGTGCTGGGCCTTAGATTTGGAGGAGAAGCCCAGTTCCAGCAGCTGGCCCAGTGTCTCACAGGGTTCCATGCAGCCCTGGGGGTCTGTGTCTGACTGTCCTCTCACAGTCCCCCAGCATCAGGGGGACGGTGCCTGCTGAGGCCCACGTGGAGCCGGCCAGTCACATACATCACCCAGCACCGCAGAAGCACATTGTCTTCCAGAACACTGTGCCTTAGGAATGCCATAGCATCTGAACTTTCTAAGACAGACTTAATGATGTGGAATATTTTCTAGATATCACTTTCATTAGGTTGAACTGAAAATGTTTGTATAAATTTTTTGACCAAGAAATTTTTAAACAGTGTTATAAAATAAATAGTTTTTAAAATTGTTTCAGCACAAATACTTGGACTAGCTTAGTGCCAAGTGCTTTTTAGTTTTTACTTCATCAAAGTAATGTAGTTGATTCACCCTTGAATGTGCTGGGCTTAGTTGCTCAGTCGTGTCTGACTCTTTGCGACCCCATGGACTATACAGTCCCTGGAATTCTCCAGGGTTGAATACTAGAATGGGTAGCCTTTCCCTTCTCTAGGGGATCTTCCCAACCCAGGGATCAAACCCAGGTCTTCCACATTGCAGGTGGATTCTTTACCATCTAAGGCACCAGGGAAGCTCAAGAATACTGGAGTGGGTAGCCTCTCCCTTTTCCAGGAGATCTTTCTGACTCAGGAATTGCACTGGGGTCTCCTGCATTGCAGGTGGATTCATTACCTGCTGAGCCACCAGGGAAACTCTTAAGTTTCTTTCTTCTTCTTCTTTTTTTAAATATTTATCACTAGTCTTGGGAATTATTTGTCTATAAGATAGAATACTTTGTCTTAGAAAAAGAAAAATGAAAAAATGCTGTTGCCTTGTACAGGAAAAGGTAGTATTGGAGGAAGAAAACTTAAAAGCTAGAAGGAAAAAAAAAAGAGAAAAATGCAATAGAAATAGAAACTACGCTTTCATGAAAAATTGCCTTTTAAATTTTTTTTTAAATAAAGAGGAGTTCTGCCTTCTTACTTTGGGGAAAGTAGGAGTGGAATTCACTGAAACATCTTAAATTTGGCAGATCCTAGCATATGGCACCCCACTCCAGTACTCTTGCCTGGAAAATCCCATGGATGGAGGAGCCTGGTAGGCTGCAGTCCATGGGGTCGCTAAGAGTTGGACACAACTGGGAGACTTCACTTTCACTTTTCACTTTCATGCATTGGAGAAGGACATGGCAACCCACTCCAGTGTTCTTGCCTGGAGAATCCCAGGGACGGGGGAGCCTGGTGGGCTGTCGTCTATGGGGTTGCACAGAGTCAGACACTACTGAAGCGACTTAGCAGCAGCAGCAGTTCTCAGAGCCAGAAGTGGATTTGGGGCAGGTCAGTAGTAAACAATGGTGATTTTATTTATTTTTACTTTCTGGAAAAGGAGGATAACACAGTTCCAGAAGGTACACTCATGGTTTAAGGTTAAGAATCCCTTTTACTGCACCTAGAACAGTGCTATGCACAGAATGGGTGCCTGAGTTTTGTTGGGTAAAAAAAAAAAGTAAACAGATTATGTGCTTATCTTCAAGGCTGGCTTAAGTATAAAATGGATTTTTAAACACACTTGAAAAAATTAAAGAATTCAGTTTATTAAAAAAAAAATTACATATGCATCGTGAGGAAGGCTCTCAATGCCTAGCCATTGATCAGCGCGTCCCTGGAGTCAAAGCTCCTCCCACACAGTTCAGGCCGTTACTAATTGAAGCTGGTTATGACCCAGATCCTACCACTGGTGAAGTTAATAAGTGATGGAAAAGGAGAAGCTGGTTTGTTCAGGAGCCCTGGGAAATAGTGACCTAATGTTCTCAGACCACCTCTAAGTTTCCAGGTTAGAAAGGGAGCAGAGGTGGCTGCTGTGGGGCACATCAGCGTCTTGAGCACAGTCAGGGTGGTTGGCACAAGGCGAATGTTTGAGCACCACCAAGCTTATGGTTTCAACAAGTCTGGGGGTCTACGTGCTTGCCACCAGCAGTTTTTCTGTGCTGGGGGTCTGCTTCCTGTGGAAACAACTTGAGGCTTGTGTCAGCTCTTTGTTATCTTTCAGGGAACTGGTAATTTCATGACACTGCTATGTGGCTGGTCACAGTCTAAATTGTTACCAGTTTCCCAGCACAAGGAGTATTCCTTTCTCCATCTTCACATGTTCTAATCCTTAACTCGTAAACCACTGTTTTGAGACTCACAGGAGGCCTGGCTGACTGAAACTTTTCTACAAACAAGAGGCAGACAGAGACCATGGGGGGAGAGGGGGGGAGGTCTTTCCCACTAAGGCGCCCTTGAGCCGTTTTGGTTACGAGACCATTTATTTCCCATTTGTCCATGGTCCCAAGAAGCCCAGGGCCTCCAACAGCTAGTTGGAGAAAGTCTAAACATGCCCTCTCTCAACTGGCATCTTATCCCTCTGTCTGATAACTCACCCAACAAACCCCCCCACACCTGGCCCCGAGGACCTAACTTAGGAGGGACGGGAACAGGGTTTCCCAGAGTGTGACACAGGGCTCGAGGGTGAGGCTGGGCATCCCCACTTCTACCCTTTGGTCCCACATTCATAGTGTCTAGGAATTGGGACAGCAGCAGCCTATAATGGTTATTGATTAAGGTAGGAGTTGACAGATTTTTTTCTACAGAAGATAGTAAATCTCAAGGTCTCTTTAGGCAATTTGGTATCTGTCTCTGGGTGCAAAAGGAGCTTCCATGTTTGTGGAGCAGCAGGAGCCAAATATAATGTGTAAATCAACTGAGAACCAGACTTGTCCACTGTCCTCGTTTCTGACCCCAGTAATGAGTGACCCATCCCATAGAGAATCATCCAAGAGCTGCCTCAGTTGTCTGTTTATGAACCAGAAACTTACCATGTCCTGCCTTGTAGCTTCTGGTGGTGGGACTGTGATAGGAGTGTGGATCTGGCTGTTATGGGCTAATGCACCCCCTCTGCTATAGTCTGGCTTCCTTGGTTCAAGGAGCCGTAGGGGATACTGCATGAAGCCACAGATGTGAGCACACCTGTATCAACTCTGGTGTCAGGCCTAGGTGACCTGCTGGCACATCTTATTTGTTCCCTGTAGCCCTGGTTATGCCAAGCCACATAATCACTTCTATCCTATGACGGCTGGCCTATCTGAACTAATGGTTGGGGTTGGTGAACCCAGATCATGATGGGCAACTCTGACATTCCATGACCAGAGGCCTCGTCTCTGCCAGGCCCCAGGACCATACCAGGAGCCGCACTGAATGGTATGGGCTTTCTCACTGCAAGTGGTATGTCCTTTCTTCAGGACACCAGGAGTCTGTGTTGTGAGCCTCCAAGCAAAATGCCACCTACAGCATGTAGCACCTTTCTGAACACGGGAAGCTATGATGTCACCGGTTCTGTTGGGTCATCTGCCCAAGAAGCAGGTCCAGCCACACTCATCATTCATCAATTGTGACTGCCTTTGTGCCAGGACAGCAGTTGCAGCAGAGACCTAGGGTCTTGAAGCCTGGAATGTGTCATATGTACCATTAGAGGGAACCTAGGACCTCAGTGGTAATTCAGTGGAGATAAGATAGGGACCACAGCTCTGCAGGCCTAGGGAGATTGTAGGTTGGTACTCGTTTTCATTATTTCCTCCAGGAGATGATACTGTCTCCATGTACTATCGGGGGATGGGGAGTCAGGGTGAGAAGAATGAATGTGGAATCCACGACTATGGTACCTCACCCATGGTAGTTTACTAACAACACAGACTGTGCATTCGTGTCAGAAGCCCAGGACATGTGCAATGGACACTGAGTGGATCTGTGGACCCAGAGATAACCACTGTCAGCAGGACCTGGCACAGGTGTCTATTAATTGCCTGGTCCTTGGAGCATCGCTTCACAGCATGGGGGCCATGATCATGCTACTGTTCCTGTGCGTGGTGTTAGTAACACACTGGGTCTAATGAATGTGGGAGTAGTTTCTACTTCTGCACTTCCAGTTCAGTTCAGTTCATTCACTCAGTCGTGTCCGACTCTTTGCGACCCCATGGACTGCAGCCTGCCAGGCTTCCCTGTCCATCACCAACTCCCAGAGTCATGTCCATCGCATCGGTGATGCCATCCAACCATCTCATCCTCTGTCGTCCCCTTCTCCTCTATCCTTCAATCTTTCCCAGCATCAGGGTCTTTTCCAATGAGTCAGTTCTTCACATCAGGTGGCCAAAGTATTGGAGTTAGTTGCCCCAGTAAATAACCATGTGGCTCATCGGGAGAGTATGGAAGGACTTCTGCACTTGCTGTGGTGATGAAAGGGCCGTCCTCACTGGGACGTGGCTTCTTTCTCTGGTGATGCCTTCTGAGAAGTAGCTCAGTTCTGGAGATTTTGGTAGGGATGTTTGGTAGGGATGGCTGCTTTCAGCCTACTGATCATCCAGTCTTGTGTTTGTCTCTCTTTGTTTTCTGTCTCTCAGTCAAGCAGTTTGCATCCAGGTTCACTGACCATCTCTCTGCCTCTAGGATCACCCTGTGCTATGAGCCAGCATTGTACTCTCTGCAGTCAGGCCCTGGCTGGCATTGGGACTCTCTAATCACTTTCAGCTTCCCTGATAGCTCAGTTGGTAAAGAATCCACCTGCAACACAGGAAACCCCAGTTTGATTCCTGCGTCGGGAAGATCTGCTGGAGAAGGGATAGGCTAGCCACTCCAGTATCCTTGGGCTTCCCTTGTGGCTCAGCTGGTAAAGAATCCGCCTGCAATGTGGGAGACCTGGGTTCGATCCCTGGATTGGGAAGATCCTCTGGAGAAGGGAAAGGCTACCCACTGCAGTATTCTGGCCTGGAGAATTCCATGGCTGTATAGTCCATGGGGGTCACAAGAGTGAGACACGACTGACTGACTTTCACTAATGACTTTGACCATTGTACCAACTTTGCTCCTGACATACAATACTCCACCTGGAATCTGATCTTTCCCCACTTTCCATCCCTGTTCCTGCCGGAAGCCCACAGGAACACGGTCTCCTATCACCATCCCTGGTTTCCACAAAAGTCATCCTTGAGCTATTGGAGATGCTTCTCATCCATGCTTTCCTCTCAGGCTCCATAGAATCCATCAGGCTTTCCCATGGCGCCTGGTGGCCTGCACACTTTCCTGTCCTTTCATACCGTGTCTGCCCTGGCAGATTCACTTCTCTGAGCCTTTGATCCCCTCCTCTACCACCTGCCTCGGAAGTTCTGGATTTTCTCTTTCATGCCATGTGGGCTAGGCCTTTCTCCAGGCTTCCAAGACCCATCCTAGTGGGAGATCAGGAGCATCTCCCCGGCCTTGCTAAGTCCTGTGATCCGTAATTATAAACTCTTCCTTCTCCAACTTGGGGTTCTGTGCTCACCCGTCACCTCTTTGCCCCTCTCCCTGTCATCCTGCTTCCTCAGGAGCATCCCCTCAGGCTCCCCATCTCTCACAGGACACGGGGTTAGATTCTGACAGTCCTCTGTCATCTAGGCTTTTCCTGCATAGCAGCCTGGCACGTCTCTGCAAAGGTTATTATGCTGAGAACTGACCTGGTGGACAAGGGGACGCACCCAGGATGTGTGAAATTTGCCAGGCAGGGGACTCCTCCTCCTCCACAAGGAGAGGAGGGGCACTGGCTGTATGGTGTGTGTTGTGGGGTGTCATTGCTCTGTCAGCCCAGCCCTGCACTTTACTCTGCTCTCACATAACTGGGGGAAGGGGCCTCAGGGTCTTTTTCCCCAACCTCACCCTCACTGTGTTTTGCCCTCACAGATGCTCATTCTCTTTCCTATAATGTCACCATCGATCCTCGGCCCAGAGATGGTCAGCCATGGTGTGAGGTTCAAGGAGAAGTTGATCAAAAGGTCTTTCTCTCCTATGACTGTGGTAGAGCTAAGATCAAGTACATGAGTCCATTGGGAGAGGAAGTGAAAAGTATGAATGCGTGGGAAACACAGATTAACACACTCAAAGACATTGGAGACTTGCTCAAGGAGCAGATGCCTGACGTTATACCGGAGAAACACATAGACAAGGGTGAGTTCGAAAGTTCAAATGCAGGAGGAGTAGACTGGGGGCTTAGCTGCATCCACTGTTTTCGGGTAAAAAAAAAAAATTGGATATTGTGCTTCCCTAGTAGTCCAATGGAAAGAGCAGCTGTTGCAGGAGAGACTAGGACCAGATTAGCTGGGCCCAGGGGATGTGGACCCAGGTTGGGCAAAGAATCTCTCAAGCTCAGAGGCTGAGTTCTTTCTTTTCCTCGGTGGGGTCAGGCCCTCTCACCCTGCAGGCCAGGATGACATGCTGGCGTGAAGACAATGGACACACCAGTGCATCCTGGGAGTTTGGCTTCAATGGACAACTGTGCCTCCTCTTTGATTCGGAGAATGGATACTGGACAATGGTTCACTCTAAAGGGAGACGGATGAAAGAGAAATGGGAAAATGACAGAGCTGTGATGGAGTTCTTCAAGAAGGTCTCCATGGGAGACTGTCAGCGCTGGTATCACACTTTCTTGCTGCGCTGGGAGAAAATGTTGAAGACCGCGGGTAAGTGAGAAGAGTAGGAGAAAGTGGTAGTTCTCTCACGGTGACATGGACCCCCCCTCTGTGTGTGTGAAAATGATCAGTCAGAGGTGAGCTGTCCTGGGAGAACAATGCCCCCGGGGATGCTCTGTAATCCTCCTTCCTCTTCCAGCTCCTGACGTCTCTCCTCACAGCACAGGCCTTTGTACAATTGAACATGGATTCTCACTGATCCTAAACATGAGAGCATCTCTATGATTCCAATCTCCTTCTTAGTATTCCCTCTTTCCAGAACCTTCTTTTAGATGTCACCAATCCTACTTCTGGAAATCTGTCAATAGCACCTCTGCTGTCAGCTCCTGAGGACTCCATCCTGATGTCACCACCTCTGATGTCACATTAGTACTGAGTGGCTCTGTTGGAAATCTTGCTTACTCATTAGCTGTCAGAGTCCCATGGGGACCGGGTTCCTCCCTCCCTCCCGTCTCGCCTGAGGACCTGTCACAAGGGCCTCCATGTGTGGGTGCAAACAGGCTGCATAGTAGGGGTACCTGGGTCAGGGGGGCTGAGAAGGCATCTGCTTAGTTTAGGGGTAGGAACAAGGGCTTCACTCTCACTTTCCTTACAGCATCACCAACTGAAGCTCCCCTCAGAGTCAACTCCACGGCCACAGCCACCAAGCACGTCACCTGTATCCTCCCCGTGCTTCTCAGCAGTTTCATCATAATTGTCTTCCTGGGCTGAGTCCTTTCCAGGAGCAGGTACTGAGGGCAGAATTCAGAGGGAAGGCAGGGGCACAGGGCCTGGAGTGAGGATGGGGAAGGTGAATCCCAGCCAACCTCTGCCCCTCACTGAACCTCCTCACCCTGGAAATGACCAGGGTGATAAGACCACCTATCACCCGAGAGCAAGAACTGCAGACCCAACTCCAAAGGCCCGTTCTCACAGGAAGTGGCCTGGGTCAAGCAAGCAAGGCAGGAGCCCCACAGCAAAGACTGTGGGAAGGCCTGAGGCCAGGCCTGTGCTCCAGGAGCAGCAACAGTTCGGACTCAGCCTGTGGCCTGCACGTCAGCAGCCTCCTGGGGACCCAGAGCCTCCATCACTGAGAGGCCCTGCCTTGAGCAGAAGTGCCTGGGGATGGTGGGCCTGAGCTGGGGTGGAGGCGCCCAGCTGGGGGGACCAGGAAGAGATGGGGGGCAGGGACCCTGGTCCTGACAGCTGTGTGTGCTGCTGGCTCAGAGGCTAGAGGGGAGTGAAGGAAGGAGGTTTGCCTGCAGCCCCCAAGGCTGTCAGGAAGCAACGCCCCTCCTCCCCGGACCTGTTCCCTGGTTAGGCCCCCCTGAGGGAGGATCCGGACCTGAGTAAAGGGAGCAGATTGATTCCTCACTGGCTTCAGTCCTGAGCCTGAGCAGCGGGTGTCAGGGCCTGGGGTGCCTCTGTGATGCAGGAAGGAAGGAGGAGGTGACAAGAAGCTGCTGGGCCTGGGGTGGGGGTGGGGGTGGAGGACATAGGAGCCCCTCAGTGAGGGCGGGGCTGGAGAGGTGCAGCCCCAGGAAAGTGACAGGAGTTCCTCAGCCTCTTGGACCAACATGTCTTTCTTTTCTGCAGGAGACGGTGCTCCCAGGAAGCGCGACAGGTGCTCTGTCTGCCTCTCTCCTGCTCTTCACTTTAGATCCAGGAGATCAGACCCCATGAATCCTGGGTCTGTTTTCTGGTTACGGTGACACAGTAGATGCATCACCTCATGGGCTTTATCACATTTGGGGAAATCCCACTCAGTGTCTCTAAAAAAAAACAAAAAACAGAAACAATTTATTTCACCATTTCCTCCTGGTGCTAAGTGATGGAATTTCTACACGGAAATGCTCAAGTCCTTGAAGAAGGCTCCACAAACAGGACATTTTTCATCGTATTCTAGTTTGTGGATAATAGACTCTGCCTCGTGACCTCGTTCTTGCAAATGATATTGCAAGAAAAATACCATCTGCTATTACAGGACTCAGGGATTGTTTCTGCGTCTGGAGAAATCACCTCAGCCTATTTTCAATAGAAGATAGTTTTATTTACGACTGTTTCCCTTAATAATTTATCATGCTTAGTCGCTGTGTTAGTCGCTCAGTCGTGTCCAACTCTTTGTGACCCCGTGATCTGTAGCCTGCCAGGCTCCTCTGTCCATGGGATTCTCCAGGCAAGAACACTGAAGTGGGTTGCTGTTTCCTTCTCAGGGGACGTCTCCAACTCAGGGATTGAACCCACGTCTTCTGTGTCTCCTGCCTTGACAGTGGATTCTTTACCATCTGAGCCACTGGGGAAGCCTATTTATTATGCTAGTGCTATTTAAATAAAAATCTCAGTACTCCAGGAAACTTGAAGTATTTAAGATTTTTGTTTTCTAACCCCCAAGAGACGTCATGACGTTTCACCCTTTGTCCATCTTGTGGGATTCGATGTCCCTGGCGATTCTGAGGACACATGGTCTCAGAGGACACGTGCACCCTGTGTTCACGGCAGCGCTGCTCACAGTAGCCGGGACCTGGAAGCCACCTACACGTCACCCACAGATGAATGGGCAAAGAAGATGTGGGACATATACACAGGGCAGTATTTCTCAGCCTCAGAAAGAATGAAACAATGCCCTATGCAGCAACATGGATGGACCTGGAGAGTGTCATATTGAACGACATACGTCAGACAGAGGAGCAGAAACACCTTCTGAGGTCCTTCATACTCAGAATCCAAAACGTCGTGCTACAAGTGCTCTTACTTACAAACCAGAAAGAGACTCACAGACTTAGAGAATGAATTTATGGTTGCAGGGGGAAAGGATGGGGGGAAGGGATAGTTAGGGAGTCTGGGATCAACATGCACACACTGATTTATTTAAAATGGATAACCAGCAAGGACCTACTGTATAGCACATAGAACTCTGCTCAACGTTATGTGGCAGCCTGGGTGGGGATGGGAGGGGAGTTGGGGAAGAAAAGATGCATGTATGGAAGTGAAAGTGAAAGAAGGTTAGTTACACGGTTATGTCCGACTCTTTGGGACCCCATGGACTGTAACCGGCCAGCTCGTCTATTCATGGAAATCTTCAGGCAAGGGATACTGGAGTGGATTGCCATTTTCTTCTCCAGGGGATCTTCCTGACCCGGGGATCCAACCCGGGTCTCTTGTATTGCAGGCAAATTCTTTACCAACTGAGCCACCAGGGAAGATAGAGACATGCATGTGTATGTTAAATCCCTAGCCTAGCTTCTTTGTATTGCTCATTCAGGACGCCTGCACTCCTTTCTGGGTGTATATTTCCGCCTTGCTTCCCTCTTAAATAAACGAACTCTTTCTGTATGTCTCCAGTAATAACTTTGGTACCTGTTTTTACAGTTTTTGCCTCCTTCAGTTCAGTTCAGTTCAGTCGCTCAGTCATGTCCGAATTTTTGTGACCCCATGGACTGCAGCACGCCAGGCTTCCCTGTCCATCATCAAGTCCCGGAGCCTACTCAAACTCATAGACTTTTCAGTATGGCCATTCTGATCAGTGTGAGGTTCCTTGAAGGGGGAAGGAGAATAAATGTCAGAGGATGAGCAGTAAGAGCTACAGCGTCTCGGCCCCAGGATCCAGGGAACCTCCTGGGCAACAAGGACAGCCTTCAGGAGACAGAGCAGGTGGGTGTGCGCAGGCCTCTCATTGCAGTGGCTCCTCTTGTTGCAAAGCACCGGCTCTAGTTTGCCTGGGCTTCCAAAGCGCATGGGTTTAGTCGTCCTGTGGCATGTGGGATCTTCCCTGACCAGGGATCAAACCTGTGTCCCCTGCATTGGCAGGAGAATTCCTATCACTGTCCCACCAGAAAGCCCCCGCCACATCTTCTTTATCCATTCATTTTTCGATTGTCATTTAAGTTGCTTCTATGGTGTCTCAATAGCTCAGACCGTAAAGAATCTGCCTACTATGCGGGAGACCTGGTTTCAGTCCCTGTGTTGGGAAGCTCCCCTGGGGGAGGGCATGGCAACCCACTCCAGTATTCGTGCCTGGAGAATCCCACGGACAGAGGAGCCTGGTGGGCCACAGTCCATGAGGTTGCAAAGAGTTGAACACGACTGAGCTACTAAGCACACACACATTCTGCTTCCCCTGATGGTGTCTAGGCCCTGGTTCCCACCTCTTACCCTGGGCCCACAATTCTCCAGCTGAACGGCCTCAGGTTCTGA
>NW_011495042.1:7546846-7548098 GCF_000754665.1 Bison bison bison | reverse complement strand
TGCGGTGCCTTGGAGAGCGGCTGGGGGAGGGCACCCAGGCCTGGGCAGGGTCAAGGCCCGGTCTGCGCCTGGATGGGGGGTGAAGGTCCCCTCGGGGTCACAGTGAGGACCGCTGAGAGCACTTGGGGACCTGTGCTCCATGTTGGGGTGACTTACCTGCGTCTAAGAGCTGGGCCCTCTGGACCTGCTGGGCCTGGATTTGTAGGCAAATTTGAAGCGCCTGACCTCATTGTTTGAGCTTCAGTGGCGGAGCCGGTAGCGCTTCTGTGGGCCCTAACCATCCACGCCCACCTTACCGTGGGAAACCAGAGCAGAGGCTCCCTTGGGGGTCCCAGGTGGGCTGGAGCTGTGGTCCCACCGGCAGAGCCCTCTGCTTCCAGCTTCCCCATCAGGCAGGCCCGGGATGGAGTGGATTTGTGGACTGAGCCAGGGGAGGGGAGTCAGCCAGGCCGGGACGACAGGTCAGGCCCCGTGAGACATCACGTGGTGTGTCAGCACAGCAGTGGCAAGGACGCAGGCTCAGAGGAGCTTGGTGACTGGGTCACCGTTGCACAGGATCCGGCAGACCTGCGGGGCGTGCCCTCAGGCAGGCATTTGAAGCAGGATGGCAGCGTGCCCTGCGAAGATTTTCTCTGGGTGCAAAGAACCTGTTCGCTTTTTCAAGGGATGTTTGTTTCCTTGGCGGCCACTAACGAGTGAGTGAGGCCCACTCGAGGGGCATAGCAGCCACACGCTCCGTCGGTAGCTCAGGATCCAAGGGGCAGCCCGGTTAGCAGACCCCGCAGGAAAACAGCACGTGTGACAGGAGCTCTGGGTAGCGACTCTGGGGCGGGTGGGGCCGTGAACACTTCCTGGGGAGGTGACCCTTCAGCTGAGCTCAGAAGTCAGGGAGGCGTCACCAGCGCAGAGGGGCGGCAGGGCAGCACGCGCGACGGCCCCAGGGGAGCGCCGCAGCCAGAGGACCGCCGGTGGCCAGAGCCCAGAGTGGGACCCCTGGTGTGAGCAGAGGCAGCGGGAGGTGAGCTGGGACCAGCAGGGGCCCCGGCCCCTGGGGGATGGGTCTTCCCTCATCGTAAGAGCGATGGAAAGGCTCCGAAGGGTTAGACAGTCGTGTGTGTTGGAGCTGTCGCAGATTCAGGGCAGCTGTTAAGGAGCTGTGAGGCCCCAGGCATCCTTCCCCGGGGCCCCAGAGGCCCCATCCTGAATGCTGCCGGCACAGTGTCCACGAGGAGCCGCCTGCTGTGCCCGTGTG
>NW_011495042.1:7544099-7544199 GCF_000754665.1 Bison bison bison | reverse complement strand
CGAACTAGTGGAGAAGTGGAAAGCAGAGCGAGAGGCCCGCCTGGCGAGAGGAGAGGAGGAGGAGGGGGAGGAGGAGGAGGAGGTGAACATCTACGCTGTG
>NW_011495042.1:7543315-7543997 GCF_000754665.1 Bison bison bison | reverse complement strand
CTTCTGCTCCGGACGCCCAGGGCCTCGCAGTGGCTCCCGGGATGGCTGCAGACAGCGTGGGCATCAGCGTCCCGGGTGAGGGAACCGGGGACTGACGGGGAAGCGGCTTGCTGAGGACCCACAGGCGTCCCCGGTGGAGAAGGGCCCAGCCCCAGGCTTCTTCCTGCCCCGCGGGCCCTGCCTTTTTTTGTCCCGGGAGGACTTCGCAGGGGTCCCCCCAGGCCTGGAACGTCTGGGGAGCGTGGCCACTGGCCAGCCGTGGTCACCATGGTCACGGAAGCTCATGCCCAGAGGCGGCAGAACCCATCCCAGGAAACGTTGGTTGATGAAATATCTCTCATGGTTCAGACGAGCTTTGGGTCTGCCCACAGTTTGCAAAACATAGATGTGTCCAGCTCGCTCTCCGCTCTCCCCTCCTCCCCATGCCCGCTCCAGCCTGGCCCCCAGTGCCCTCCTCCCCCGTGCTTTGGTTCTTGGGCAGTTTATAAGCCAGGAGGAGATGAAAACTTTTCTCTTGCCTGACACCCTGGGCCAGCCTGAAGTGAGCAGGCGCTGGGGTCAGCCTTGTTTTCCCCCGACAGCCACACCCCATCTCTGCCGGCATCAGTGGCTCACTGCTTCCTCCCAGAGCCCCACGGGAGGACGGTGCTGGTGCCCCTCACTCTCATCGAAGCCCTGACAG
>NW_011495042.1:7540825-7543215 GCF_000754665.1 Bison bison bison | reverse complement strand
GTGAGAAGCTGCAAGGGGAGGAAGCCAGGGCGGTCCTCCTGCGGGGCACAGCCCCGGGGTGGGGCCGCAGAGGGGTGAGAGGGCCCGTGCTGATGTTGCCCTGGCCACCCGGGCTGCTCCCAGCCCTCAGCCAGCACCAGCCCAGGGCTCCTCAGTCAGCAGCTGCTGCAGCGTACTGTTGCATTCTTGCAACTCTTATTTTCTCGTGTTTTGCAGCAGGCATGCTTCGGCATTAGGAGCACGCTGTCATGCCTGGTGTTGGGTCTTCCTGGTGTTTTTCCATCTTTATTTCTGATCTAGGGCACGTTTTCAGCCCTAGCCTGGGCTCTGCCCATGAAAGAGAACTCGGATGACGTTGTTCGAGGCTGTATATTTTAACAGCCGTGTCTGTACACAGGAAAAAGTGGAAAAAGATGGGAGGAAGGAAGTGGAGAAAGGCCTCTCTCCTCTTGGCGGAGCTCTGACCGGGAGGACTCAGAGGTCACAGCAGATGCTTCCGTCTGCCGGCGAGCCTTGCGCCCCCGTGTGGCAGGGCACACACAGTGCAGGTTCATCCCGCCAACCCACCGTTCGCTTTTAAGAATATTAAATTCCTTTCGGCCCTGCGGGTCTTTGCTGCTGCACGAGCTTCCCATCGCGGTGGCTTCTGTCGTTGGGGAGCACTGGCTCTGTAGTTGTGGCGCGTGTGCTGAGTAGCTGTGGAGCACACACCTAGTTGCTCCACACCACGTGGGATCTTCCCGGACCTGAGATCAAACCTGTATCTCCTGCACTGACAGGCAGGTTCTTTACCACTGAGCCACCACGGAAGCCCAAGAATGTTAAATTCGTGACACATTTTTAAAAAACATATTTTTATTGATTGATGGTTTGCTGCACTGAGCCTTAGCTGTGTCATGTGAGATCGTTCATTGCTGTACATGGATCCTCTAGCATGGCTCAGTAGTTGGAGCAGGCAGACCTAGTTGCTCCGAGGCGGGTGGGATCTTAGTTCCTGGACCAGGCATTGAACCAGCCTCCCCTGCATTGCAAGATGGATTCTTCACTACTGAGCCACCAGCGAAGTCCCTCTTGACACATTGTGAAAAATTTGGGGGCTATGTGTTACTTATTTAAGATTTGGGGCATTAGGTGAGATCAAGATTTTTGCATTACTGCAGTTCAAAGGAGCATAATTCAGTTTCAGATAAAATGCCACTCAGGAATTTGCCCCCAAAGAGAGGAAATGCAGGTAGTTTTTTAACAACGTGACTGAGATATACTTGACAGACCATAAAAACCTATTGCTAGCTTACAGCTCAATGATTTTAATAAATCTGGGTCATGCAGCCCTCATGACAGTCCAGTTTTACAACCGTCCCATCACACCACAAATGCAAATGGTGGCTGGGTTTTCTGGCAAAATCCATACCCAGGTCAGCATTCCAACCCCCGCAAACCAGTTCCAGGAAAGGCCAGTTCAGCTCGTCAAGTGTCCGGTGCACCCACAGCTATCTGGCCTTCCTTCCTCTCCCCCTGCCTCCAGAGGCAGGGCCTTGGCCTGTCCTGTCTCTTGGACACACATTTCCCTCTCCACCTGGTGGTGCGGGAGGCCAGTCAGAGCTGAAGGCAGATGCTGCTTTCTGGGGCCCTGGGCTTTGACAGGTCCCAGAGCTAGCCCAGTGTGTGGAAGCCTTCTGTCCCAGGCCCTTCAGTCTGCTTCTGCCCTGGATAGAGGCTGTGTCCTATGGCCCTAACCTGATGCACCAAAGCTGGGCTCCCAGACCTGCTCTCCCTGGCACCTGGGGGGCCCTGTGGTGCCATTGGGCGTTTCCCATGGGAGTGGAGCTCAGTAACTCTTCCCCCTTCTCCATGGGTCTGCCTTACCTCCTGGCCCAGTTTGTCTTACTCGCTCAGCCAGTAAAGGTGGTCCAGGCTCTTGGGCGTCCTGGTGGACTTGCTCTCTGTGGTCTCCATAAGCTACAGGAAGTCCCTCTTCCCTTGTCTGCTGGGGAGGGTATGGATGTTTCTCTGCCTTGTTCGTTTAAATATTCCAGAGTCTTAGAAGCATACCTGACCCATAACAGACATTAATCAAAATGTAAACTCCCATGGATTTGGAGTTTTATAGGAGCCCCCTTGCAAAGGGGGCCCCCCTTGTAAAGGGCAGGAATGTTATCAGTTCCTGTCCATCCAGATGACTGTGCAGACGCTGGGGGAATGGGTCCCATTTGATCTAGGAGCCCCATGGACAGCAAAGACATCCGACCAGTCCATCCTAGAGGAGATCAGTCCTGGTACTTCGGCCACCTGATGCAAAGAGCTGACTCATTTGAAAAGAACCTAATGCTGGGAAAGATTGAGGGCAGGAGGAGAAGGGGATGACAGAGGATGAGATGGCTGGATGGCAT
>NW_011495042.1:7540408-7540725 GCF_000754665.1 Bison bison bison | reverse complement strand
CAGCAACATCTGCCTGGGAGTGTCAGGGCCCCCAAAGAGCAGACAGGTCCACAGCGGGGTGGGCGGTGTCACACCATCTGGTTCCCTCCCCCACAAGTAGGGCAGCCTGTGGAGGGAAGGCCCCCTGAGGGCTGCCCAGCTCTTCTCTGCATGGGCTTCCGCCCCGGGGGGATGATGTGCCCCCGCCCCCCGTACCCCTGTGGGGCCAGACGGCCATGAGGGGCCGCGGGGCAGGGGAGAGGTGAGTGGGGGTCCCCAGGATCTGGGGCTTGTTCTGGCATCTGGCAGGCCTGCTCGGTGGGGACTGGGGGCCGTGA
>NW_011495042.1:7534769-7538859 GCF_000754665.1 Bison bison bison | reverse complement strand
GAGCTACACCCCCTACCCCCGGGGACTTTGTACCAGTCTCCGGTGCCCGGCGGTGCGGAGCCTCGGGTGCAGGCCCCGGGGGCGTCGGGCCGGCCTGTCCCTGCCCCACCGCGGTCGAGGCCCCCAGCTCGGCCCTCGGTGGGGACCCCAGGCCGCAAGGAACATCCTCCCCCCCTCGACCCCGCACGACTAGGAGGGAGCAGGAAGTAGTTGCTTCTGGGACCGGAGGGCCAAAACTTTTTTGTCAGAATTTCCGGCCTGGCCACGCCTCCCTGCAGTGTCTTTGTGGACCGGGTGGTGGAAGTTGACTCGGCCGGGCGGCCCGAGTCCCTTCCCCCAGCTGCCGCCCGACGGGAACTGAAAACGGCCCGGAAGGTGGGGGCGAGCCCCGGGCTCCGGCGGTGGCTCTGCAGAACCGCAGGATGTAGTTGTCGAAGCGTCCTGGCGACGGTCTGACAACTAGCGTTTGTGATTCGCCCGTCAGTCTCTTAACCTGGGTGTCAGCCCTCCGTGCTGGATTGAGAGACCATTGTTCTTGCTCGGTAGCTTCGCCGAACGGCGCGGACTGACATCCTTTCCTCTCTTTCGTGGTTTTGCGTTCCCACCGGCTCTGGCCTGGCTCCCAGGAGCCCTGGGCAGGGGTGCCCCCCTTACCTCTATGTTTTCTGGTTGAGCCCCCATACCGCGGGCCCAGCTTTGCTGGGCTGCCTGGGTCTGCTACCGGTTGCCTTTTGCCAGAAAGCTCAGCTCTTTGTTTCTGCAAAATAGGGATAATTTCTGAGGGATAATTTCCGGGTGTCGCCTCCCGCTTGCCTCACCATGGAGAAGTCTGCCAACAGCGGTTACAAGCCCTCAGCAAGCCCTCAGCGCCTTTGGAGTAGATGACTGGGAAAGCAGAAACTCCCTGCCCCGAGGGTTCCTTTTTTTTTTTTTTCCCCCATAGTCTTTGGAGTTTGTGTGCACTGGGTCTCCTTAGGACGGGAAAAAAGAACAAGGTGTGGCAGGCAGCTTTGAGTCATTATTCAGGACCACCCTGTGGAGCAGGTGGAGGGAAGAGCTGTGGGCTGGGTGGAGTGTGTCCGGGATGGGTTGTGCCCTGAGGCGCCGCCAGCAGCCCGGGGAAGTGGCCAGCTGAAGGACGGGCGTGAAGGAGGGCGTGAAGGATGGGGCATGCCGCCCCCCTCCCCGGCTGCTGACGGGGGTCAGGGAGGGGGCAGGGTGTTCCTGTTTACCTGGCGAGGTTACAGCCTGTGCAGGGCCCGGGGTGCACTGTGTACCTGAGCGGGTTGTGCAATGCAGGGCAGAGCTCAGCAGTTCCCTTTCCTGCTGGTCACCTCCAGGGTGTTCTTCCTGGGGGGTGCGGCGGGGGCAAGCGGGTCTGGGTCTGGGATGGGGAAGCGGTTTAGACATGCCAGCCCCCCTTAGGGTCACGCCGCCGACCCTCTCTAGAGCCTGCAGTGTGCCAGCGGTTGCACAGATGTGCCCTGGTGCTCAGCCCCACCTCACACGGGCCGGGCCTCCCCAGGCACACAGCTGGGAGGCGACAGACGAGGAAGTTTTCTTCCAGCGTTTCTGACTCCACCACATCGGGGTCTTTCCCCTACACCCGACCGCTGCTTCCGTTTGCGTGGAGTGGGAAAGTCTGTTGTAAAAACAGGCAATGTAAAAATAAGCAATTATTTACATTTTGCAGCCAGAGAAACATGAACCTCAGCACTGAAGAGACTGTGACCTGAATCTGGGAGGTGGGGGTTGGCAGCGGGGAGACAGTCTTCCGATTGCTGGATTCTGGGCTCTTGGACTCAGCAGGTCGTTTCTCCTCACCCATAAGATATCTTTGGGGTGTCTTCCAGCCAAGTGACTTTAAAAAAAAAATCAAAAAAGCTTATTGAAGTTCCGCTTACACACAGCAGGCCTCTCTAACATCGGGCGCCCAGGTCTGTGATCTTGACAAATGCGGGCAGCCCTGTACCCGCACCAGCATGTACAGGGAGCCGATTCCTCCCTCCAGAACGTTCCCGGGTATCCCTTTGTGTCAGCGTCCTCCCCCGACCCGGGCCCTGGCAACCGCCCATCTGTTTTCTCTCTGGTTTCAGCAGCGTGACTTTAACTGGAGCCCTTGACGAGCCAGATTTCATTGTTGCTGCTGCAGAAGGCTCGTCCACATCAGAGATTTACTTTAAAACCCTCCCAGGCCTGTCCGGGCTCCAGCGAGTATCCAGTGTGATCTCCTAGGCCGCCCCGCCTGTGCTGGCGGCTCTTGTTAGTGCTCGAGGAACCTCAGAGAGAGATCACCCAGTGCTCTGCTGGCTCCTCTGGCCGCAGTGTTTGGGGTGCTGTGGGCTGAAGTGGGGAGGCCAAGAGGCCGCGGGGTCAGAAGGGCCTTAACTTGCTTCTCACCCAGTAGAGCTGGGCTAGTACTTGTGTCTGGCTTTATGTTTAGGCTCTACTTGTCCTTATTTGAATAAAGAGTTCTGCTTTCCGAGAAATAGAAAGTTAGGACCATCACAGATGGAATTCAATCCCTTTATTTCTAATAGTTACTTCCTCTTGTAACTAGAATGACATCCCAGCTCCTTTCCTAGAGGGCTGGGCCTCCGTCTGCCTTGCCCAAGTCATCTCCCTGCCTCAAGCAAACTGTCCAGCCTCGCTAGCCCTTTCAGTCCTTCCAACATGCCTGCCTCAGGCCCTTTGCCCCTGCTGCCCCGCCTGCCCACATTCTGCCCCCAGATCTCCGTGTAACAGCTGCTTCATCACTTGGTTGCCGTTGCCCCGGGCGCCTCTTCAGAGAGGCCTTTCCTGGCCTCCGAGACCCTCCACCCGTGGCAGGGTAAGTTTAAGGTGCGTTCATAGGGCTTGCCAGGGCTTGGTCTTGCCTTGTTTGTGGATGCAGTCTGCCTTGCGTACCCCACACCTTGGGACTCCTCACACCTGCCAGTGTCAAATGTACGGAGCTCACTCTATGCATGGTCCTTAATTCTTATTTAATGGGAGGAAGCTGAAGCCAAAATAAGGGAAATGACCAGTACACACACACGTCAGTGGCAGAACCAGGCTTTGGACCCAGGATCTCACTGGCTCTAAGTCCAGCGCCCACTTTTACACGTGACCGCTCCTCAGTCCTTCTCAGTCCATAACGATGACCCTGAGATTCCGCATGTTAATGACTCGTGAAAAGGCAGTTGTGGCCACCACACTTGGAGAATAGCGTGTGGACTTGGCATTTCCGAGATTTTCAGGAATGAGGGTTGAAGTTGAAACCCCAAGGACTTTCTGGGGTGTTGTCCGCTAACAGAACATGAGGCCGCGCCCGGGGCTCCTGGAGCGCTCTGCTGGGGGGAGGCTCTGGCCGTGGGTGCGTTCACCAGGCTCGGGCCTTCAGGCTGAACCTGGAGGGGGCTCTGGGGGCTGCTGGCCTCTCAGCAGTGGTGTCTCTGAAGGAGACCCCTGGACTGGGGGTCTGGAGGTCTGGGTCTCTTCGTCTGGCTCCGTTCGGCCTCTTCCCAACCCTGGATAGTTGCTTTCCCTGCTTGGAGCCCTGGGCTTCCTCCTTCAAGAAATGGGACGATTTGCTCTGTCTACCTCTCAGGGTTGCTGGACAACTACGGACCCACTCAAAATAGTTAAAAATTGCCCTCGTACGTCTTTGGATAATCCATCCCCATGGATCAGAATTCCATAGACATAAAAGGCTATGCAGTTAAAAACTCTTTTCCATTTCTGTCCCCTTTAAGAAGGCAGGCAGTGTTCACCTGTCTCTTTGTCCTGAAGGTTCTGTTGTGGATAAACCGAGGAAGTCTGAACATAAGGGATTATTTTATTGTTGCTGCTGTTAGCATTTTCCTCCCTAGGGATTATTATTAAGACTATTTCTTAACCGGCCCGGCCCCCCGACCTCACGTCCCCCAGGAGATCTCGGCCAGTTCTAAATCCCGGACGCAGCCCAGGCGCCGCTCTCCCACCTTATCTGGGACAACACAGAGGTCTGTTACGTAAAACGGTCTGCACCTCGCAGGGGATGCACAGGTGGGTCGACCCCAGAGGGGTGCACCCCTGTATTGAGCTCTCCGTCGGGGTCACTGTCCCCGTG
>NW_011495042.1:7520490-7534444 GCF_000754665.1 Bison bison bison | reverse complement strand
AGAAGGGTTCTGGGCCCTGCTGCTGGTCTGAGGAAGTGTGTTCCGGGTGCTGTGATGGCCATGCTCACGGCAGAGTGACCTCGCCTCCCAGGGGTCTGCCAGTCCCGAGGCAGCAGGTGTGGTGGGGAGACGCCGGAAGGGGGGCTTTGCTGCCTGGTCTGTTCCCTGGTCACCCCAGGCCGAAGGACCCGACGCACAGCAGAGCATCAGCGGTGGGAGCTGAGGTCGGCGTGGTTTCAGCCCGTCCGGATCTTCTCTCCTCCCCTCGGCCTGTGCGACCCTTGCAGAGCTGGTGTCGCAGGGCTCTCTCCAGAGGCTCTGGGCAAGAGGGACTGTGTGGTGCCCGGCAGCCCTCGCCCCGTCCCCCATCCTCCCAGTTTCCACCTCTCTTCTCACGCTCTGCTCCACGTGGTCCTTGCCGCCCTGTGAGACCCCATTTCGCAGACGGGGAGACGAAGGCCGTGTGGGCAGGCCTGAACCAGAACCTCGCCTGACGCCTTTTCCCTGTTGCTGTCTGCATGCCCTGTGGCACTGCCAGAGACACTGGCGCACAGTCGCGCACGGAAAGGTTTGGGAGCAACGTAACATCTAGGCCGACGCGCATCACTTGCGTTTCACGTTTTCTTAGATTGGCGGTGTCACGTCGACCTCCTGATGCCTTCTGCTCGTTAAACCAATCCTGCTGAATTCAGATGAGTTGGGAGAAGGGGCGCCTATGGCCAGTGTGGACAGAAGAACGTGCCTGCCTTCTAGAACGGCCTGCGAGATGCTGTCGTGTTGAACGCACAGCAGCAGAACCGAGCCAGTGCTGGGAGTCAGGGGCCTCTCGGCCTGCTTTGGGGCAGTGACCCAGGCCCGTCTCTGGGCCACAGGCTTGTCCCCTCCCTGCCTGGCCTCGCTGGCCTCCTCTGCTGCCCCAGGCAGAGGCCTGAGCAGCCACGGACCAGGTATGTGACCCTGCACACAGCTTGTGCCAAAGGCAGCAACCCGGAACTTAGATGTGTCTCCAGGATCGGTCCCTCTCGAAGTGGTCTCCCGGGGAAACCGTGTCCGTGTCTCCCGATGTTGGATCACGGGGTGGGTTTGATGACCCTGGAGGGTCAGAAGCCGCTGGAGCGGAGCCTCCAATACTGTCAGGAGGCCTTTGGTCCCAGAAGAGGCCCGACTGTAAAAGCAGAGTCCTGGCTCTCGGCAGGCTGGGCCTTCATGAGGATGCACGGGCAGTCGCCGTGTGTGGGGGACAAGGTTCATCCCCGAGGCCTGCAGAGGCGGCCTCCAGTAGATGGTGGGCGGGTCACTTCCGGTCCCCAAGTCAGTTCCCTGGGCCCTGTGTGAGGAGGCTGGACCACAGTTACTGAGGGGTTCCTTTCTCTTTAATTTATCTGGCCGTGCCAGGACTTGGCTCCGGCGTGTGGGATCTTAGCTGCGGCATGCAAGCTCTTAGTGTGGCCCGTGGACCTAGTTCCCTGACCAGGGGTGGAGCCCGGGCCGCCTGCACTGAGCTCGTGGAGTCCCAGCCACTGGGCTACCTGGGAAGTCCCCCGTCTTCCTCGAGGCCTCGTGCTCCTGGCGTGCACCTGCCTCTGGGTTGAGGCCTGTTTTTGAGCCGGGGCCGAGGTAGACGTGACAGCGGCCGGCTGGGAGGGGCCTGCAGACCCCCCGGCTCAGGCCCCCCGCGTCCCGGGACACCACGGCCAGCAGCGCGGGGACTCGGGTTTGGGTCCGTCTGACCAGTTTTCAGAGTTTTGGCTTGAGAACTAATTTCTCTAAGGTCCCCTCTGCTACGAAGAAGCAAGGAACTTCCCCCGCCCACCTCGTCCTGTGGGGGAAAGCCTGCTGGGATAGAGCCCTCTTGTGTGTCCACCGGGAGGGACGGTGTTGGACACCGGCTCCGGTGCAGCTGATTTCACCTCTTAGGTTTCTGTAACCTCGTAAGTGGAACTGACTTCCCGCCGCAGCTTGTGGGAAGCCTCCCTGGAGGGCAGCGCCTGGCCCGCTGGCCTGACCACAGGAACTGCCCGCAGAGGGCTTCCTTCCTGGCCGGGGCCGGCTCTGTGCCAGGTTAGAGGGATGAGACGGGTCCGTCCTCTCCAGAGCTCGTTCTCGACAGCAAGGGGCAGACTGGCAGACAGGAGCCCGCGCACACAGCCCTGTGCCCGATCGCCCGCTGTGAGGCCCATTTCGTTTGGGTCTCACATTAGGGCCAGTGGGGGACAGACACGCCAGGTGGGCACGGCCTGCGGGCGATGTGGAGGCCTGGGGGTGCCCTCGGGGGTGGATGGCCGGCAGGACCTTGGCCGGGTTCCACTGGCTCCCCGGAGGCGCCGCGTGCAGAGCGGACCCGGCGCCAGGCAGGTGGCCTGCGTGGTGGCGATTTGCTGACTCTCTTTTTAATTGCGTGTGTGTTAGGCAGGGCATCCTTTTCAGCCATCCTACTCATCTCATGGTCCCTGCCTGGCCCCCAAGGCACCCGAGTTTGAGGCAGACAGCATCCTCCATGTTGCGTGCTGTTACAGAGTCCAGAGCAGAGGGCTGAGGACCATGGAGAAGACAGGTCCGCTCGGCGTGGGGCCCAGCCCATGTGTCGGGGGAGCTCCGCTGCCAAGGTGACCCAGAAGCTTCGGGAGGAGTTCACCAAAGGTCAAGGTGAATGCAGTCTCTCCTGGAGGAGGAAATATGACAATGATAATTCTCATCACGAGTGTGGGGACCCAGAGGCACAGTAGGAACCAGGAGTCCTTAGAGGTGGCACTTTGAAGGGAAAATAGGCTGTCCCTCACCTGGAGGCTGTTCTTTCCCTTGAATTCCCCACCCGCCTGTTTGTGACTCGCCCCTGGTGACTTGGAGTGGGCAGCTCCCCCACCTGGGGCCCTCTTCCATCCTGACCCGGCCTCACTCTGACCCTCTGTACCTCGGAAATGCCTCTGGCCTTCACTCTGGGTATCAGCAACCCAGAGAAGTCCCCCAAAGTCGGCTGGGAGACGACAGCCTGGCTGGGAAGGTGGGGAGGGGAGCTCGGTGTGACTCGCAGCCTGAGGTGCTGGTCTGTCCGTCCAGTGAGTGCAGGTGGAGGCCGCCCGCCGGGTGGGCACAGGGTGCCTGGGTGGTGGTTTCAGCTCAGCAGGTGTTTCTCGGTCACTTGCTCCTGTTCTGCACTCTGAGTAGTGAAACTTTCCGTGAGAATGCAAATGGCCCGACGGGGAGCTTTGCTGAGTCCAGGCCGCAGCGCCAGGCTGCTGGAGGGGGGCGAGGCTCGACGGTGGGCAGGTGCCCCTCCAGCTGACACAGTGTTTATCCAGCGCCTTCTGCATGCAGGTTCTGGGTACATGCAGAAAGCCAGGCAGACACAGCGCCTGCCCCCAGGAGACCCACGTGCGGGAGGGACAGAGACCGTGGAGGAGGGCTGCGTGCCTGTTGCAGGCCGGGCGGTGGGGACGCTGAGGAGCGGGTGCGGGGCACGGGGGTGGGTGGCGAGGGTCTGGGGAGGAGCGATTCAGGCAGGGATCTGGACACAGGCGGAGGCTGCAGAGTGTTAGGGCCAGTGGGGGACAGACATGCCAGATCATCTGCAGGGAGCCTGGCGCCTGCCTGGCGGGTGAGCCCCACGAAGGGGCAGGAGCTGCCAAGCAGAGGGGACCCCACACCCAGGAGTGCCTTCGTGCTGGGCCCTGCGGAGGGCTGTGCGGGAAGGCAGGCAGACAGGAGGATGGGCCTGGACTCAGCGCAAGGCTGAGATGCCTCCCCTGGTCGGCTGCTACACCCCCAGAGCCGCCCATGTCCTCTGAGCTGTGGGGCTGGGGGTCTCTGCCCACGCCCCCAAGGCCCCGTGTGATGCCCCCCAGCACACCCCTCGCAAGTCCCCCCGCCCCGCATCCAGGTGGCATATCTCGTCGGGTTTCAGGCCGCTTGGTGCTCAGGTGGCTCCGACTTGGGACGCTTCTCACAGCTCCCCCAGGCCTGGCCTGCTGGAGGAGCTGTCCATGGCTGTCTGGAGGGCGGGGTGCTCCAGGCCTGGCTTCTGAGCGCCGAGGGCGCTGGGGCCCGGGATGGATCAGGCCGCCTCCACCATCCCACAGCAGAGCCTCGTGGCCCCTTTTCTGATGCCGAAGCCTGAGAGTCCAAGCTGGGAAGGGCGGGGCTGGCCCTGCTGCGTCGTGACCCGGCTCGTCCCTCCCCCGGCTCTGATGCAGAGAACTAGGATGGCAAGATCACCACCGCAGGAAGGACCTACTTGCCAAAAATACCTCCTCCAGCCCTGCCCAGATTTCACGAGTGGGCTGACCCAGATACCGTAACCTGTAGCTGGCTGTGTTGGTTTTTCACTCATTTGTAATTGTCGTCAGTTACACGTGTCTGTGATGCTTCCACAAGGCTTCTCACGCAAAGGTCTCCTGAGCACTTCCGGCTCGTCTCCCTCTTGCTTCTTTTGCTGCCCCTCCTCCCCCACGCACAGGCGTCTTCTGTCGACTTCCTGGTTTGGGACACGAGGCTTTAACTCTCAGTACAGCCCTCGCCCCCATCTCTCTCTCACACACACACACACACACACACACGCTTTTATACTTTAGGACACGAGGCTTCACTCTCAGCACAGCCCTCGCCCCCATCTCTCACACACACACGCTTTGCATCCTCCCAGTAGAGGCGTGCGGCAGCGTTGATTAGATCAGCGTTGACTTCCTTTCCGTGTCTTCTCAGTGTACCCCAGGTGACCACGTCTCCCTACCTCCGCCGCTACCCGAATTACGGCCGTGACCTCCCAGCTGTCCCCCTGTTCCTGTCCTCTCTCTCCCTCTTTTCGTGTGAGCTGCACAGCTGCTTGTGGGACGTTGGTTGCCCAACCAGGGATGGAACCCGGACCGTTCGCAGTGAAAGCGCGGAATTCCTAACCACCGGACCACCAGGGACGTCCTACATCCGTGCTCTGCTCTGATCTGCCTCCGTGCAGTCATCAGAGTGATCTTGTTAAAGAGCAGATCTGATTGCCTTCAAAGCCCCTGGGGTCCCCTTGACTCCCAGGGAAGGCAGGGCTCCGCACACTCCAGCCCCTTCACGCTTCTCGGTCAGGCCCTGTTTCCCCCCCTTTTCACTCTGCTCCAGACACACTGATGTTCTTGCTTCTTACACCAGTTGTGCCTCTGCCTCAGAGCCTTTGCACTTCCCGCCCTCGCCCTGGAATGCGTGTCTCCCAGGCATCCGCACAGCTAGCTGACTTTCTTCAGGTCGTGGCTCGACAGCTATCTCATTGAGGGCTTCCCACCTGAAATGCCATTGCTCACTGTATTTCATGACTTCTTCCCCTGCTTCTTCCCCCCTTATCACTGTCTAGCTTACTGATTATTTTATTACTCATTTTATAATAACTCTTCTGTTTACATTCTGTATTTCTATGTAAGCAAATATATGTCCTTATTACTCACTGTCTTAGCATCTGTCTCCTGCATGAGATGGTAAGCTTGACCACAGGAATTTGCGTCTGTTTCCTGTGGTACCTAGAACTCGGAGCAGGTGTCCGCTGAGTGCTTGCTGGGATGGCTGAGTGTGCACACTGTAATTAGTCAGAGCTGTTCAGGGCTAAGCCGTGTGGCGTGGAGACCATGCCGTGATTATCTTCTGCTTCCCAGGCTCCCTAGCTTCCCCTGGCAGCCCCGACCGTCTTGTTCTGGCTTGGGTGTCTCTTTGCCACCAATTCAGCTCCAGGCTCTCCTCATCTGTCCAACATGCTGTGTAATTTTCTCCTCACTGTCTTGCTTCCTCTCAGCTCCATTCTGGAGGAAGTCTGTCCCAGCGCGTTCTTGATTTCTGTTTTAGATCGTTTGTGGTTAGAGGAATATTCTGTGAGAATACCATTTTTGGAGGTTTATTGAGGCTTATCTTATGGTCCAGCATATCATTTTATCTTGGTCAATATTCTGTCTGTTTTTCTTCCTTTTTTTTCTCTTTGTTCTTCAGAGTAAATAGTCTCTATGAGAATTTCTTCCAGCCACTGATGCTCTTTTGTCTCCGTCCTGCTGTTATGTTCAGTAGATGAGCTTTCCACTTCACTTACTGTACTTTTAAGTTCTAGAATTTTGACCCTTTTAAAATATGTTTTAACAAATATTTTGTAAAATATTTCCTTTCTCTACTGAAACTCCCTGTTTGCCCACTCAGAGTGATATTTTCCTTACATTCTCGGATTACACTGAAAATAATGGCTTTGATTCTTTGTGTCCAATACTGGGTCCATTTTGGCCTCATTTTATATTGACCGCTCTTCTCTTTAGGGAGTCCAATCTTCCTTATTATTTATTTATCTTTTCACTATAGTAATTTTTTTTACTGTATATTAGAAACACTGGTTTACACCTTGTTTGACTGGGTTGTGGTATCTTCTTTTGAAGAGCACGGATTCTGGTCCTTGTAGTCAACTCAGTGACTGGCTGATCACCTTGAACGTGTGTCTGGCCCTCGTCTTTTGTTGGGGCAGACAGGTGCAAGCCCGACGGTGTTTCTCTAGCCTCTTACCTTGGTGGAATTTGGCCTGCAAACCGCGAGCTTAGCTTCGGGCTTTGTTGGGCAGGTGTCAGGAGGCCAGCTTCTCACCTTGGTCCTCACGTAGCCGCAGGCGTCCTGACGTCTCGCCTCATACCTCTGTCACTCCGAGGGCCTCGGGCGCCTCCTCCCCGTGGCTGTGCCGAAAGGCCCCCCAGCACGGCTCAGCCTCCACGTCCGGTGTATTCCCACCCCCAGAGGAGCCGCTCTCTGGTTCGAGTCTCAGCGGCTGCACAGGGCCGTGGGCTGGGACCCCCCAGGGACACCCCTCCCCGAGGCTTCTGGGCCCTCCGAGGCTTCTGGGCCCTCCCACCCACTGCATCGCTCTCCATCCCAGCCGCATCAGCTGCTCAGGACTCTGCTGTCTGCCTCCTGGGCTCAGCAGGACCACCGTGCCCTGCTTGGACGCTCACCCCCATCCTGCGGCCAGTCCAGTCGCCAGGAGAGCCCCGGCGAAGGTTCGCTGGTGATGGGGGCGCTCCACGAGCGTTGCTTCTCTCAGGAATCGTGGTCGCATGCTGCTTGCTGGTTACGTCCCCAGGACGGCAGCCTCTGTGTTTTCTCCGTCTGCTGGTTGTTCAGGGAGTGGGGTTTCGGCCGCCGGTAATGACTCTGCCCGCACTGGAGGCTCTGGGGAGCTCCCTCCCGCACTGGGGGCCCCCCACCTCTCTTTGTTTTGTGTTCAGTCCTCCATTTGCTGGGTCCCCTTTTCTTCATTCTGGTTGATTTCAGCAGCTTCCTGAGAAAGGGTGGCAGGTAAATTTTCTGTGTGTCTGAAAACGCCTTTGTTAAACCATCGCACTTGACTCGTAGGGATTAGGGGAGAATTCTGGGCTGGTGGTCATCTCCCTTCGTAATTCTAGGCATCGTTTGATTGAATATCTAATGGGATGTGGCTCTTGTGCGAAACCTCAAGACCCGTTTTTCCTTTCTTTCTTTTTCTTCCCTGTAAGCGTAAGGGCCCTTTCTTCTGCCTCCTTGTCGCGGAGTCCCGCAGCCAAGAGCTTGTGTGAGTCTGTCTTCCTCCATCCTGTCTGCTCGGCGGGCCCTTTCAATCAGTTCTGAGGAGTTTTCTTGAAGTATTTTTTTGAATTTACTTTTTTTTTTTTTTCCCCAAACCTCTTACTATCTTGACGGTGGACCATCTAGACTGCTTCCACAATTGCTTTTCTCTCTTTTCCATCTCTTTGCATTTTTTTGTTTTACTTTCCACAATTGCTTTTCTCTCTTTTCCATCTCTTTGCATTTTTTTGTTTTACTTTCCACAATTTCTTTTCTCTCTTTTCCGTCTCTTTGCATTCTTTTGTTTTACTTCCCACAGCTGCTTTTCTCTCTTTTCCGTCTCTTTCATTCTTTTGTTTTACTTTCCACAGTTGCTTTTCTCTTTTCCATCTCTTTCATTCTTTTGTTTTACTTTCCACAGTTGCTTTTCTCTCCTTTCCATCTCTTTCATTCTTTTGTTTTACTTTCCACAGTTGCTTTTCTCTCTTTTCCATCTCTTTCATTCTTTTGTTTTACTTCCCACAGCTGCTTTTCTCCCTTTTCTGTCTCTTTGCATTCTTTTGTTTTACTTCCCACAATTTCTTTTCTCTCTTTTCCATCTCTTTGCATTTTTTTGTTTCACTTGGAAGGAGTTCTTCAGGTTTGTCTTCCAACCCTTACGTCACATTTTTCATTTATATTTTTAACTTTCAAGATCTCTTTTTTTCCTTTCCAAACGCTCCATCTACTGAAAATGAAGGTGTGCTCCTACCGTTTTGGGGTCTTTTCTAATGAAAATGCTGATGACTGTTTCTGAGAGTGTGAGACACTCTGCCGGCTTCCTCTTTTGTCCAGGTTGATTTTTCCTGTTTCTGCCTGACCTCTGTCTTTGTGATCTGCACTCCCCTCTGGGGTATGGAGGGGAGTCCTTGGTCATCTGGATCCTGGGCTGGCGTGGTGCTGAGGGTCCCGCCTTTTGCATCACCCCTGCGTGAGCTGTGCCCGGGGCCTGCTTCCTGGAGACCCTCATCCTGCGGAGCACACAGGAAGTCTCCGACAGGGTGTCTGGTTTGCAAGTCACAGCCCAGAGCGCGTCAGCTGTCAGACAGCTCGTGTGGGCCCGGGAAAAGATGGTCACGTGCACAGTGCCCAGGCTAGGGGCCCTGCCCACAGGACTGTGCGAGGCCTCCGGGTCTGTCCCCACCCCGGACACTCCTTCAGAACCCAACAGAGAGGCCCCAGAGTGCCTGTGCCCGCGGAGGAGAGCGGATGGCCTGCGGCTCGGGCTGGACCAGAGCCGGTGTCCTTCTCAGGGCCCCGGGGCCTGTGGTTTGTACAGCACAGAAGACCCCCGCCCCGGGGGTCCCTCCTACCAGCCCACTGCTCCTACTAGGAGCCAGAGATGATTGCCACGTGGGCCCCTGTCCTGCAGCGCTGAGGGGCGCTGGGGCAGCGAGGACCTGCATGGGAGAGGCACTGCGCTTGGGGTCGGGATTGCGGTTGGAGTTGGGATTGGGGTTAACAGGCTGAGTCAGCTGATGACCGAGGCCCCAGGAGCAGACTGCCTGTTGCCTCCCCCAGGCCCCCGTCCCAGTGTTGGCATCGTCCCCGGCCCCAATGAGGCCAAGCAGAGAGCCCCAGGGCTGGGGGCCTCCCCACGGCGGGGGAGGTGCTGGTCGTGGCCCTGCAGTGAGCCGGCGTCCAGGGCAGAGGGGGCACCACGCGGGTCCAGTGCACGTCCTGCCTCAGCACTGAGCCCACCCTTCTGCCCCCCGGGACTCTGGAGGTGGGGGTGGGGCTCCTGCCCCTCCTTGGTCCGCCCCATCCTGCTCAGGCCGCTGAGCTGCCTTCCAGGAGGTCAGGAGACCTCTCCGCCTGTCCACCTCCTGGCACGTCCTGTCCGGTACCTGCCGGTGGTCTGCCCTGCAGAAGCAGTGCTTTGGGGGTGGGTCTGGGGGCGAGGCCTCCCGGTCCCCTGCACCTGCAGGCTCACAGGGCCCCCGTTTCTCCAGCTGCAGATCTGGGACACGGCTGGTCAGGAGCGCTTCCGCACCATCACGCAGAGCTACTACCGCAGCGCCAACGGGGCCATCCTGGCTTACGACATCACCAAGAGGAGCTCCTTCCTGTCGGTGCCGCACTGGATCGAGGACGTGCGCAAGTACGCGGGCTCCAACATCGTGCAGCTGCTCATCGGTGAGGCCGGCTGTCTGTCTGTCTGTCTCCTTTGTAAATGAAGGGTGGGCAGAGCTTGGCCAGGCAGGCACAGAGCCAGGACCTGAACGTGATCTAGAAGATGCAGTTCCTACTAATCACCTGTAAAGTTGCATCCCAAAGCAGGAACCAGGGGAGGGGGCCTGGAGGCAGTCACCACGTGGCCGCACCACGGCCGAGGCTGCTTCCCTCTTTGTCACACATCTTTTCAGAACCCTGCCTGCTCCTCCTGTGTCAGGAGGCTCAGAAATGAGAAGTAATTTCTCCCCAGTTCACGCAGCCCCTGAGCACGTGAAGGAGGCTGGTTGTGTTCAGGAGCTTGCTCTGTCATCCGCTGCAGAGGGGCTTCTCACGTGTCTGTCCACCTCCAGGTCTCTCTGAAATCGGACCCCTCCCCTCCACCCCCAGAGCGTCTGATCGGGAAGGTCTGGGTGGGCGTCTGTCCACCTCCAGGTCTCTCTGAAGTCGGACACCCTCCAAGCGTCTGATTGGGAGGTCTGGGTGGGCCCGTGAACGTGAGTTTCTAGCAGGCTCCAGGTGCCATGGCGAGCCCACCTGAGAACCACTGCTGCAGGGCGTGCTCTGCCTTCTGCCTTTTCCTCCTGTGTCAACTTCCAGGCCTGGACTCAGGAAGCTGTGGCCCACACGTGTGTCCCTGGGGCCCTCGTCCCAGGCCTCAGGCTGGTTCCTCTCAGCAGGCTTGTGCAGAGGGGCCTGGGCTGGAGCGTGGGTGCGCTGGGCCGGACTGTTCCCCACCCCCCAGCAGGAAGGGGGCCCTCCCACTTGCCCGGATGCCTCCCTTTCATCCAGGACTTAGAACAAAACCTTCCCCACAGAGCATTTCACAGAAGCTCGAGGAGGGAGTAGCTCAGTGAGCCCAGGTCGGCAGACACCGCGGGTCCACCTGCAGGTCCCATCTGCAGTCGTCTCAGCCTCTGTCCCTGCCCCGCGCGGTCCTCTGGGGCAGACCCCAGCACAGCCATTTCATTTCCGGATGTTGTAGCCAGAGCTACACAAGACACACGTGCTCAGAACGTATGATGGCAGTGCTGTTTCCACGTCTGGCCTCTCCTAGCACAGCGAGCCAGCCGACCTGGGGTCAGGTCACGAATACCACGTGCGCTTTTCTTTTCTGTTTGTTGAAATCAGGAGCCAAGCAGGCGCCCTCCACGGACACTGGCTGCCGCGCCGTGTACAGTTATCAAACACGTTGTAGGGCTTTTCTTCCAGGCGTGTGTGTGTGTGTTTTTCAGATACACCACACAGCTTGGAGGATCTTAGTTCCCCGACCTGGAACTGAAGCCTGGCCCCAGCAGTGGACGCGCTGAGCCCTAGCCACTGGCCCGCCAGGGACCCCAGGTCTTTGCAGCGCCTGTATGCCCTTGTCCCTGTGATCACACTATGAAAGTCAGCCGCTTGCTTTAGTCGCCAAGTCGTGTCCGACTCTTGCGACTCCATGGACTGGAGCCCATGAGGCTCCTCTGTCCATGGGATTTTCCAAGCAAGAATACTGCAGTGGCTTGCCATTTCCTTCTCCAAGAAGTATAAAAAAAGTCTTGCATAAACTGGGCCAAGGAGCAGCTGACCAGATTACCTAAAATACAACGAATCCCCTTAGACCTCAGAGGAGAAGCCGAGGCATGCTCTCAGAGCAGCTGTGGTCTGCACTGTTCTTATCAGAAAAGCAAAATCATCAAAACCCATGATCCTACAGAGGATTAAAAATTCCCCTCTAAAATAGGAGAGGGTTAATAATAAACATAATAACGAGATTTTACCAAAAAAAAAACCACGACCAGGTTTCTGTAACTTCACACCCCGGTGGCTCAGCGGTAAACAATCCATCTGCGATGCGGGAGACCTGGGTTTGATCCATCCCCTGGAGGAGGGCATGGCAACCCACCCCATGTTCCTGCCTGGAGAATCCCGGGGACAGAGGAGCCTGGCGGGCTACAGTCCATGGGGTCAACAAAGAGTCGGACTGAGCAACTAAGTAACAGCAGCAAAGTTGACGGAGGGCCTGCCCAGGGCCAGCTTACCGTGTCCATCAGTCGCTGCTCTGCAGAAGGTGGTGTCCCGAGTGGGCAGGCCGGGTCTCCGAGATGGAGTGAGTCACCCCAGGGTCACACAGCAGGCAGCTGAAAGCTGGTGTCTCTACCCGCAGCTGCCTCCAGCTCTAAGGGCCCGCATGCTTTTTGCCCAATTCTGCTGCTTCTATTTCATAGAAAAAATTCAGTAAAGTACACGAGCCTCTGGCACAGAGAAGGAAGAGATTAGACGAGGGGGTAGTGACTTCAGTCGCGTCCGATTCATTGTGACCCCAGGGACCATAGCCCACCAGGCCCCTCTGTCCATGGGATTCTCCAGGCAAGAATACTGGAGTGGATACCCTTGCCCTTGTCCAGGGGATCTTCCCAGCCCAGGTATCAAACCCAAGTCTCACATTGCAGGCATACTCTTCACCGTCTGAGCCGCCAGGGAAGCCCCAAGGATGGGGTGAGGGATTAAAATCAAGGCAGAGCCCAGGCTCGCCTGCCTCACCGCCGCCCCCGCTTGCCCACAGGGAACAAGTCGGACCTCGGGCAGCTGCGGGAGGTGCCTCTGGCCGAGGCGCAGGGCCTGGCGGAGCACTACGACATCCTGTGTGCCATCGAGACGTCAGCCAAGGACTCAAGCAACGTGGAGGAGGCCTTCTTGAGGGTGGCCACCGAGCTGGTCGTGCGGCACGGCGGCCCGCGGCTCAGCGAGAAGGGCGCCGACCACATCCAGCTGGACAGCAAGGACGTCGCGGAGACCTGGGGCTGTGGCTGCTGACGGGGCGCCCACGGGGAGGCCTGGTCACCGTCCCGAGGCCTGGGTGTGCGACGGCAGCGCCGGCCTCCACGAGGGAAGAGGCAGGAGGGGCCCAGAGGCCTGAACCAGGGCTGTGGGCCCTGGCAGGGGCCTGGGAGCATCGCCCCAGCTCTGCGCTTCCTGGCTTGGCCCGTCTCACCCCCGAGGCTGCTGTGGGCTGTGGCTTCCCAGGCGCCCAGCCAGGGCCCCGGGTCCTCCCAGGTCCCCCCAGGGCCTCCTGTGCGGCCACCGGTCCCCTCCTTCCGTCACTGCCAGCCCTCACCCGGCACCGGCCGGCTCCTCCTCAGCAAGCCCTGCCTCTCCCATTTCCCCCGGGACCAGTGGGGGCCGTCACCCACAGAACTCGGCCACTGGCCTGGGGGCCAGAGCTTCTCCACTCAGGTTGCCAAAGCAGTGACTCCTTTAGCCCTGGCTCTCAGCAGGTTGGGAGGAGCGGACATGAGATGGGGGGATGGACATTTCAGGGACGAGTGGAGGGCACCCCGTCTCACCCTCCGTGCAGAGATGCTTGCTGCCACAGTCAGAGCGCCAGCACCCCCCACCCCTGCCAGTCTAGCTTAGACAAAGGGTACGGGCCTGGCTGTCCAGGGTCTGGGCCCACCGCCCTTGTGGTCTTCAGCTGGGGCTGAGGTCAGAGCTACAGCAGGGACCCGGGTCCCTGGGACCCTTGGAAGGAGCACTGTCCCCTGGGCTGGGGGAGGTGAGTGGTCTCCCCTGGTGACCCCCAGCCCCTCCCCATTCAGCCCCTCCCCTCTCCCACCTGCCAAGTGTCCTCTCGGCAGTCAGGCTGCCGGCTCTGGTCCCGGAGGAAAGGATACTGGCCCAGTCGGGCCGGGAGCTGCTGGGCAGGGGTCTGCCCTAGGGGGTCAGCCCACTGTCGGCCAGGTGGGCTGGGAACTGGGAGCAAGAAGGCTGCCCACTTCCCTCCTCTGTCCTGCTGATGGGAGGAGGGCCTAGCCCCTCGGCCTGCACAGGAGAAAGTGCCTGCGCTGAGGTCTCAGAAGGGCCCCTCGGGCCAAGGGCAGAGGTCCTCCAACCCCAGGACCCCTCTGCTCGAGGCCCATGTTCGGGTGGAGCCCGGTGTTCAGTCCAGGCCCAGTGGATAGAGAAGGCTGCCCTGCGGAGGGCAGCTGCTCTGCTCCGGGGACAGGCGGGGCACCCCAGTTCCAGGGAGCACAGGTACTGAGCCCGGGCCCAGCTGCCTTGCAGGCCTCAGGGAGGAAGGGGGTCTGGGCTGCGGGGACCGTCCAGGGGGATAGCTGTCTGGCGCCGGGGGCTCCTCTGCCACCGCAGGCCATGCCCCCCTGCAGCCTGGAACTCGGGGTCACCTTGGGCTCCCCACTTTCTCTCCCCACCCCACTGCCATGTCCCT
>NW_011495042.1:7519831-7519998 GCF_000754665.1 Bison bison bison | reverse complement strand
GCGGGCCTGCTCGGGGGTGCCCGCCAGGCGGGGCCCTCACCACCTCTGGGCCCTGGGCCTCTGTCAGACGGCCTGGACTCTGGTGAGAGTTAATGGAGAAGTGTGTGAGAAGACACAGCCCGCCTCTTCCCAACTGCAATCTCTTCCTTTGTTTATAAAGGAGCAGG
>NW_011495042.1:7518557-7519731 GCF_000754665.1 Bison bison bison | reverse complement strand
CCCCGCCACCCTAGGGGCTGCAGGAGAGGAAGTGGGGCAGAGGGCCGGCAAGTGTCCCAGCTGCCAGCCACCCCCCCAGAAGAGGTGGTCTGCGGTCTGGGCTCAAGGAGGACCTGGGGATGGTGGGGTGTGTATTCACAGGAGGAGGGCAGGCGGGCCAGGGACCCACGAGCCAGAGCGGTGGGTCCCTGTCCCAGAAGCAGGGCGGGATTGACTCCAAGGACACAGGCCCCAGCTGGCTCGGAGCTGGAGGAAGCTCCTAATTCATATTGAATTCAGTTACTTCTCCGGGAAAGGCGGCGGGGCTGGGGCCTCAGGGACCCCTGGGCCTGCATGGGACTGGGGGCTGGGGAGGGCCTGAGCCCAAGGATGCTGTTGCATTTGGAAATTTTTCTCATTGCCTATTTATGAATATAAGAATCTTTATAGCAAATCTATTTTTTAAAACATGGGAACAAGTTGCCTTTATGGAGACTTAGCAGAGCCAGAGTGTACACATTCCTAAACCAGTAAACATTTCTCTAACGCGCCATCCGCACCCAGACTGGTTGTCTTGCTTGAAGCTTGGAGATGGCCACAGCAGTCACACGCCCAGAGCCCCCCAGCGGGCCTCCGAGCCCACACGAGGCCCCTGCTGGCCAGAGGGCATGGCTGCCCAGCCACACTGCCCCTGCCTGCCCTGGGTCCCCTCTGAGACAGACACTGGGGGCCACACCGGCCTCCACTCAGACCCCACGTCTCCCTGGGCTGGTTCATGACCTTGGACGACGCACCCTCATCAGAGCCCTGGTTTCCTCAGACGGGGGACACGTGCTTCAAGCATCCATCCCAGGCTGTGGGCTGTGACGTGGCCAGTGTGGGGCATGGGTGCCAGCAGCCAGGAGGGCATGGGGACCGGGCTGGGACCAGGGAAAGGGCCCTGGGGTGTCCAGAGACGGTGGGGTTGGGGGTAGTTTGGAGGGCGGGAGGGGGAGGTGGACCCAGCCATTTTACTAGGAACTTGGGGGATAGGGAAGCCCGGATCAGCGTCTGAACACAGAGATGCGGGTTTCTGGGATGCTAAGAGGGAAGCACCTCCGAGCCTGCATAAGGGCTGGCTGGGCGGCGAGTTTCTTCTGAGCTACCGGGGGCTGGCCCGGAGCACCGGGATGGTGCACAGCAGGCTCACCAGGAG
>NW_011495042.1:7511763-7518146 GCF_000754665.1 Bison bison bison | reverse complement strand
CCCCGCGGCCTGCCCCCGCCCCGGCCCGACTGGACAGGGGACCGCTCACCTCCTCTGAAGCCTCGGCTTTCTCCTCCGTGAAATGGGTGGTGGGGACGTGGCCGAGAAGCTCCCTGGACGCAGCCCGGCTGGCCCTCCCCAGATGCTCAGGAGGCCGGAGGGTGAAGGTGGCTACTGCGAGGGGGCCGAGGAGTGGACTCAGTCCCTTCCTGGGAGGGGTGGGCCCGCCTGCCCCCTGCCAGAGACACCAGCCCCTGCTCAGGGCCGGGGGCAGCAGGTGCCAGCTGAATGACAGCAGGCCAGGTCAGGGTCTCTCCCCAACACCCTGCACACCTAAGCCTGGGTCTGGCAGATGGCGTGCACACCACCGACCACCCCTTGGCCCATGAATTCAAACCCCTCTGCCTGGTTCCCAGCAGAGTGAACTTTCTCGGGGTCCCTGGTATGCAGAGCAGCTGGCTGAGGTTGTTTGGTTGGGGGGTAGGATGGGGAAGGGGACCCAGACCAGGCTCCATCTGGAAAGCCCTAGATCGAGACTCAGGCTTGCAGTTGGGAAAGAGGCCCAGAGAGGGAGACTGCCTTCTCCAGGGCTGCCCAGCACTGTCAGACACCAGGCTTGCACTCGGTTCTTAGAAACCCCAGTCCTCTGCCCGGCTCACTGCCCCTCCAGGACTTGGTGGAGGCTACCTCCCCTTCCGAAGGTGGGCTCCCACCAGGGCTGGCCTGTGGCAGGCTTCCAAGGAATGTCTGTTTAATAAACCAATGAGTCTTGACTCAACCAAGCACCCGGTATCTCAGAGGGAATGCCTGCCCGTGCCTCTGCCTGCTCCCGCCCCACCCGCCAGGAGGGGCAGAGGTTGGACTCGCCACAGGCCGCCTCTCTCTGCCAGGCCTGGACCCGGAGCCCCCGAACCCCCAGGAGGGGCCCACACAGTGGGAGGTGGTGCTGGGTGATGAGGGCCACTTACCTGACTGGCCTGCCTTCAGGGTGCCCCTTCTGTGGTCTGAACTGTCTTGGCCGAAGCCACGGTGGCTGGCCACGCTGTGTGAAGCAGCTGACGGTGACCCCTGCCTCAGTGGGAGGAAGGAAATGGTGAAAATAGCCTGGCTTATCCCTGTGTGCAGCCCCTGGAGGGCCTCTCTGCAGAGGCAGCGGCCCTCGGGGTTCCAGGAACTTGTGCACAGAACCGCAGGTCAACCCGTTTATCGGAGGGTGCAGTGTATCCCGGGGCTTCCCTGGTGGCTCAGCTGGTAAAGAATCCGCCTGCAATGCGGGAGACCTGGATTTGATCCCTGTGTTGGGAAGATCCCCTGGAGGAGAGCATGGCAGCCCACTCCAGTGTTCTCGCCTGGAGAATCCCCACGGGCAGAGGAGCCTGGTGGGCTACAGTCCATGGGGTCGCAGAGTCGGACACGACTGAGCGACTGAGCACAGCAAGCACACTAGTACCCACACTGGACTGCAGGCCCTCCACGAGCCTCAGTCCCGAGCGCAGGAGGACCAGGAAGGTTGGGAAGGCTTCCTGGGGGAGGCTGCCTTGCATTTTCACATCTTTCAAGATTTTGCAAGCATGCTTAGTCATTCGGGCGTGTCTGACTCTTTGCAACCTCAAGGATTATAGCCCGCCAGGCTCCTCTGTCCATCTCCTACATTGGCTGGCAGATTCTTTACCACTGAGCCACCTTAATGCTTTCTGATCCTTCTTTTTAACAAAGAGCTGCATCAGCCTCGAGCTAAAAGCAAAGACCTTAGTTGTGTGTGCAGTATATCTATTTCTATAGGACATTTGACTCAGGGGAGTGACTGCAGCTTCTCATCTGTGTTAGTGGTATAAAGTTCTCTTTAAAAGAAACATGTAATTAGCCTCCAATTAAAATAAATTTATATTCAAAAAAAGAAAAAGAAACACATATCTTTAATTCAATTTTATTTTTAACATTATAAAGTATGAATTAAAACCAAGCTGAAATATTACAATTATAAAATCAAAATAATAATATATGCCTTTTATTATGTTGGAGAAAGGCATGGCAATCCACTCTGGTGTTCTTGCCTGGAGAATTCCATGGACAGAGGATCCTGGTGAGCTACAGTCCATGGGGTCACAAAGAGTCAAACATGACGGGGTGACTAACACACGCTTTATCGTGTTATACAAATGTCAGCAGTATGAAATATCAAGTTAGTACAGGATTTGCAGAGATGGGAAAACACATACCCGTGGCGGTGGGGAGCACAGGCGTAACCCCTTGGGTACAGAAATGCTTGGGAACGGGTGGAAGGGGTTCCGGCAACCAGAGGGACGCAGGAGAGACGCCCAGAGGGGGCTGCTGGGAGGGGCACCTCTGGCCGTGCCCATGGTCACGGTCAGCGTCAGCCACGGCGAAGCTGAGAATCGGGTCTGTGGCCCCCGGTCAGGGGGGGCCGTTCTAAACCCTCTCAAACTCAGATAGTTGGGGCTCGAAAGGAACACTGAGGCCCAGAGCAGCCAGGCTGCCAGCCGAGGGGCCACTGGACTGCAAGCAGGAGTCACCCGGCCAGGAGGCAGGGAGCCACACCCCCTGCAGCCGATCCTGTTCTCAAAGCAGGTGACGTGGCACCAAGGCCGCGGGCAGAGGTCAAGGGCAAAGGCAGGCGCACTTGACCCCACCGCCCCCAGACCCACAGGAGCGTCCCTCCCATGCGGGGGGCGTGGGGGGGGGCGGGTGTGCGTCCTGACCTGACCCCCCTGGTCAGGCCCACGCTTTCTCCTCTCGTGCCTCTGAGGTTTCCTTCTTATCTCAACACGGATGGCTTAAAAAATGACAGAAATAAATCGTTTTTGTTGTGGAAAAACCGGACTCTGCGATGAGCAGGAAGATGATAAACGTGGTCCTCAACCCCAATAGCCATCAAGACCGCATTTCCTTTCCTTCCTGAGTGTAGTCTCACCCACACAGGGCTGGACGGGGCCCTCGTCTTTCATTTCGGGGATCCCAGACGTGAAGGGCCCCCGGCCACCCGTATCTCCCCACAACAGGCCTCTGTGGGCTCTGGGCGGGGGCGCTCCTGGGCTTCCTGAGGGGGCTCCCTCTTCCAGAGCTGCCTGGGTGGCCAGCCCGGCTGACCACAGGCTTTTCCTGGGGGGAGACGGGGGCCTTCTGCTCCCTGACCCGTCAGGCTCCCTGCCAGGTCCCCCGCCTGTGCCCACAGAGGCCCCTCTCGGGCTCCTTCCATCTGTGAACGTGCTCATGCCCGCTTTGTCCTGTAAAATCCCCGTGTGTGTGTGAGTACATGTGTGTGAGTGCATGCGTGTGTGCACGCGTGTATGTGAGTGTGTGTGCATGCATGTATGAATGCATGTGTGCGCACGTGTGTGCATGTGTGTTTATGTGAGTGTGTTGTGTGTTTATGTGTGCATGTGCGTGTGTGTGAGTGTGAGTGCGTGCGTGTGCATGTGAGTGTGTGTGTGAGTGTGTGTGCGTGAGTGCATGTGTGTGCATGTGTGTGAGGGGGTGTGTGTGTGTGTATGTGTGTGTGCATGCACCAGCCCTGCTACTGCACAAGGGGTTCCTGCTCCTGGAGGAATTCCTAGGGTGGCCCGCACCAGCCCGAAGCCCGACCTGGGGAACCCACTGCGACCTCAGGGCTGGGCCTGTGCTGGGTTCACCAACAGCTGACCCTGCAAGAGCCAGGTGCCCAGGGGCCCAAGGTGCCGCAAATTGCTGTCGCCCCCACCTTCATAGGGCTTCGTGACAGCACAGAAGAAAACCTGAGCTCTGAACCCAGCCCCTTTCACGGGTTCACGGTCACGGCTCCTGCCCCCTGCCCCCTTCTCCCGACCCTCCCCATAGATGGCAGATGCCTAAAAGCAGCCCTTCTGGAAAGCCCGCCCCGCCCACAACTGCCTACACGTGCTGCGCTCTTCCTGCCTCTTCCACCAGGACACACCCTGCGGGACCTCAAATCATGTTCACATTTTGTCTGCAACTTAGACAGCATATTAAAAAGCAGAGACATTACTGTGCCAACAAAGGTCTGTCTAGTCAAAGCTCTGGTTTTTCCAGTAGTCATGGATGGATGTGAGAGTTGGACTATAAAGAAAGCTGAGCGCTGAAGAATGGATGCTTTTGAACTGTGGTGTTGGAGAAGACTCTTGAGAGTCCCTTGGACTGCAAGGAGATCCAACCAGTCCATCCTAAAGGAATTCAGTTCTGAATATTCACTGGATGGACTGATGTTGAAGCTGGAATTCCACCTTTGGCCATCTGATGCGAAGAGCTGACTCATTGGAAAAGACCCTGATGCTGGGAAAGACTGAAGGTGCGAGGAGAAGGGGACGACGGAGGATGAGATGGCTGGATGGCATCAATGACTCCATGGAGATGAGTTTGGGTAAACTCCAGGAGTTGATGGACAGGGAGGCCTGGTGTGCTGCAGTCCATGGGGTCGCAAAGCGTTGGACACGACTGAGCGACTGAACTGAACTGAACTGAACTGATGAAATGTCTCCTTCCAGGCAGACAGGAACTTCTGAAGGGCAGGGACTCTGTGCTTTAATGCTGTTAAGACACAGCTGCACCTGCATGGCGCAGGTGCAGGAAGCGTCTGTAAGGTTTGCAGACCACCTCTCCTCCCGCTCCGGTCAGTCCGTTTCTCTCTGGACCGCCGTCTCCCAGGCGCCCACTTCTGCCTCTGGCGACAAAGGTCTGACCGCCTCCTCGAGTCTCCAGGTTAAAACCAGGTCCCCCTCTGCAGCACGCCATCACCAGCTCGTGGCCACCGGCAGGTCGGCCTCAGCCCCTCTGCCCGCCGCACGCCTCTCTCCTCCTGTGCCCTCCATCCCAGGGCAGGGCCTCTTCCAGGAAGCCCTCCTGGAACGACTCCCACTGCCAGCAGACCGAGGCACCGCTGTCTGCCGTGCGTCTGCCCCCTCAGCCCCCGGGGTAAGTGTCCTGGGCGCTGTTCACAGAGCAGGCGTGGCTGAAACGAGCAGGGCTGTTAGGTGGCTTCAAACCTGGTGGGAGAGCCTTTATGTTTTCACTGCTTCGTAAGGCAGGCTGCGGAGGAAGCCCTTTATCTTGCGGCCAGGACCCTGCATTATCCCCTGGAGCAGCTTTCCTTCTCCTCTCCAGAGATCAAGACGCTGTGACCCCCAGCTTCTCCGCTCTCACTTTTAGCCTGTGTACCCCACCCCAGAAGCCCTCCTAGAGTCCCAGGGCAATCTTCACCTAAGCCCATTGCACCTGTAACCTGTGCCCACGGATTCGCCGGAACCCTGGCGCATCCTCAGGCCGCCAGAAACCGTAACAGGGGTCCCCCGAGTTGTTTGGCAGGAACCTGGAGTCAGGGACTCCATGGACATGAGTTTGGGTAAACTCGGGGAGTTGGTGATGAACAGGGAGGCCTGGCGCGCTGCATTCCATGGGGTCGCAGAGAGTCGGACACAACTGAGCGACTGAACTGGAGTCGGCGAAGGCTGGTTGGGACCTTAGACCCTCCAACAGGGCTTGCCTGAAGGTCCGCTCAGTGGCCTTTGACATCAGAGGCCCCCAAACCCCGTCCTCCGAAGATGCTAACTACGCCTGAAGAAGCCTGGAGCGAAGTCTTGTCTCCAATCCCAGTTCTCTCCTCCGCGTCTCTGGCTTCAGCGGGTGAATCCCCGCGCCCTTCGCCTTCCCGGAGCCGGTTCCAGACTTGCTCCCCCGCGGCGTCTAGGCATCGCGCTGGGGGCGCGGCGGGGCGCACGCACCTCTACCGATGCGGGTGTGTCGCGGGGCCTCGCAGGGCTTCCGCGTCCGGCGAGCTTCGTGCCGGCTCTGCGGCCCGGGGCGGGGGTAGTCTCAGCCCCGCTCTGCCTCAGTTTGCTGGTCTGTAAAATGGGGAGAATGAAGAGTGGGGCTGGAGCGTGGCCGGCGTGGACCGAGGGCGCTCCCCTCCGGCTCAGCAGACACACCTGGTCGGAACCGTCTCTGCAGGGCAGGTAGGGCTGCCGCCTCCTCTAACTTAGAACAGGCATTTCCTTTTCAAAGTCCTTGACGCAGACTTTTAAAAGGGAGCTGATTCCAAGGAAACGGTAGAGCCGCTTTGAGTACAGGTGGTGAGGAGACCCCGCGCACCCCCAAGGAGGGGCTGGGGCGAGGCAGCACCCCGCAGCCCAAGCTGCTTGGAGGCTTTGGACTCGCCTTGGCTCCACACTTCAGCGTCGCCATCTGCTGCCCAGAGAGTGAAATACGCGCTGTTTCCTTGGTCCGGGCGGGTGCGTGGGTGGGGGCATTTTCAGGTCAACACACTGGTGCGGGGAGCTGCCCGTGAGAACGGGGTCCTTTGTCCGAAGGACACAGCTCTGGGAGCTGCCTCAGTCCTTGAGGGTTTGCTTGCAAACATAGCTCTCTGTCCCGCC
>NW_011495042.1:7509448-7511663 GCF_000754665.1 Bison bison bison | reverse complement strand
TCTCGACCCCATCTTTGTAGTCTCTTGCTTTAGTTTCTTTCTTAGCCCCGCCGTGCACGTTCTCGGGACCTGATCGACTTTGCCGGCTGGCTCCGGCAGGTGGCGCCCGAACAGGGACTCGAGAATCGGAGTGCGACGACGGCCGCTGCCCGCCAAGATTGAGGTAAGTAAAGAGGAATTCCTAAGTAATTAAAAGTAAAGGGCAGGGAGGGTGATTGTCTAGAGTAATAAATCATGGGACAAGGCAATAGCCACCAGTTATTTGTACATATGTTGAAAACTATGTTAAAAGGTAGGGGAATTCATGTAAATAAGTTACAGCTAGAAAAGTTTTACTTTTTATAGAGGTTTGTCCTTGGTTTCCAGAGGAAGGAACAGTTAGTCTGGAAACTTGGAAAAAAGTAGGAAAACAATTGCAGACATATTATTCCTTACATGGTCCCAATCGTGTTCCTGTGGATGCTTTTTCTTTGTGGACTCTCATAAGAGACTGCCTGGATCCTGAACATGAGGGACATAAAATTCAAACGGCTCTCAGGGATTCCACAGGACCCGAAGTTACAGAGCCTTCTGCCCCTCCACCTGAGCCGCTTTATGCTGTGCCTGAGGGAACAGCTTATAAGGCTGGAGGGAGTGATGATGTGTTAAGCTCTGATGAACAGAAAGAGTTAAATGAACAAGCAGCTCAGTACCATAGAGAGGATATGCCTTGGGAGATGATGGTTAACATGGAATCCCCCTCGGGAAAAGGGGAATTAAAGCATTCAGGGCTTTCTGAAGAACAGCTGGAGAATTTAATTCAGAAGATTGTTATAGCAGTAAAAAAGGATGCACAGGGAGACTCCCACTCCAGCCAGCCTACGCCTCCAGCATATCCTCCCTCGGTTCTTGCTGGACTCGATCCACCTCCGCCTTTCATAGAACCGCGAGAGCTTATATCTATCCCTGCTTCTTTGCCTGGTGAAAACATAACAATTAAAAGTGAGATATTATTATCTCCTCTTCAACAAGTGATTAAACGAGCTAATGAAGAAGGAGAACATATTCCCGGGTTTTCAGGAATCTATCCAGTGTTTGAAAATGCTCAACAGCAGAGGTATTATGAGCCGCTGCCCTTTAAGCAACTGAAAGAGTTAAAAATGGCTTGTGCACAATATGGCCCGACCACGCTGTTTACTCAGGCTATTATAGAGGCTTTAGGAAATCAAAATCTGCCACCTAATGATTGGAAACAGGTTGCTCGAGCTTGTTTATCTGGAGGAGATTATTTACTATGGAAATCTGAGTTTGCTGAGCAATGTGGGATCACAGCCGATATCAACCGGCGACAGGGACTGAACACCACTTATGAAATGATGGTGGGAGAGGGAGAATATCGAGACACTAATAGTCAACTTAATTATTTACCTGGAGCCTACCCTCAGATTAGTGCTGCGGCTCTACAAGCATGGAAAAAGCTTCCAAATTCTGATAAAAAGACTGAAGATTTATCTAAAATTCGCCAGGGACCAGATGAGCCATATCAGGATTTTGTTGCCCGCCTGCTTGAAACAGTTGGTAAAATGATAAGAGATGAGCAGGCGGGGATGGTGTTGACTAAACAGCTTGCTTATGAAAATGCCAATTCGGCTTGTCAAGCTGCCCTGAGACCTTACAGAAAAAAGGGAGGCTTATCTGACTATATACGGATTTGTGCTGATATCGGCCCTTCATATGTTCAAGGCATAACTTTGGCCACGGCATTACAAGGGTTATTGCCTTAGCTGGTTTTAGTGGACGGCTTGATAATCATTATCCCTCAGATAAAATATTGCAATTTGCTCATTATCACCAATTTCTCTTCCCAAAAATCATTGTTTCTCAGCCCCTTGCTGACGTCCTAACTGTATTTACTGATGGCTCTTCTAATGGAATAGCTAGTTTGATTATACAGGACAATACTACCACCTGGCATACTAATTATAAGTCTGCTCAAGAAGTAGAACTATTTGCCGTTTTTCAGGCTTTATTACAAATTTCTGCTCCATTTAATTTATATTCTGACAGTCAATATATCATAAGAGCCTTAAACACTATTGAGACTGTTCCATTTATTGGTACCCTGAATTCTACTATCCAAACTCTTTTTCGTGATATACAACATTTAATTTGCTCCAGAGTTAATAAATGCTATTTTGGTCATATTCGTGCTCACTCTGGGCTTCCTGGACCTTTA
>NW_011495042.1:7508677-7509348 GCF_000754665.1 Bison bison bison | reverse complement strand
GATGGTGGGAGAGGGAGAATATCGAGACACTAATAGTCAACTTAATTATTTACCTGGAGCCTACCCTCAGATTAGTGCTGCGGCTCTACAAGCATGGAAAAAGCTTCCAAATTCTGATAAAAAGACTGAAGATTTATCTAAAATTCGCCAGGGGCCAGATGAGCCATATCAGGATTTTGTTGCCCGCCTGCTTGAGACAATTGGTAAAATGATAAGAGATGAGCAGGCGGGGATGGTGTTGACTAAACAGCTTGCTTATGAAAATGCCAATTCGGCTTGTCAAGCTGCCCTGAGACCTTACAGGAAAAAGGGAGGCTTATCCGATTATGTACAAATTTGTGCCGATATCAGCCTTTCGTACGTTCAAGGCATAACTTTGGCCACGGCATTACAAGGGTTATTGCCTTAGCTGGTTTTAGCGGACGGCTTGATAATCATTATCCCTCAGATAAAATTTTGCAATTTGCTCATTATCACCAATTTCTCTTCCCAAAAATCATTGTTTCTCAGCCCCTTGCTGACGTCCTAACTGTATTTACTGATGGCTCTTCTAATGGAATAGCTAGTTTGATTATACAGGACAATACTACCACCTGGCATACTAATTATAAGTCTGCTCAAGAAGTAGAACTATTTGCCGTTTTTCAGGCTTTATTACAAATTTCTGCTCC
>NW_011495042.1:7499989-7508577 GCF_000754665.1 Bison bison bison | reverse complement strand
AGTCAATATATCATAAGAGCCTTAAACACTATTGAGACTGTTCCATTTATTGGTACCCTGAATTCTACTATCCAAACTCTTTTTCGTGATATACAACATTTAATTTGCTCCAGAGTTAATAAATGCTATTTTGGTCATATTCGTGCTCACTCTGGGCTTCCTGGACCTTTAGCACGAGGCAATGCTTTGGCTGACGAAGCCACACGTATGATGTTTCCTTCATTGGAACAAATGGCAAAAACTTCCCACAGCTTACACCATCAAAACAACAATAGCTTAAGACTTCAATTTGGCATTACTCGAGAAGCTGCCAGACAGATTGTTAAGCAATGTCAAACATGTCCTCAGTTTTTTAGCGTCCCCCACTATGGAGTTAATCCTCGAGGATTGTTGCCAAACGATATATGGCAAATGGATGTTACCCGTATTCCTGAATTTGATAAACAAAAATTTGTTCATGTTACTATTGACACCTTCTCCGGCTTTTTACATGCCTCTCTACAATCCGGAGAAGCTAGCAAACATTGTATAGCTCATTGCATTAAATGTTTTGCTGTTATGGGAACCCCTAAAACCATAAAAACAGACAATGGTCCAGGATGCACTGGAAAAAATTTTCAATTATTTTGTACGCAATTGTCTATCTCACATAAAACAGGTATCCCTTATAATCCTCAAGGTCAAGGAATTATTGAACGGGCACATCAAACTCTCAAACATCAATTGCAAAAACTAAAGAAGGGGGAATTGTATCCCAATACCCCCTCCAACTCTCTAAACCATGCTTTATTTGTTCTAAATTTTTTACAATTGGATATAAGTGGCCGTTCAGCAGCACAGCGATTTTGGAACTTTGATGCACAAACAATAACACCTAAAGTCTTTTGGAAAGACCCACTTGTGGGAAAATGGTATGGACCAGATCCAGTACTAATCTGGGGACGAGGGCATGTTTGTGTTTTCCCACAGGATGCCGAAGCGCCGCGCTGGCTGCTGGAAAGGTTGGTACGCACGGCGGAGACAGTCTCTAGCAAATCAGATGAGGAGATTGACAATTCAAGAGCATGATGAATTACCATCTCGGCAACAACTTCAGGCATTGATGCGAGAGGCACAGAATCGTGTTGTGGTGCAGGGCGATCCGATATCGCCTTTAAGCTTCCTGATAACCTTATTAATTATCTTAAATCAGATTAACACTGCACACTCTGAAGAATATTCAAGTGCTTACTGGGCTTATTTTCCCGATCCTCCCCTTCTCCAACCCGTGGGCTGGGAGGGTCGGTCTATTCCCATATACACTAATAAAACTGTTTTATTTCTTGCACCTTGTTTAATTAAAAAACTGATTGATGATCTATGGATCATAAAGGCTTCCATCTATGGAAATGGTCTGCGGTTAAAGGAACATAAGCGTGTGCCTATATAAAAAGAAAGGGGGAGATGCGGGGAGCTGCCCGTGAGAACGGGGTCCTTTGTCCGAAGGACACAGCTCTGGGAGCTGCCTCAGTCCTTGAGGGTTTGCTTGCAAACATAGCTCTCTGTCCCGCCACCCCAGAGATTAGGCGCTTATTTACTGCAGGCACCTGGAGTTCTGTGCAAACTTCTCACGCACAGAGAAATGTTATCTGGTGTAAGAAATAATAACAGGGAGCCATTCCCATGCTCTCAAGATTTCTTGTGACTGTTTGTAAGATGTATAGGCTAACCAAGAAAAAATGTCAACTGTTTTGTCTCTCTCACGCTTTTCTGTATAAATATGAGATGTTGAATAAAGTTGGTGTCAGACTGCGTCCCTTCGTGGTGATGTGTCTGAACCTCTCGACCCCATCTTTGTAGTCTCTTGCTTTAGTTTCTTTCTTAGCCCCGCCGTGCACGTTCTCGGGACCTGATCGACTTTGCCGGCTGGCTCCGGCACACTGGTTTTTGTTGCCAGGAGGTGAGAGAGGGCGTTACTCAGAATGTCCTTCAAAACTTTTTTTTAAGGAGTCACAGACCATTTGAAGAATCCCAAAGAAGCTTTGCTAGAAAAAGGCAAAAGGAGAGTGGTGGGCGTGGAGGCTGTTTATAAATATCCCTTCCTCCTATTTTTCCTGAAGTCAAAGCTATGGTTTTTCCAGTAGTCATGTATGGATGTGAGAGTTGGACTGTGAAGAAGGCTGAGCACCGACGAATTGATGCTTTTGAACTGTGGTGTTGGAGAAGACTCTTGAGAGTCCCCTGGACTGCAAGGAGATCCAACCAGTCCATCCTAAAGATCAGTCCTGGGTGTTCATTGGAAGGACTGATGTTGAAGCTGAAACTCCAATACTTTGACCACCTGATGTGAAGAGTTGACTCACTGGAAAAGATCCTGATGCTGGGAAAGACTGAAGGTGGGAGGAGAAGGGGACGACAGAGGATGAGATGGTTGGGTGGCATCACCGACTCGATGGACATGAGTTTGAGTGAGCTTCGGGAATTGGTGATGGATAGGGAAGCCTGGCGTGCTGCAGTCCATGGGGTCGCAAAGAGTCAGACACACTCAGCAACTGAACTGGGCTGTCCAGCCCCTTCCTGCCTCTGCCCACCCAGGCCAACTTCAGGGCCGGCTGCCAGGGCAGCTGCCCAGGGCCCGCTCCGAGCCGCCCTGTGCTTGGGGGCTGCTGCTCTCTGGCCGCTGTCCTGAAGTTCTCAATGGTGGTACCTTTCACTGTCCTCTCAGTGAAGTCCCGTGGACAGTGGCCCCACCGGCACTCAGGGCCTTGGCTGCGCACTGTCACCTCCCTGAGTCCTGGCGGCCTGCCCCTCCGGCCGCAGGCCCCCAGGCTGCCCTCGGCTGGGCGTCTTGTGTCAGCCAGTGGCTGGTGGCAGGGGACTCTGTCAGGCCTGCTCCTTCCCCAAGCGTGTTGGTGCCCTGGAGTGAGCCTGCAGTCTGCTGAGTGCCCTGGGGACCCTTGTCCTGCTTCCAGCCTGCTGGTTATCATTGTCAGGCCTCGGACGGTTACTCACACACCTAAACACCCTCCAGAACACTCCCGAATCACCCTGTGAATGGGGCAGCATGGCTTCTCACTAGAAGTGTTTTTGTTAGCTGTTGCACAAAACAGCGTTCCCCAAGCTCACAGCTTAAGCAGTAGTGTGTTCACATATTCTCTCAGTCCCTGGGGGGTCAGGACCTTGGGAGTGGCTTTGCTGGGCGGGTCCGGTTCCGGATACTGCAGTCAGATCCCGGCCTGAAGACCTGACCCGGGCTGCGGGTCCTGCTTCTGAGGTGTGAGCGGGCTGACGGCTGGAGGCCCTGGTTTCTTGCTGGCTGTTGACCGGGGCACGTCGCCACATGGCCTTTCTCCTAGGGCGCCTGGATGTCCTCCTGGCTCAGGGAGGAAGGCGGCGGCCCAGGCCTCTCACGGCTCGTGTCCGGGGTCACACCATCAACACCTCTGTTCTCTGTTAGACCCGAGTGGCTTAGTGTAGCTCACACTCGGAGCAAAGGGAGCTGGCTTTATATCTCAAAGGGAGAGTGTTGAAGACTGTGTGCATTTTACCAGGAAATTTTCAGATTCAAATAGCTGCCTCCGCCAAGAAATTCTACAGCCTTATTGAGAAGCATTGAGAAGGGATTAATTGGTTACTAGAGCTCCCAGGAGCCTCAAGGGAGGAGAAACTTCTGGGTCGGGATCGTGGCTTGAATGTCAGGCCCAGATATCAGGGAGGCTCTGCTTTTGGTGAGGCTTTCCTTGAAACTGCACTTTTCTGCTTCTTCCTTTTTTTAAAAAAAAGAGTATTTATTTGGCTGTGCCAGGTCTTAGTTGGGGCATGTGGGATCCAGTTCCCCGAGCAGGGCTCAAACCCGGGCCCCCTGCATTGGGAGCCTGGAGCCTTAGCCTCTGGATCCCCAGGGAAGTTCCCCACCTTGAGGTTTATGTACAGCAATCTGTGTATGTGTGACGAAGTTGCTGGTCTTTTTTTAAAAAATCATTTGCTTTTGGCCCTGCTGGGTCTCTGTTGCTTTTGGCCCCTGGGGGCTTTTTCTGTGGAGGATGGGGGCAGCTCTCTAGCTGTTAGGCTGCCCTAGCTGATGGATTCCCCTGCCACCAGCCACGGACTGATGCAAGACGCCCTGGCCCGGGGCAGCCGGCTTCTTGCTGCGGTGACCTCTCTCGTGGAGCACAGGCCGTCGGGCACGTGGGTTCAGCGCCTCAGACTCTGGAGCACTGGCTCAGTAGCTGTGGCGCTCAGGCTTAGTGGCTCTGCTGTGTGCGGAATTTTCCCGGGCCAGGGATCAAATCCGGGTCTCCTGCATTGGCAGGCAGATTCTTTACCCCTGAGCCACCGAGGAAGCCATGTTGCCGTCTCTTAATTTCAAACACATTTTAACTTCCCTGCATTTTTACTCCCCTTTCCTCATAACGACTGTGGTGTTTTTGACAGCACGTTTGACATCTTTTGTGTATCCCTTGACTGCTTATTGCGGGTATCGATTTTGCTCCTTTTGTCTTTCAGTCTGCCGACTAGCTTTGTCTGTGGTTGCCTTGCTCCCGTTAGTGGGTACTTGCTTCTCCAGTGAGTGTTTTCCTTTCATAAATTTCGTGTTTCTGGTTGTAGCCTCTTTTTTTTTTTTTGCTTAGAGAAGTCTCTGGAACGTCTCTTATAAAGCTGGTGTGGTGGTGCTGTAAAGCTTTCGATCTCTCCATCATATCTGAGTGAGTCTTGCCAGGGAAAGTATTCTTGGGTGGGTGTAGGTTTTTCCCTTTCATCATTTAAATATATTGAGCCCCTCCCTTCTGACCTGCAGGTTCTGCTGAGAAGCCAGCCGTTGTATGTAGCTTTTTGCTGTGCGTGCGTGTGTGTGCGTGTGTGTGTGTGTTTTGTCTCATCATGTGGCGTGAGGGGTCCCAGTTCTCCACCCCAGGGTCAAACCCACGCCCCCTGCAGTGCGAACCGCTGGGCCACCGGGGACGTCCCTCGCTTGCTCTTCATCTTTGGTTTTTGCCATTTTACTTACGTGTGTCTTGGTCCTTCTGGGGGCTGCTCCCCTTGGATTCTCTGTGCTTCCAGCACCTGAGTGTCCCCTTGCTTTCCCAGGTTACGGGAGTTTTCAGCTACAATGTCTTCAAATAAATTCTCTGTCCCTTTTCTTTCTTTTCTGCTGCTGCTAAGTCACTTCAGTCGTGTCCGACTCTGTGCGACCCCATAGACGGCAGCCCACCAGGCTCCCCCGTCCCTGGGACTCTCCAGGCAAGAACACTGGAGTGGGGTGCCATTTCCTTCTCCAATGCATGAAAGTGAAAAGTGAAAGTGAAGTCGCTTAGTCGTGTCTGACTCTTCGCGACCCCGTGGGCTGCAGCCTACCAGGCTCCTCCTCCCATGGGATTTTCCAGGCAAGAGTACTGGAGTGGGGTGCCATCTTTTCTGCTAGGACCCTATAATGCTACGTGAGTACACTTGATGCTATCACAGAGATCTCTGGAACTGTCCTGTTTCTCTTTTTTCTCTTCAGCTTCAGGGATTTCCACTTCTGTCTGCCCGTTCACTGACCCACCTCTTTGCATCATTTATTCTGCTGTTGATTCCTTCTGGTGTCTTTTTTAAATATGCAGTTACTACATTTTTCATCTCTGCTTGGGGGTTCTTTTACATTTTCTAACTAACTCTCACTCTGTTTATCGCTTCTTCTCCTGAGTCCTTTGATCCTCTTTATGATCACCACCTTGAGCTCTTTCTCGGGTAGATGGCCTGTTTCCGCTTCGCTTGGCTCTCCTGGGGCTGTATCTTCTCTTGGTAGGGAAATCCGGAGTGGCTCGTTGTGTTTTTCGTTCGTTTTGTTCTGATTGTGCTGGGTCTCTGTGGCGGCACACGTGGGCTTCTCTAGCTGTGTCTCACGGGCTCAGTTGCCCAACCCGGTTCTGACCCTGCACTGGAAGGCAGATTCTCACCCCTGGGCCATCGGGGAAGTCCGACCTGGGATTTCATCCCGTTCCTTTGTTGTGAATGTGCTCCTCTGGCACCTCATTTGCCTAATTAGCTCTTTTTGCTGTCTTGTAGGTCGGTTGTCAGCCGAACTTGGCGACGTGGCCTTTCGTAGGAGGAGGGCTGTGTGCTCTCCTCCGGCCACGGTGTGCACTGCAGGGGTGCCCGTACGTGCCCGCTCGGCCCCTCTGCTGTGCCAAGCGGACCACTGTGAGCAGCCTGGGGTGTGTGGCTAGCCCCCGGTCCAGTTGGCCACCTTTTTTCTTTTAATAATGTTAGCATTATCTGGTCCCGTGGTTGCCCAGCTACAGGAGACATCTCCCAGCATCCCTTGCAGCCAGGTATGGCCAGTGGGATGAGCTTAGAGGACGTGTGAGCCGGAGTGCCTGAGCCTCCCCTCCCTGTCTCCTCCTTCCCGGGGGCCGGAGGGCCGATGCGATGCTGGTGATTAGGTTCTGCCAGGGACGACGCCCTAGGGGACGACAGAGCAACACAGCAGAAGGAACCTGGGCCCCTGGGTGGCCACGTGGAGCAGAGCTGCTGTGTCGTCCACTCCCCTCTGAACCGCTATGGGAGAGAAAGTTCTGTCTTGTTTGGCCCAGAGTGTTGTGGGAGCTCGTTTATCAAGAGGGCTTAGCCTGTGCTGTAACTGATCAGACCCCAAGCCCTGGGGTCCCTAATCAGAGACAGCTGGCCGAGGTAGGAAGCGTGTGCAACATGGGCTCAGGAAGAGGGCTCAGCCCAGGAAGCAGGCTCAGCCCAGGCGTGGGTGCTGATTGCTGTGAGGTGCCAGGTAGTCCCTCAGCCTCTCTGGGCACCTCTGCATGCTAGGCCGTCTCATAAACTTGCCTCCAATGAGATGAGAGCTGTACGAGCGACGATGCATCTTTGCTTGTCAGGCAGAGGTGAGAGAAGATTTTTATTAGGAAGCTCCTGAGGGTGAGCCTTAGTGTGGTTGGAGTCTACAGGAGTCCTGCCCGCCTGCTGTCAGCTGATTCCAGGGAGCCAGAGCAGGGCCGGGGGGTGCTTCAGGAATGTCTTTTCTGGTCCTGTTTATTATCACTATTAGTATTTTTTAAATATGTATTTCTCTGCTTGCCTTGGGTCTTAGTGGCAGCACGCAGGGTCTTCATCGCATCACGTGGGCTCTTTGGCTGTGGTTTATGAACTCACTGGTTTGCGGCTCGTGGGCTTAGCTGTGGCATGTGGGATCTAGTTCCCCAGCCAGGGATGGAACCCACATCCCCTGCATTGGAAAGCGGATTCTTAACCACTGGACCACCAGGGAAGGCCCTGCCCCTTTTATTTTTCGTTAACACACAGTAAAGCTGAGTTTTTGGAGAGGCACGCCCACTTCCATGGATCTTACTACACATGTGGACTCCTGTGGCCCCACACGTGGCTGGGGGTCACCCTCCAGCCCTCCCTGTGGCCCTGCCCGGGACTGCCTGCTGGGCCCTTGGTCCTCCTTTCCCCGTGGCCCCTCTTCTGTGTCCCCCAGGTGACCCCTTGCTCCCAAGTCCTGCATCCTCCCGTCTGCTACCCTCCCCCTTACCTCCGGGAGGCAGGTCAGAACCCCCCCAAGGCGCCCGTTGCCTGGGAGACGAGTCATCAGGGCCCCATCCCCGCTGGGCACCTGCCCTCGCCCTGCCCTCTGTAGGGCTCCGTCCTCCTAGGCTCGGACTGCCCCCCTCGTCTGGACTCTCAGAACCCTCGTCTGCCGCAGTTTAGCACGGCAGTGCTCACCAGTGTGTCTTTCTCCCCTACGAGGGTTTAAGGTTGATGGGACTGGGCAGCTTGTCTTGCTCCTGCCTGTGACCCGCGGGGCTCAGTACCTACTGGGGGCTCAGGAAAGAGGGGCTCTGGGGTCTGTACTCATGGGGCGCTTTACGGCAGCACACTTGGGCGCTCCCTGTTCCCTTGCATTAAATGCCCTTCCCCAGTCTCTTCCCATCTAAATCTACCGGCTCTTCTAGAGCTAGTTCAAGGTCACCTCCACCAGGAAGCCTGCTGTGATCACTGTCTCCTCCCTGGGAGTTCCCCCAGCCCCATGTCCAGCCTTCAGCACTTCCAGGGGGGGTAGTGTCCTGAGTGGAGTGCGGGGCACGAGGTCCCTGGAGCAGTCACGCCGTGTGGACGAAGAGGACACCGCTGGGAAGGGAAGAGATCCTGGGAGCCCAGGGAAGGGATTCTGGACTGAACCTCGCAGAAAAGCAGGCACCTCGACTCCAAGGGCAGGGGGCTGGCAGCGGGTACAGGCTGATCCAGCAACCGTTGGCAGCGTGCATGCTGGCAGCAGGAATGTAGGCCAGGAATGAGGAGCCCAGGGAAGGCGTGGCTGCCAGGCTCTGCGCTTGAACCGGTGTCAGAAGGAGCTGGTGACCCCAGGGTTCTGAGGATGTGATGGTGGCCAGGCTGGTCCCGGAGGCTGGTCTAATGGTGGCCAGGCTGCCCACAGGCTGGGCCAGCAACCTCAGCCGGAGATGGGGAAGGAGTGGGTAAGGGCCGGGGCTGTGGAGGCAGGGGCCGAGGGCTCTCTACGCAGGAGCTCACAGCCAGCCAAAGCTCGGTGCAGGGCTTCCAGCACAGCCAAGGGGCCAGACGGCCCGTCTGGAGAGAGAGTGGGCAGCAGCCGG
>NW_011495042.1:7497279-7499889 GCF_000754665.1 Bison bison bison | reverse complement strand
CATCCTGTTCCCTGTGGCCTGCAGGCCTGCCCGCCCTCCCCCCAGGCCCTCCCCAGCCTGGCCACCCTCTCCCTCTGAGGACCCCGGGGAAGGCAGCTTCTACTGCCCAGTTTCTGAACTCCTCCTTGATGCCCGGGCCAGTCGGGGCACTGGATGCACCCGAGCCCTGCCCAGCAGTGCCCGGTGAGGCCAGTGAGCACAGGCTCATCACCAGTAAGCCTCCCCTCCTGATTTCACCGGGCACAAGCTGGCCCTGATGAAATTGTGCTGCCCTGAACTTTGAACAACGGGGCCACGTGGCCTGGTGCTTAAGGGAGAGGCCTGAGGTCTAAGGCGGCTGACCCTTGGCCCCTTGGTGCCTCAGTCTCCCCATCTGTGGAATGGGTGTGATAATAGTCTTTCCTCCACAGCAAGCCCGGGGCTAAACCGGCAGTAGGGAGCTGCCTGGCTTCCTCGGAATCTGGCCACGCTGGCTTTTATTTGGCCTTTTCCCTGAAGTGTCCACTCCCTGTTCTTCTCAAATAGCTGAACTCCCTGAACTCCCTTCAACTCCCTGAAGCCTGTTCCTGACTGTAGCCTTTGCAGGCGGGCTGGGCAGGACTGTGTGTGAGTCGCTCAGTCGTGTCTGACTCTTTGCGACCCCACGGACTGTAGTCCGCCAGGCTTCTCTGTTCATAGAATTCTCCAGGCAAGAATTCTGGAGTGGATTGCCATTCCCTTCTCCAGAGGAACTTCCCAACCCAGGGACTGAACCCTGATCTCCTGCCTCACAGGCAGATTCTTTATTGTTTGAGCTACAGGGAAGTCTCCTGACTGTACCCTTTGTAAGTGGGCTGGGCAGGAATGAGGCAGCATCTTGCAGGCAAGACACTCAGGACAGAGGAGCTGGGTCAGGATGCTGCCCAGGCCTTGGAAGATAGGTCAGGGAGTGGGGCTCACCTACCGTGTACGGGGTCCCTGCAAGCATCCAGCGTGCTCAGCAAAATCTTCCCCAGGGCTTTTTTCGATATGTTCTTAAAAAAAGAAATGAGACAGGGCTGGAGTGGCCATGGTTGCTAAATCTTCAAGCAATGGGTGGGACTTTGTGGCCCCTACAGGCTTCTGTATGGCTCCCTGGGGGAAGGTACAGTCCATTCCCTGAGCCCCCCCAAACCTCAGTCCATGGTCCTTTCCTGGCCCCCATCCCTGTGATGACTGCACTGCCCAGACTCTTGGTGGGTACTGAAGCAGGGTGCAGGACCCATTTAATCCAAGATCATGTACTGACAGACCATTGTCCCTGCGCCCAAGAGGCACTTGGGAAATGACTGTGAAGAAGAGCATTTTGATGTGTTAGCTCCTTTAATCCTTGCAACAGCTTGTTTTATTCTCATTTTAACCAGTGAAAAAGCAGTGCTGAGAAAATGAGAACTCTGCCTGAAGCCACCAGCTGGGAGGCGGAGGAACTGGTGTTGCCCCAGGCTTCCCAGCCCAGAGCTGTGCCCACGGTCCTGGGCTGCCACTCAGCACCCTCCCAGACTGAGCCCCATCAGGCTGGGCCTCAGTGCCCTGTGTCCTGGGCAGCCTGATGTGCAGGCAAGGGCCCACTTCCAACCCTGCAGACCTGGGTTCAAATCCCACATCCATCTCATAGTGGCTGTGCCATCCTGACTGAGTTTGTGTCTCTTAAGAGAACTTTTTAAATGCTTTGCTGATGCCATTTAGGAATATGGACTTCTGGGTTTTGAGTTTTTAACTTGAGCACCTTGTCAAAGAGTCACAATACTTTGCCTTCAGATTCTGTTGGGTACTGTATATAGATAAACGCGATACACAATTATTGATCGCTTTGTTTCATCCTTTCTGGTCTTTGTACCCCTTCCTTTTCTTGTCTTATTGCATTGGCTAGAATCCATACGTGGAACAAGCAGAGATGACAGGCATGCTTATCTGGATTCCGATTTTTAGAAGGATTCCTTCTAACATTTCACCAGTAAGTGTGAGGTTTGTGAGAGGTAGTCGGCTGAGGCTTTATCTGTTTAAGGATGATATGCACTGTTCTTAACTTGCCAAGAGGTTTTTTTATAATAAAAGGAGACTGTTACTGACTTTTCATCTCTTGAGATGAGTACATGGTTTTTCTCCTTTTAACCTTCAGTGTGCTGGTCTGTGTTAATCGATGTTTGATCTTGAACCATCTTTGAATTCCTGGGATAAACCCAACTAATCACCTTGTGTTCCTTTAAACACTTCCGGGTTTGGTGTGCTAATATGCTGTTTACCATTTCTGCATCCACATTTAAGTGTGACATTAGCTTATAATTTTTTCTTATGTGGGTTGTCCTCTGGTTTTGCGATCAAAGTTATATTAGCTTCATAAAATGAATTAGAGAACCTCCCTTCTCTTTGTTTACTTTCCCTGAGCTCTTTCTATGTCTGGAAGTAGAGGCGATGCCTGCCTATGTGGGGAGAGCTCAGAGTCAGTGCCTGACGCGGGTGGGCTCCACCCCTGCGGGCCCCGCCCAGCCCTGCCCCAGGGATACCAGCTCCCATGAGCCCACCAGGTCGCGGAGCCTCTGCAGGAGCCCCAGCACGTCCTCCAGCTTCTCCTCCAGCAGGGACAGCCGCACC
>NW_011495042.1:7494307-7497179 GCF_000754665.1 Bison bison bison | reverse complement strand
TCTCCGTCTCCACCATCTGCAGCTCCTGCCGCAGCCTCTCGTTCTCACCCACCTTCCGCTGCAGCTCTGCCTGGGGGACACCAGGGGCTCAGCAGCCGCCCTGCCACCCTCGGCCCCATGCACACAGCACCACCCCCAGGCAGGGTCCACAGCCTGCCCTGGCCCTCCCACAGGGGTCATCTCCGCTGGCCCCTGGGCCTACAGACAGAACCGCCCTGTCTCCCCAGGGAGGGCGTGGAGGCCCAGAGAAGCTGCACGCCTGGCCCAAGGCCTCTCAGCCAGCCAGGCTGATGTAAGGACATGCATGCTTCCTTTTTGGCGGAAGGACTCCATCCTTCCTTCTCTTCTCCATTCATCTGCTTGTCCTTTCTAAAGTGTTTTGGTTGCAAGCAGCAAGCTAGTCTGGCCAGCTTGAGCTGAGGAGGAATTCACTGCCAGGCTAGTGGCTTGTCCCCAGAATGGGTCGATGGCTGGAGGATGTTGAGGGCTGGGGGCATGGAGGATGAGGCAGGAGAAGCAGCTGGAGACTCCTGTCTGGGGGCTGCAGCTGAGAACACTCTCCAGCCATTCCCCACCTCCCTCGAGACAGGAACCCCAGGAGAGGGGCCCGACTGGCCCGGCCTCGGTCGCCAGTCCAGCCCTGGCCAGGCGGCATGGACACTGCTGCTCCCTGCAGAATACCAGGGGGAGAGGGTGGCGAGTTGCAGAATGCCACGTGGACACCTGCCTTCTAAAGCAGGGATGGGGGGGATGAGGCAGCCCCTGCTCCTGACAGCGATGGAGGGAAAGAGAAGCAGCTGAAGGTGTGGCGTCCTTGGGCAGTAGACAGAGTGCAGGGCCTGTGGACTTGGGAGCGCAGCCTGAGGGTCTCAGGAACTGAGCTCCCCACCCTCCTCCCCTCCGCAGCCAGTTCTCCTTGGGGGAGGCGTCTCTCTTCCATTTCATCTGGCTTTGATGGAGCTGCCAATCACGGGGCCCTGCCCACCTACCACAGAGGACTGGTCCAGGTATGGGCACATGACTGAGGCCGACCATTGGCGTTCTTCCCTGAGATTTACTGTACGGGGCTCTTATTGTTCCTCTGGGGGTTTTAAGTAGGCTGATGAGAGCCTAGAGCTGCCTGGGGCCCTGCTCTCCCTCACCCTACCACACAGAGAAAGTCCCTCTATAGCAGGGGGAGGTGAGGCCAGCACCCACGAAAAGAACGGAGCAGACGGATGGGGGTAATAGAATCTGAGTCCCTGGATCCAGCGGTGCCTGAAGCTCATCTTAGCTGTTCTTTTGAAACCATGCTCCCAGTTCTATCTGGTAATAAATTCCTGGTTTTTTCCCTTGGGCTGATCTGAGATGGATCCTTTAATGTGCAGCCAAAATATTTTTCATTAGATCTAAATCATTTCCTCTCAGAGCCTTGGTTTACCCATCTGTGAAGGGGGCACAGGACTTGGCTGAGATAGCTCACAGTCCTTCCACCCGTAAGAGACTAGCCACTGGTCTGGCTCCCAGCCTCTTGGGCTCTGCTGACCTCCTCCTCAGGCGTCCTCAGAGTCTTTGCACCACAGCCCCGGGACCCCAGCTGCTCCACCAGCATGGCAACACAGGTCTCCAGCTCCCCCAGGGCGTGGGCATGGTTGGCACCGCCCAAGTGGCTGCAGTAAGTCATGAGCTTCTTGGCCGTCTGGTCATCGCACCTGCAGTGAAGGAGAGTACTGGCACAGGGGGGGCTGCTTTCCAAAGTCTGTTCCAGCCTGCAGGTGGCGGGAATGCGTTATTACCGAATCTGTCTCCCCTGAAAGCTAGGTGGGACCATGGCACCCCCTGCCCACACCCTTCCCCGGTTCCCCATGTCATCAGAGCAAAAGCCAGAGGCCTCGCCCAGTCTGCCCGTTACCTCCCTGAGCTCCTTCCCACTCACCTTCGCTCTTTCTGCTCCAACCACAGCAGCCTCCTCCAGGCCCCTCCCATGTGCCCCAGGGCCTTTGCACCAGCTGTTCCCTCTGCCCGAAAGGCTTTCCCCTCATTTCCTTCAGATCTCTGCTCAAACAGCACCTTCTCAGTGGCCCTCCTAGCATGTCCTGCCCCGTCCTCGTCCTCACGCTTGTCACCACTCAGGAGAACAGAGGCTCCTGGGCGGGGAGTGTTGGGGGAAGCTACCTTGGTTAGTGCTGTTTGCCAGGGGCCCTCAAATTTGCCTGGCATGTCATATGTGCTTCATATGCTTGTTGACTTAACGGGTTGGTGATACAGTGACCCAAGAAAATCAGCAGAACTTTATAATAAAAGAGTCAGCGCTGCCCCCCAACCCAACTCCCATGGAGTGCCTGCCAGGATCAGGCCCCATGGGGGCATTTTATACCCTCAATGGTGAATCCTCACAAATCCTCTGCCAGGCAAGTGTTAGTGTCCCATCTTAGAGACAGGAAGCCTAAGGCTCAGAAGTCAGGTGACTTGACCGGGGTGGGGGGCGGGCTTAAGTGTTGAGAGCAGTGGGTTAGGAAAGGGTCTGACACGTGGAGGGGGTCACACTCGAGCTGTGGGGCAGGTCCGGGGACCCGTGGTCACTGGAGTGAGGATCAGGGGGAATTAAGCCACCAGGAAGTGTGCCCTCGCTCAGCTCATTTCTCCCTGACACTTGCCCAGGGCCATCGGCTCGACCAATGGATCTGGGGACCGAGCGTGAAACAGCAGGGAAGGGACCCAGCCTGGATATGAATCAGGTCAGCCTCCCACGTCCCAGGCCCATCACTGCATAGAGGGCCCCCCTTGTGCTCCCAGGATGACCGTGGGGGCCCGGCCCCAGTATGCCCGATCCTGGACGTCCTCGCGGGAGCACGTACCCGCTCCCGCAGCTGGAGAGACCAGCCAGCAGTGC
>NW_011495042.1:7491515-7494207 GCF_000754665.1 Bison bison bison | reverse complement strand
TCCCCCCCCTGCCACTTCTCGCGGTCGTCCTCCTCATCAGAGGCGGCCTGGCCCTCGACCGAGCGGAACAGCTGCTCATCCAGCCCTGGAGAAGCACGGGCTGTGGACAGGGACAGAGGCAGGGGAGGAGCCCCTCTTTGGGGGCCGCCCCCGACTCCCCTTGGGAGCCCTCCCACCTCGGCTCCGCCTAGGCTTAGGGTGGACGTGTGAGTCCAACCCAGCAGTCAGAGCGCAGCCGCCTGGCCGCGTGACGGGTGCAGGCAGGGCTGGGGACCCCGCGGGGGCCGGGGCCGGTCGGGCCAAGCCCTGACTCAGACTTCCAGGGAGGAGGGACGCCCCTGCTCCTCCCGCCAGGGCCTGCAGGGGGTGGGTCTGGCTGCTGGGGGTGAGGGCCGCGCCTTCCGCACAGTGAGCCCCGCAGAGGCTGGTGGGCGAGGCCGGTGGGCGAGGCTGGGGGAAAGGGGCTCTGCTGACGTGGGGCTGTGCCGGAAGCCTGCTGGGGCTTGTAGTGAGTTAGCTGAACCAGAACGTTCCCGTGAACTAGAGCGGTCCAGGCCGAATGCACAATGTCCTGATGGGCACGGCCCCCGGCCCCAGAGGACCGTGCACTCAGGGGTGGGCCCGGGCACCTGTGTCTTACGAGGCTCCCGGGTGATCCTGACGGACGGGCAGGTTTGGGCACCCCTGGCCTCGGGTGTCCTGATTTTGGACACCCAGCTGGGTGGCTGCAGGGCCCCTCTGTTTGTTCTCAATAAAAAGTGTTCTAGACCCAGTAGAATCAGAATTGAGGTGACTGGTCAATACTTTTGTGATCATGTTATGGTGTTTCCAGGATTGACAATTTGATTTTCTTCCTGGGAATTTCTTGCTGCTGGGGTCTGTGTGTGTGTGTCTGTGTGTGGTGTGTGTCTGTGTGGTGTGTCTCTCTGTGTGTGTGTGTCTGTGTGTGTGTGGTGTGTGGTGTGTGTCTGTGTGTGTGTCTGTGTGTGTGTGTCTGTGGTGTGTGTGTGTCTCTGTGTGACTCTGTGTGTGTGTGTGGTGTCTGTGTGTGTGTGTGTCTGTGTGTGTGTGTCTCTGTGTGTGTGGTGTGTGGTGTGTCTCTGTGTGTGTGTGTGTCTCTGTGTGTGTGGCTGTGTGGTGTGTGTCTGTGTGTGTGTCTCTGTGTGTGTGTGTGTCTGTGTGGTGTGTGTCTGTGTGTGTGTCTGTGTGTGTGTCTGTGTGTGTGTGGTGTGTGGTGTGTGTCTGTGTGGTGTGTCTCTGTGTGTGTGTGTCTGTGTGTGTGTGGTGTGTGGTGTGTGTCTGTGTGTGTCTGTGTGGTGTGTGTCTCTGTGTGTATGTGTGTATCTCTGTGTGTGTGTCTGTGTGTGTGTCTCTGTGTGTGTGTCTGTGGTGTGTGTGTGTCTCTATGTGACTCTGTGTGTGTGTGTGGTGTCTGTGTGTGTGTGTCTGTGGTGTGTGTGTGTCTCTGTGTGACTCTGTGTGTGTGTGTGGTGTCTGTGTGTGTGTGTGTCTGTGTGTGTGTCTCTCTGTGTGTGGTGTGTGGTGTGTCTCTGTGTGTGTGTGTGTCTCCGTGTGTGTGTCTGTGTGTGTGTGTCTGTGTGTGTGTGGTGTGTGGTGTGTCTCTGTGTGTGTGTGTGTCTCTGTGTGTGTGTGTGTGGTGTGTGTGTGTGTGTGTGTCTCTGTCTGTCTGTGTGTGTCTGTGTGTGTGTGTGTCTGTGTGTGTGTGGTGTGTGGTGTGTCTCTGTGTGGTGTGTCTCTGTGTGTGTGTGTCTGTGTGTGTGTGGTGTGTGGTGTGTGTCTGTGTGTGTGTCTGTGTGGTGTGTGTCTCTGTGTGTGTGTGTATCTCTGTGTGTGTGTCTGTGTGTGTGTCTGTGTGTGTGTGTCTGTGGTGTGTGTGTGTCTCTGTGTGACTCTGTGTGTGTGTGTGGTGTCTGTGTGTGTGTGTGTCTGTGTGTGTGTCTCTCTGTGTGTGGTGTGTGGTGTGTCTCTGTGTGTGTGTGTGTCTCCGTGTGTGTGTCTGTGTGTGTGTGTCTGTGTGTGTGTGGTGTGTGGTGTGTCTCTGTGTGTGTGTGTGTCTCTGTGTGTGTGTGTGTGGTGTGTGTGTGTGTGTCTGTGTGTGTCTGTGTGGTGTGTGTCTGTGTGTGTGTGTGTGTATCTCTGTGTGTGTGTGTCTCTGTGTGTGTGTCTCTGTGTGGTGTGTGTCTCTGTGTGGTGTGTGTCTCTGTGTGTGTGTGTATCTCTGTGTGTGTGTCTGTGTGGTGTGTGTCTCTGTGTGTGTATCTCTGTGTGTGTGTCTGTGTGTGTGTGTGTCTGTGTGTGTGTGTGTCTGTGTGGTGTGTGTCTGTGTGTGTGTGTGTATCTCTGTGTGTGTGTCTGTGTGTGTGTGTCTGTGGTGTGTGTGTGTGTGTGTCTTTGTGGTGTGTGTGTGTATGTGTGTGTGTGTGTGGTGTATATGTGTCCGTGTCTGTGTGTCTGTGGTGTGTGTGTGTGTGTCTGTGTGGTGTGTCTGTGTGGTGTGTGTGTGTCTCTGTGTGTGTGGGTGTGTCTGTGTGGTGTGTGTGTGTCTGTGTGTGTGGTGTGTCTGTGTGTGGTGTGTCTGTGTGTGTGTGGTGTGTGTGTGTCTCCGTGTGACTCTGTGTGTGTGTGTGTTTGTGAGTGTGTTTGTGTGTGTGTGTGTTTGTGTGTGTGTCCT
>NW_011495042.1:7489932-7491415 GCF_000754665.1 Bison bison bison | reverse complement strand
GACTCTCTGTGTGTGTGTGTGTCTCTGAGTGTGTTTATCTGTGTGTGTGTCTGTGTGTGTGTCTCTGTGTGTGTGTCTGTGGTGTGTGTGTGTCTGTATGTGTGTGTGTGTCTCTGTGTGGTGTGTGTGGGTGTCTCTGTGTGTGTCTGTGTGTGTGTGTGTGTGGTGTATATGTGTCCGTGTCTGTGTGTCTGTGGTGTGTGTGTGTGTGGTGTGTCTGTGTGGTGTGTGTGTGTGTGTCTATGTGTGTGTGTCTGTGGTGTGTGTGTGTCTCTGTGTGTGTGGGTGTGTCTGTGTGGTGTGTGTGTGTCTGTGTGTGTGGTGTGTCTGTGTGTCTGTGTGTGGTGTGTCTGTGTGTGTCTCTGTGGTGTGTGTCTGTGTGTGTGTGTGTATCTCTGTGTGTGTGTCTGTGTGTGTGTGTCTCTGTGTGTGTGTGGTGTGTGTGTCTGTGTGGTGTGTGTGTGTGGTGTGTGTGTGTGTCTCTGTGTGTGTGTCTGTGTGGTGTATGTGTGTATCTGTGTGTGGTGTGTGTGTGTGTGTATCTGTGTGTGTGATGTGTCTGTGTGTCTCTGTGTGTCTCTGTGTGTGTCTGTGGTGTGTGTGTGTCTCTGTGTGACTCTGTGTGTGTGTGTGGTGTCTGTGTGTGTGTGTGTCTGTGTGTGTGTGTGTGTCTGTGTGTGTGTGGTGTGTGGTGTGTCTGTGTGTGTGTGTGTCTCTGTGTGTGTGTCTGTGTGGTGTGTGTCTGTGTGTGTGTGTTTGTCTCTGTGTGTGTGTGTCTGTGTGGTGTGTGTGTGTGTGTCTCTCTGTGTGTGTCCGTGTGTTTGTGTGTCTCCGTCTGTCTCCGTGTGTGTGTCTGTGTGTGTGTGTCTGTGTGGTGTGTGTCTGTGTGTGTGTGTGTCTGTGTGTGTGTGCCCTTGTGGTGTGTGTCTCTGTGTGTGTGTGTATCTGTGTGTGTGTGTCTCTGTGTGGTGTGTGTCTGTGTGTGTATCTCTGTGTGTGTGTCTGTGTGTGTGTCTGTGTGTGTGTGGTGTGTGTGTGTCTGTGTGTGTGTGTCTGTGGTGTGTGTGTGTGTGTGTCTTTGTGGTGTGTGTGTGTATGTGTGTGTGTGTGGTGTATATGTGTCCGTGTCTGTGTGTCTGTGGTGTGTGTGTGTGTGTCTGTGTGGTGTGTGTCTGTGTGTGTGTGTGTCTGTGTGTGTGTGTCTGTGTGGTGTGTGTCTGTGTGTGTGTGTGTCTGTGTGTGTGTGCCCTTGTGGTGTGTGTCTCTGTGTGTGTGTGTATCTGTGTGTGTGTGTCTCTATGTGACTCTGTGTGTGTGTGTGGTGTCTGTGTGTGTGTGTCTGTGGTGTGTGTGTGTCTCTGTGTGACTCTGTGTGTGTGTGGTGTCTGTGTGTGTGTGTGTGTCTGTCTGTGTGTGTGTGGTGTGTGGTGTGTCTCTGTGTGTGTGTGTGTCTCTGTGTGTGTGTCTGTGTGGTGTGTGTCAT
>NW_011495042.1:7486905-7489081 GCF_000754665.1 Bison bison bison | reverse complement strand
TGTGCAGGACAAACCTGGGCCCGGGGGTCTGCTCGCTGGGCTGTTGCCGGACCCCCAGGCTCCCTCTGGAGGGGGCTCTGGGCCTCTGGCCTCACCATCCTCGGGTTCGCTGCTCTTGGTGTCGGGCTCTGGGCTGGCTCGTGATGGGCCTGGGAGCTGGGTGCCCTCTGACCTGTGGGGCGGGGGGGAGACACAGGTGTTGAGAGGGCGGGGGCTCCGCTGGTTTCCTGCGGGAGAGTGTGGGGTGTGGGCCCACCCTCCCCACGGCTAAGGCTAAGCTGCCTGTGACACGCCTGCCAAAGCCCGTGGTGGTCTCTGCGGCTGACCCCACCGGCCCGCTACCTGATGGCCAGCATGGCAGAGTCAGCTTTCCACAGAGGACAGTCACCCAGCTTCCCTTGCAGTTAAGACATATGCTTGTGACGCGATTTTAGCCAACGGGACTAGAGGCAAAACCCTCTGAGGAGCCTGTGTCCAGAGGGTGGGGGTCCTGGGTTCCCACCCCAGCCCTGCCGGAGGGACTGGCAGCGGGACTTGGGGCCCCTTTGCAGGTGGGTCCCTGGAGCCGACGCCTCCGAGGTCCTCCCAGCTCCCGTTGGGTTCTCGCCCTGTGCCAGTGGGCAGAGGGGCAGGAAGCCATCGGGGGGGACCGGGAGCGCCAACCCTCTGTGTTTAATGAGCCACTAACTCTGATGATGCCCTGCATTCAGCCCCCCAGGACAAGCCAAGGATGGGGAGGTGCTCAGCGGCAATCAGTGTGAGACCCCCTGGATGCAGATTCTTGGTTCTGAGAGAAACTGGAGCTTAGGGCATATCGTTTGAGGTCTAACTGGGGAGGGGACAGTCCCTCTCAACTCCAGAGGCTCAGATCACAGCCAGAAGAGAAGACACAGGATCGCTTTCTCACAAAGACTGCTGACCAAGAATGGAATAGGCTTCCTTGGGAGGTGGTGAGCTTCCTGGCAGAGGAGGTGCGTAAACAGTAAGGGGCTTCAGTATGTAGAATTTTGAATAGCGTCGGAATGGGCTTCCCTGGTGGCTCAGAGGTAAAGAATCCACCTGCCATGCAGGAGACACAGGTTTGATCCCTGGGTTGGGAAGATCCCCTGTAGGACAGCATGGCAACCCACTCCAGTGTTCTTGCCTGGAGAATCCCATGGACAGAGGAGCCTGGCGGGCTGCAGTCCACGGGGTCGCAGAGTGGACACGACTGAGCGACTAAACAGCAGCAACAGCAGTATCCAAGTCTTCCACTGTGAGAAACTCCTGTTTTCCCTAAATTATTTAAGGGCTTCAACAAGCAAAATGAGCTGGCGGGGACAGCCCTTATGAACAGTTTCCTAGCAGAGGCTGGCCCACGTTCCCCACATCCTCTCAGACACCGCAGTCTTTGAAGCTGGTTCCAAGGGCGACTTCCTGCATCGACACCGCATCTAATCTCTCAGCATCCCTGCGAGGTGCCAGGCGCTGCTCCGGGGCTGTGAACATGTCCTCCCACCACCCTCCCTGGATGGAGGCAGGGACCGTCCTGACCCCCGTTTCCCAGAGTGGCCGGCCCAGGCCACACGGCTCAGAAGTATAGGAACTGGGTTTACACTCCGGCCCTGCCAGGCGCAGGGGACGCTTGAGCAGTGAGCTCGGAGCCGCCCAGCCCAGCTGCCCAGCCCAGCTGCAGCCCTGGTTAGGGGCCGCAGGTCACATGCAGCGGAGTCAGGAAGGGGAAGCAGCAGAGACAGAGCTGGGAGAGAGAGCGCCACAGACCAGGGCACGCTCTGCAGTTTTCCAAGAGGCGAGACACAGCTGCGGAGAAACATGGGGTGTTCCTCTTGTCCAGCAGCTGGCCCTCCCGGCCTCCATGGCTGGCCCCTCTCCACGGGGTCCGTCTGTAGCCTCAGGCCCCTTCGCGTGTCACATGGGCGAGCCGAGCCATCGTCACGTTGGAACAGAGACAGAGAGCCTCCAAGCTCGTTCTCTGCCTGCTCCACGCACGTCCTGTCAGCCACCTGGCTCCCTGGCTGGGCACCTCCAGCCCTCGGCTCCTGGGAGGCACCCGTCCTCCCCAGCACCCTTTCATTCGCTCGTCCTCCACGTCCTGACCCTAAACCTGAGGACCTCGTCTCTCTTCCTCATGCGCACTTGCTCTGCGAGGGATCAGCCAGCACCCCGGCTTCCAAAC
>NW_011495042.1:7486651-7486805 GCF_000754665.1 Bison bison bison | reverse complement strand
ATATATATATGGAAAGGAATATGAAAAGCCTGGAGAGGAATATGCGTGTGTACACACACACATGCGTTCTTTCTCAGCTTCTTTTCCATCATAGGTCATCACAGGCTATGAGTGCAGCTCCCTGGGCTGTACAGTTGGCCCTTGCTGTTTACCT
>NW_011495042.1:7485320-7486551 GCF_000754665.1 Bison bison bison | reverse complement strand
GGCTTCCAACCCTGCCTGCAGCCCTGGCCCCTCAGATCCTGTTTCCTCATGAGCCCCTCCCCTCCGTGGCTGCTGCCTGGTCACCTCCTCCTGGAAGCCCCGTGCAATCCCCAAGGCCTCCGTGTCTTGCATCTGCTCCTCTCGTTCCCCCACCGCCCCAGAGAAGGGTGCCATCTTGGGCCTCCAAGCAGTGGCCATTGGCTTTGGCCACCTGGAGGTCGTATGGAGAGGCCAGCCCAGGGGAGGGGGTAGTCACAGTGAGTCTGTGCACTGTAGTCCGCCAGGCTCCTCTGTCCATGGGATTCTCCAGCAAGAATACTGGAGTGGGTTGCCGTTTCCTCCTCCAGGGGATCTTTCTGACCCAGGGATCAAACTTCGTCTCCTGCATCGGCAGGTGCGTTCTTTACCGCTGAGCCACCAGAGAAGCCCAAGCGTGTGCGTCCGGCTGACGCAAATGGCATTGCTGACTTTTCCCACCTCAACGGGTTAAGAAGACGCGTCTGTCTGTGTAGTATTCCTCGATGGACTGGCTGCAAACCCTCCCTGCAGTAGCTTGTGGAAAGCTCTGCTGGAATATTCTGGGCCTAGAAACTTGACGGTTCTTGGTCCCGGGACTGGACCACGGGGCCCGTGGTTTAACGAGGGCTTCCCATAAGAACGAGATGCGTGGGGCTGGTCCGGGGAGTGGACCTGGGGGGCAGACGGAGGTCACCTGTGGCCCCCCTGACTTGCACCTCCGGCTTCCTGGAAGGCGCCAGCCCCAAGGTCACAGAGAGGGGACCTGTGACCGGTGAAGGGCATCTCTCCCCCGAGGCCCAGGCTGTCAGCACTTGCTGTCCTGGCCGTCTTCTGGAAGACAGCTCCGACCCAGTCCCTCTCTCCCTTCGAAATGGTTCAGCGGCTCCTACGGCCGAGAGAAGGGATCCCAGTATCCTTAACACAGCATCCACTGGGGGGCCTCCGAGGTCCAGGCTGGTCTCTGGCTCACTGCTGGTGGTGGCCTCGGGGCACGGACGGCCAGACTCACTGACCCTCTCGTCGGTCGCCCTCTGGATCCTTGATAAGCATTGCCAACACCTTACTGGGTACCGGATCCTGCTCTGTTCTTCCCCCTTAGACATGCACATTTAACTTTAAATTGAAGTCTAGTGAATGTACAGTATTATGCTAGTTCCAGGTGTGTAGCAAAGTGGCTCAGATGTGTGTGTGTGTGTGTGTACCCAGAATCCCA
>NW_011495042.1:7484449-7485220 GCF_000754665.1 Bison bison bison | reverse complement strand
TATGCATGTGTACACACACACATGCGTTCTTTCTCAGCTTCTTTCCCATCATAGGTCATCACAGGCTATGAGTGCAGCTCCCTGGGCTGTACAGTTGGCCCTTGCTGTTTACCTGTTTTACAGACTGCAGTGAGTGTGCTCTGTGTGTGTTAATGGAAAAACTCATCTACTCTTCTGGAGAAGGCAGTGGCACCCCACTCCAGTACTCTTGCCTGGAAAATCCCATGGACGGAGGAGCCTGGTGGGCTGCAGTCCATGGGGTCGCTAAGAGTCGGACATGACTGAGCGACTTCACTTTCACTTTTCACTTTTATGCATTGGGGAAAGGACATGGCAACCCACTCCAGCGTTCTTGCCTGGAGAATCCCACGGACGGGGGAGCCTGGTGGGCTGCTGTCTATGGGGTCACACAGAGTCGGACACTGCTGAAGCGACTTAACAGCAGCAGCAGCAGCATCTACTCTTCTGAGTAGCCCCCTAAGAAAGACTTACGCTCATTCCTGCCATTTCACAGATGAGCAAACTGAGGTGCAGAGCAGGAGGAGCTTGCGGAGACCCCGCGGCTCCCTTAGCCCGCTGGGTGCAGCCCACCAGGCTGGTCTCCAGCGCCCCCTCTCTCGTCTCGCCTCCCCGCCTGGATGCCCTGAGCTCCCGTGGTCTTCAGCGACTGTTGGTGTTCCCTGGAGGGACCCAGCACAGGACGGAGCAGCCAGCTGAGGCTTGTCGGATGAATGAATGAACGAATGAGGGCATGGGTGAATGACACCGCTG
>NW_011495042.1:7483664-7484349 GCF_000754665.1 Bison bison bison | reverse complement strand
CCGCTGGCGGCAGGTCAGGCGATGAGAGGAGGAGCGGGTCAGGTGGGCACAGGCCCCGCGCCCGACAGGATTCCAGCTCCTCCCGTCCCTCTGCTCTTGGATTGTTCCAGAAAGACAGTGAGAAGGGCATCAGCGTTCAGACCCCGGGGCCGTCCCAGGCCTGCGGGTGCGGCTGACCCCCTGCCCAGCCCTCGGAGGACTGGACCCTCCAGGCGAGAGTGAGCAGGACCTCCCCTAACCACGGGCACTTGGGGTCCCTGGCTGAACTGTTGACTAAGGCAGATTTCCGTTCACGGGAAACGTTATCACCCAGAGTGAAAAGCCGGCGTCTCTTGCAAAGATAGGAGGTAACTGGGAAAACACAGGGAGTGACCGCACAGCCGCCAGCGCAGCTCCGTCTTGTTTTCCGTCCGCCTCTGAGCCAGGCCGTTGCTACTTGGTTGAAAAGAGAGGTTGGCGCTGTTAAGGACAGCTGGAGACGCACCAGATCTGGCCCGGGACCTGAGCCAACAGGGCTGAAAAGGCTGGTGGAGGCCCTCCCTGGCCAGCGACGCCCCTGCCCACGCGGGCCGCTCTCCCTGGGAGACACAGAGGGGCTGGGGGCGCTCCTGCAGGGAGGCCGGTCGCCCACAGAAGTCGCCGAACGCCTCCTGCGCAGGCCCTCGTGAGGGGCGGCGGGCCCTCA
>NW_011495042.1:7475280-7483255 GCF_000754665.1 Bison bison bison | reverse complement strand
GTTCTCCCTCCGGTCCTGGCAGCTCCCGGCTCCAGGCTGCCAGTGGATGGACCCTCCCTGGGTTCTGCAGAGCTGCCAAATCTGTCTCCTGCCCCAGGACCCTGGCGTGACCGTGGGACCCTCCACGACTGCCCCTGCCCCCAGCCCCCAGCTCAATCCCCTGTTCATCCGCCAGGAAACACCGATGGCCCTGAAATGAAATACGGCGCTTCTGAACACAGAGGGTCCTGCCTCTGCTCAGTGATCTGGGGGACCTTAGGCAGGACTCAGGTGAACAGGAGGGGTGTGTGTGTGTGTGTGTGTGTGTGGTTTTAACCTGAATTATTTAGTCTGCTGCTGCTGCTGCTGCTAAGTCACTTCAGTCATGTCCGACTCTGTGCGATCCCATAGACGGCAGCCCACCAGGCTCCGCCGTCCCTGGGATTCTCCAGGCAAGAACACTGGAGTGGGTTGCCATTTCCTCCTCCAGGGGATCTTCCTGACCCAGTTATTGAACTGGGTCTCCTGCATCGCAGGCAGATTCTTTACCACCCGAGCCACCAGGGGCTATCTCTTCAAATCCATTAAGTAAAAAGAGTGAGATGATTTAAGGGAAAATAGTAACTAAAGAAGAATAAGACAGGTTTAATGCAGAGATGGCAAAAATTGACACAGATCCTTAGAGAGTGTCTGAACTTTGGCAAACGCCTGGAGAGCAGCGCATCATGAGATCTGGGCACTGGTGGAGCCAGACCCTTGCCGTGCCCCTCAGCCACTCATTCTGTCCCCTCACAGCAGAGGACCCCACCTTCAACAAACTGCCACCCTCTTTTTATAATGGTTATTTTGGAAGATCCCAAAGCGAGCTGAATAAGGGATAGACCCTGTCTTTACATATACTTTGAAAAACCTTTGGGTGATGCTTTTGAACTGTGGTGTTGGAGAAGACTCTTGAGAATCCCTTGGACTGCAAGGAGATCCAACCAGTCCATCCTAAAGGAGATCAGTCCTGGGTGTTCTTTGGAAGGACTGATGTTGAAGCTGAAGCTCCAATACTTTGGCCACCAATGCAAAGAACTGACTCATTAGGAAAGACCCTGATGCTGGAAAAGATTGAAGGCAGGAGGAGAAGGGGACGACAGGATGAGATGGTTGGATGGCATCACCAACTTGATGGACATGAGTTTGAGTAAACTCCGGGAGTTGGTGATGGACAGGGAGGCCTGGCAGTACCAGTCCATGGGGTCGCAAAGAGCTGGACGTGACTGAGCAACTGAACTGATGCTTTGTGATTTAGAAGAGAGAGAAACGAATTTTACAGTACACATTTCAATATGTAAATAGTCAAGGTATAGAAAACTTTTAGATTATTAAACCTACTTAATAACGGCTTAGTTTGAATTTCGGCGAGGTAAGATAATACTCAATCGGATGTTCGTGACACTCTTTCCCTAAGTTTGGCATCGATATAAGGGTTAGGGAAAGGGATTCAGATGGATGGATGGACAGATGGACACAGAGACAGATAGATATGCAGACTCCCTGGGACATGGAGTGACGAATGCAAGTGGACACTGGAGCTCCGTACCAGCTGGTTAAGCTTCACAAGTGTTATCATCTGTGATGTGTTTATAAAATGATGAGCAACCCTTGGAAAATTCCAAACAAACCATAACGTAACCTTTCCTCAATTGACACAGCATTGCATTCTAAGACTCTGTGTATTAAAATTGTACCAAAAAAAAGTTGTGTTTATATGTAAAGCAGAGTTAGATTGTAGTCTCAGATAATTACAGTGAAAAGCATGTTTTTCGTGGGATGAACACCCAGCTGGGCATTTGGAAGCTATTTGGGGTACAAGGTAACCCTGGTGGGTGGTGTGGGACCTACCCAAAGGCCTGTGTCCCTGGGAACCACCCACCCCCATCAAGTGCCAGGAACACCGCCCACCTGGTCATGGAGACGAACAGGCCCTCCGAGTGAATGTCCAGGATGTCTCTGGTGGGGATGCTGCTCCCATGGAGACACCTTGTCCTCTAGGAACGACCCTCCAAGACCCCACACCCTAACTCCTGCAACCTGTGAATGTAGCGAGATGTCACTCCTGGGATGGTGTTACGTTATATGGGATAGCTGACCTTAAGCCTGGGTATTATCTCCACCTCATCACAGTTAAAAAACAGAAAACTGTCTTGGCTGGTGCAGAAGAGGAAGTCAGGGAGACGTGAAGTGTGAGGACTTGGGTCATTGCTGGCTGGAGGATGAGAAGGGCCATGGGAGGCGGTATGTGGAAAGGGACCCCTGCCAACAGCCAGCAACGGACGGGGATTATAGTCGTAAAACCATAAGGACCTGAATTCAACTCCCCTTGGGTGAGCTTGGAAACAGATTCTTCTCTTGAGTCCCAGGTCAGCAGCACCTTGATTTCAGCCTTGTGGGAGCCCAGGCAGAGAGACTAGGCAAGCCTGCCTGGACTTCTGGCCTGCAGAATGTGAGATCATAAATGGATGTTGTTTTGAGTGCCTAAGTTGGTGGTAATCTGTTACGGTTGCATAGAAACTAAATACAACGAACCAAACAGGCACACCCATCTGCCTCGTTGGCACAACCTCAGTTATTCCGTCAGACACTACGTGGCCAAGTGCCTCCAGACAGGAGACCTGACTGGTTTAAGCTGATCATGGCGATTCCTTCTTTTTGCCAAAGGTTTGTTTAGAAACAGGCATATGATGTGATCCTTGCCAGTGAGAAGTAAGACGATGTCTTCCAGGAGAATCTCCGGGAACAGAGGAGTTGAAGGAGGAAGTTATTTTTCTGTCTCTGGATGTGGCAGCAATGCCTGCGGCCATGGCAGCCATCCTGTGACCATGAGGGGCCTTTGCTGATAGACCAAGATGACAAGCTGAGGCAGACAGGGTGGGAAGCTGGAGAAGTGGGTACCTGCAAACATCACTGAGCTGCTCTCCCTTGGGCTTCTCATGCAGGAGCGTCAGTGTTCCTGCGGTTTCAGCCGCTCTGAGCGGAGTTTTCTACTTGCAGCCTAAAGTATGGTCAGTGATAACAGCGTTGCTTGGGGGTTACACGAGGTTGTGTATGCGAGGCTGTCAGCGCGCTGCCTCGTGCCACCAGCGCACCGACACGGGGCTCTGTCCCCTCCTGCCTCAGCCCCTGCACGAGTCAGGCCTCAACCAGAGAAGGCGGGCCAGGACGGGATGCCCACCTATGTTCACGTCTGTACCTGCAGAGCTGTCTCAAGAGCTTTACCACTAGGACGTGCCCCTGTGACTGGGAGACCAGCCCAGCAAGTCTGAAATCCAGAGGAGGGGCTCACAGGCGTCTGGAGCCCTGGATGCAGTGGAACCCCTCTGTTTCGGGGACACCTTCAGCCTCATTTAAAGGCCTGTCGAGTGATTAGATCGGCTTCACCCAGATTATCCAGGATCATCTGTCTCTCTTACTCCAGTGCAACTGGTTATGAACTTGAATTACATCTGCAAAACACCCACGGCAACCGTGGGTTAGCGTTTGAATGACTTGCGCAGTACCCAAATGGCTCAGCAAGGTGGTCCAGTCAGAGACCATCGAACACCCCTGGATTCAGCTTTTTTCTGAGCTGGATGGAAAATGTCACTTGTGTTTGCTTCCCTCCCTGTGTTCGTCCCTCTGACCCCAGCGGCCCCTAAGCTTCAGGAAGCTCCCGGGCAGAGTGGACACTCGAGGCCTGGCTAGGAGTGGGGGCGCCAGGCAGCCGGAGGTCCCAGAGGCTCGCAGGCCGGCTGCCTTTCCTGAGCAAAGGCTCAGAGGAAGCAGAGACTCGCGTGTGCAAACACCAGAACAACAGGAGGAAGATGGGCTCAGCGGGGGACCGAGGAGGAAGAGCTAAAAATAAAGCCCGCAGAGTGGAGTGTGCAGACAGCGCTGGGGCCGGGGCGCCCTTCTCAACTGGCCCTTGTTTCTGCTCCCCTGCTGAATGCGGGGTGCTGTGTTTACTGGGGGCCAGGTGAAAGGGGGTGTCTGAGGAACCCCCCTCCAGTCCAGGCTGTTAATTCTGCTCTGTAATGCATCCGACAGATGCAGTGTGGCAGCCACCGTGTGTGCTAGAAACGGTGCACACAGTGGAGAGGCCCCACCTGTGGGAGCCTGCCTCCCTCGGGGCCACCCGGAGCCAGCGAAGTCTGGAAATAAATGGAAGATGGGAAGAAATAAATGAAAGATGGGAAGGCCAGGGGCTATGAGAGATGACGGAGCAGAGGCCAGGGCCTCTGAAGATGTCATGGGATGTAGCTAAGACGGCTGGATGGATGTGAATTTGTCAGGAGTGCCCCAGCATGGTCAGGGTGCCTGAAGTAGGCAGGGAGAGGTTTGGGGTGTGAGGAACAGAGAGGCTGGCGCAGCTGCAGCTGTGAATGTGGGCAGAGTGGAGTTCACTGGGGCCGGAGTGGGGGCCCCACCACCGTGACCACCGTCACGGCCAAAGGCAACTGACTGGTCTGGCAGTCAGGCCACCCGGGGCCTGGGAGGCTGCCCCTGGCCTGGGGAACCAATGACATGGTAGGCTTGTCACCCATCTGCATGCCTGAGGCCACCCGCCTGGCCTGCAACTGGAAAAGCAGGATTCCCGAACATGGGGTCACAAAGCACCCCAACATAACCCCAGAGGCACAGAGCTGAGGCTGTTCCCGGGCCCCACCCCGACGGAAGCAGGAGAGCCCGGGACTCCTGGGCCCCTGAGGACTGAGTCCCGCCTGGGCTGTGCCCTGACTGCCTGTGTGACCTTGGCCAGATCGCCATCCTTTTCCGAAGGACACATTTACTGCCCAGATTGTTGTTGTTCTGTCGCTAAGCGTGTCAGGCTCTGCAACCCCATGGACTGCAGCGCGCCAGGCCTCCCTGTCCATCACCAACTCCCGGAGCTTGCCCAAACTCATGTCCATTGAGTTGGTGATGCCATCCGATCATCTCCTCCTCTGCCGTCCCCTTCTCCACCTACCCTCAATCTTTCCCAGCATCAGGGTCTTTTCCAATGAATCAGTTCTTCACATCAGGTGGCCAAAGTATTAGAGTTTCAGCTTCAGCAACAGTCCTTCCAATGAATATCCAGGACTGATTTCCTTTAGGATGGACTGGTTGGATGTCCTTGCAGTCCAAGGGACTCTCAAGAGTCTTCTCCAACACCACAGTTCAAAAGCATCCATTCTTCGGTGCTCAGCCTTCTTTATGGTTCAGCTCTCACATCTGTATGTGACTACTGCATACATTGGCTTTAATCAAGACCCTTCTCCTGGCAGGAGCCCACCACCCAGACCCTAGGCTGTCAGTGGAAGTGTGGGCCCAGGCTGTGCCCTGAGGAAATCTAGCTGGGGACACGCATTTGCCTGGGGGTAGACGTCTCTGGGGGACACTGTCCATCAAACAGCTCAGCAGGCTGTCGCCGGCTCCTCCCCCTCGCTGTCTCTGCTCGTCCCCGCTCCCTGCCCGTGGGCCGTGCCCGGGCTGCTGCTCTCACTTGGCCGTGCACGTGTGGCTTTGGGGGCAGGCCTTGCTCTTCTGGGTAGAAGAGGACAGATGTCCGCCTGCCTTCTGCCTTTAATAGTGTGGTGACAGCCACATGTCTGAGGGACATCTCTGCAGATGCATCACACGACCACTGGAAAAACCAGAGCTTTGACCAGACGGACCTTTGTTGGCAAAGTAACGTCTCAGCTTTTTAATATGCTGTCTAGGTTGGTCATGCTTTTCTTCCAAGGAGCAAGTGTCTTTTGACTTCATGGCTGCAGTCACCATCCGCAGTGATTTTGGAGCCCAAGGAAATAAAGTCTCTCACTGTTTCCATTGTTTCCTCATCTATTTCCCATGAAGTGTTGGGACCGGGTGCCATGATCTTAGTTTTCTGAATGTTGAGCTTTAAGCCAACTTTTCACTCTCCTCTTTCACTTTCATTAAGAGGCTCTTCAGTTCTTCTTCACTTTCTGCCATAAGGGTGGTGTCATCTGCGTATCTGAGGTTATTGATATTTCTCCTGGCATTCTTGATTCCAGCTGGTGCTTTACCCAGCCCAGCATTTCGCATGATGTTCTCTGCATAGAAGTTAAATAAGCAGTCTGATAACCCCCAACTTGGGGCCTCCCTAGTGGCTCAGACTGTAAAGAATCTGCTTGCAATGCAGAGACCTGGCTTTGATCCCTGGGTCAGGAAGATCCCCTGGAGGAGAAAATGGCAACCCACTCCAGGATTCTTGCCTGGAGAATCCCGTGGACAGAGGAGCCTGGCGGGCTACAGTCCGTGGGGTCGCCATGAGTTGGACTGGAGTGAGCAACTGACACTTTCACACTTTCAGTTAACCGCCCACTGAGGGCTTCTTGTGCTCCAGCAGGACCCCCGGAGTCAGGAGGAGCCGGTCGCCTGACCGCCGCCTCCTCAGCCTGTGCCCAGTGGGACCCTTTGCTGAGCTCGGCTCCCAGGGTCTGTGACTGTGAACGTGACCGTGTGTGAGTCCCGAGGCATGGTGTGCACTCCCCTGACCCCCGAGGCCCCGGCTCAGCATCCAGCCCGTGTTGCCCTGACACCCACGGGTCATCGGAGCGCTCTGCTGGCACCAGGGTGACACCCGCTCTCCGACCCAGCGTGACGGGAAGACACCAAGACTCACTCTGGGTGACCCCTTGCCGGCTCCTCCACCCAGAGGAAGGTTCCCCTTGTCCAGGCTTCCGCCGCCTCCCGCTCTCCTGTCTGTTTTACCCTGCAGAGGAAGCGTCTCAGGCCGGAGAGGCTCCACCCAGCTCCGGGTGAGCCCTCGGGATGTGGGCTGGTGGCCCGTCCCTTCTCGGGCGGTGCACCCAGAAACAGCACCCTCACCGGCCTCGCCTCGTGTCCCCCGTCTGCCCGTCTCTCTCCACAGCCTGAAGGGGCGCCGTGCAGCTCAGAGCAGCCACTTCGCTCCCTGTTTGTCTTGCTCGTTCTCTGGGGCGAAGGCCTCGTGCCTTAGCCCGGCGCTCAGGGCCTTTCACCACCCCCACCCGCGCTCCCAGCACCCTCTCTGCCACTTCCCACCTCACACCCGCCAGCCAGTCTGTCTCTGCTCCCTCGAGGCACCGAGCCTTTGTTTGCACTCACAGTGACCTGAATCTGCCGTGCCTGAGAAAACTCCTGTTCATCCTTCAGCACACAGCTCGAGTGACGGCTTTCCCCCAGAGATGCCCCGGCCGGCATCACGCATGCCTCCTCTGTGCTTGCCCACACTCGGCAACTCTGGCAGGCCCCTGACACTCAGTGGACATTGCCCACTGCCCGTGGAGGTCCCCACGCACAGCGGGCTCTCCGGGGCCAGACTCTGTCCAGGCCCGGCCTCCGGTTCCTGTCAACAACACCGACTCCCATTACCATTACTGTTTATGGGGGATGCTCTGAGAAGGGACAGATACAAAAGTCATCTTCGACTTTATCAAGGATCTTCTCAGCGCTCAGCAGCACTCCAGGTGCTTCCTATGTATTGGCACCTTATCTTCAAATTCCCTGTGAAGCAGGTGTCAGAATAGTTACTCTTCTTGCCCTGTTTTACCGATGAGGATACGGAGGCTCGCAGCGGCAAGAATGATGCACACAGGTCAGCGCCCCAGAGCTGCACCCCCAGTCTGCACCGCCCTGCCCCCACCTCACTGAGGGCGCGGGGTCACACCCCCACTTCACAGCGAGGAAAGGGAGGCTCACAGAGGGCAGGGACCAGCTCACGGGCCCGTGTAAGCGTCTGGGAAAGCTGGGATTCAAGTCTAGGCCCAGCTGGGCCTCCCAAGCCTGCCCCCCCGCCCTGAAACCCCTCTGCGGCTCGGCCCGGGGTGGTCCGGTGGGGCAGGCGCCAGGCCAGCACTGGCCTTTGTGAGCTGGGGTATTGTCCCCGGGAAAGGCCTTGGTTCCCACGAGCGGCCACCCACACGCTGGTTTCTCAGGATACTGGGAGCTGCATCCCCGCTCTGCCCCAGATGGCCCCCTGCCCTGCTGC
>NW_011495042.1:7474836-7475180 GCF_000754665.1 Bison bison bison | reverse complement strand
TCCCTCCGTCTCCACCCCACACCCCAGTCTTTTCATCCTTCCCGGCAAACACAACAAAGCCACAGAGGAGGCCGGGTGGCCCTTTCTTCAGCTCCAGCTGAGCTGGCTTTTTGGTCTCTTTCTGAAGGCGGAGCGCAGCAGTGCCAGCCCCAGGCTGCCTGGCCAGGTGTCTTAAAGGGCCAGCTTCTCCTCGACAGCGCAGGGCAGGGGCAGCGGGCAGACAGGTGGCTGAGACTCGAGGCTTCGAGAGAATCCGTGGTCACCGAGTGGTGGGCGGCTCCGCTGGAAGCAGGGTCAGGCCCCGGGACGGCTTGGTGCCCGCCCGGCACTGGATGCCCATGCCC
>NW_011495042.1:7470385-7474736 GCF_000754665.1 Bison bison bison | reverse complement strand
CCGTCCACACGCCCGTTGGTCCCGACACTTGCTCATTCATCGTCTTCCTCGGGGCCCTGGGCTGGGTGCTGGCCTAAGAACCTCAAGCCGTCCTGCTTCCTCGCAGGGTTCAAGGGCTGGGCCCGGAGACCGGTTATAAGCCCATCCTTATTGGGCTGATTGGCCCGTCCTCCCTGCAACTTTTGAGGCACAGGACAGGGAGGTCGGGGAGGATGCAGAGTGCTCCCAAACACTGCGAAGCGTTCAGCGGCCTGGAAGAGCGACTCTGGGGTGTGTGTTATTCAACATTTCTGGGACGTGCACTTCTGTGATTCTCCTGGGAGGAGCTCAGACCCAGAGTTCGGCAGGGTTCACTGTGGGTACATGTACGTTCGGTAGGTCAGTCACCATGGGTTGGCTAGTCAGAGCATCACATGATCCTGACTCCTGGTGGGTTCAGGGATGAACATGCTTCCAAGTTGGTCCATTGAGGCTCAGCCTGGCACTTCAGCAGGCTAACTCAGACAAGAGATGCTCTTTCTACTGGACTTGGAGCTTTGTAGATGTCAATGCCTCAAATGCCTGGGAGTGAAGCCCAGAGCTTCCGTATCCTGGTGACATTGAGTACCTGGATCCAGCCATGCCTGAAGCTGGCGTCGCCTAAACTTTAGTAAAAGCCAGCTTCTTTTTTAAGGGAGTCAGGCTTTCTGGCACTCATTAAGAGACCTGGCTGATGGAAAGAGATGAGGAGAGAAAGCTGGAGAACGTTTGGGGATAGCTTGGGAGGAGTGAGAGGGAAACGCTGTATCCAGATGGAGGGCTAAACGGCATCGTATAAATCATGGTGTTAAACATTCCTTGTGAAACTGCATCACTGCGTCGTAACCCGCGTCTTCCCCCCAGGATCATCAGTCGTGCTTGCTCTGCTCACACGAGTGCCGTGGGGAGGGACTGTCTTGTGGGATTTGGAGGAGCCGAGTCTGCTGTCTGGGACAAGTGAGCCTGAGGAGGGCAGCTGTGGGCAGCAGGAGCCCCGAGGTTGACGGGGCCGTGATGGGCCCCGAAGTCCTTCTCTGCGGGTGGGCCGGCCAGCTGAGCTCCAGGAGGCTGTGGACTGCGTTGATGTGCCGGATTCCTGTGTGAGATCCAGGACCCTCATGGTTCCGCAAGCAGCGGTCGCTCCCTTGGGACCCTGTGCACAAAGCACAAGTGTGTCCCCGTCTGCAAGTTCATGGCCTGCTCTGCTCAGCCCCAGGGGCCCTCAGAGGGCAGTGGGCATGCCCGTGTCCGTTCTGTGTGCCCAACGTATCCGCACAGGGCTTTGTCCGTGGAAGGTGGTTAGGAAATGTGGGACGAATACATGAGTGTCTCCAATGGCTCAAATACCTCCTGTCTGTTCTCCTGGGTTCCTAGTCAAGACGGTGGATGGAGGTGCTCTGGGAAGTGCCCTGTCTATCTTCAAAAACACAGAGTGCTGGGGAATGCAGAGCCAAGGTCACAGATTAGAAGGTAAGATGCCCCGCTTGTGTGCAGAGCGGGAGGTGGCGCTGAAATGCCCCCGAGGGGTCAGGACTGGGGGTCTGAGGCCCAGGTGGCACAGGGGCCATCTCATCCACGGTCAGAGGCGAGAAAACCCCACCAACTGCTTCGGGATGCTGCCCAAGGTGTGGGGCCCAGTTTCTCACCAGCTGTGCAGTGAGAAGCCCTGAGCTAAGAAACGCGTCTAGAAAGCAGCCCAGAGTCAGGCCCTGGTGAAGGCAGAGAGGGGACACCTTCCTACTGCGATCAGGGGACCCTCCAGGGTCCTGACTTCTATCGAAGCTGGGCTCAGGGCAGCCATCCCCATCATGACGGGGAGAACTGGACGGGCTGGGGTTACAGCAACGCCAGAGAGATGAGAGGGGGCGGCTTCCCTGAGAGACAGGGCAAGGCCTGGGAAGGGAGGTGAAGGCCTGACTTCGAGAAAGAACTCAGAGCAGTTCCTCCTGAGGAGGGGCTTTGCAGGGGAAGGAGTCTGGTATGGAGTCGGGAAGCTCAGCTGAGTTCTGGGTCCCTCGAGCTTGGTTTTGTGACTAGTGTTCTTGGCTGTTCTGTCCCCTTCCCTTTCCCTTCTTCAAAGACAGAAAGCGTTGGGGGCACGTCAGCCTGCAAATCTGCAAACTCTGACTAGAGAAGACAGACAGAGGAGGCCTGCTCCGGGGCTGGGCCAGGCTTAGGGCCGGGAAGTAAGTGGCAGCCACCACCTCACCACCACAGGAGGGCCACTGTCTGCCCTGGTTTCCTCATTCACTGGGCGTAGCCTTTGGAGCCTCTGCAGTATCTGCTCTCTTTTCCCTTCCTAAGGTGGTGGTTTGGTTGCTAAGTCATGTCCAGCTCTTGCGACCCCATGGACTGTAGCCCACCAGGTTCCTCTGTCAGTGGAATTCTCCAGGCAAGAATATGGGAGCGGGTTGCCATTTCCTTCTCCAGGGGATCTTCCTGACCCAGGGATAGAACCAGGAGTCCCAGTTTTGTTTCAGATATCAGTATTACCTGACTCTCTTGCAGGTAGAGGCAGCCACGTGATGCAGTTCTGGCCAAGTGGAAGGAGGTACAAGTTCCAGAGGGAGAAGCGGGGTTGGGAGGGCTCTCCCTGAATATCAAGGCAAAGCTCACTAGCAGAAACCCTTCTTGCCCTCAGTGTCACTGGTCCGTCTCGTGCCTGGATAGCAGACATGGGGTCTGGAGCCACAGCAGCCATCTTGTAACCATGAGCCAACAGCAGAGAAGGTGAGTGGAAATAAAGAAAGAACACGGGCTGTGGGGCAGACAGACCTTCCTTCTCCGCTTTCCGGCCGTGTGGCCCTGGGTATGTCACTTAACTTCTCAGAACCTCACTTCCCACAGTTTATAAGATGGGGCAGAACCGCTCCCTTGCACAGTCTTGAGATGATTAACTTATGCATTGGCTGTGGATCCACGTTTTGCCCTGTAAAGAGCTATATGAATGTTTGGAGTTACTTTTACAACCATGCTGTAAAGGACAGTTACTTTTGGTCAAAAGAAAGAAGAGACCCTTTACTTCTCTTCTTGGAGAAAGATCCAAGGCTGGACACGGGCCTTAAGCCAACTGGCCCTGCTCCCCAGCTGATCAGTTCTGCAAACAGGAAGTGACCGTCCAAACATTTGGAGCTGCAGGAGGCTAGCCCAGAGTGGGCCTCTTCCCTCCAGCATTATGCTTTTTCGTGTCCCCACTGAGAGCACCTCAGAACTCAAGGACACGGTCCGCCCTGTGAGGAACTAGGTTCAAAGCCACCCCTTCTGGCTGCCCCGCCCGCCAGTCCGGGCCAGACCAGCTTCCTTTCGCACTGGAGGCGGACAGCAGCCCCAGTGAAGCCTCCACGGCTTCATGCTGTCCCGAGGGAAAGGCTGACGTCCTCGCTGTGACCTTGGTTGGCCCGGTCCCTGCCCGCCTCTCCCGCTCCACGCCTCCAGCTGCTCTTCGTTTCTGGCCGGGGCCCAGGTCCCTCCTGCCTGTGCGCTTTCCGTTTTCTGGAGCACTGTCCCCTCCTCCCGTCCCTGGCCCATCTCGCATCTCGCCAGGTAACCCTGCCCCCAGCGCCCTCCTTCTCTCTCAGGTCTTCCGGTGCCGCGCAGGGCAAGGATTCCAGAACGTCGGTTCACAGTGCCCGCCTGCCCCCCACGCCACCCCCCGCAGCCTCACACAGCTGCTGCACAGAGCCGCTGCTCAGTATATGGGGGAGGCAACCCGGGTGCCTTGGAATTTGAAACGGTGGGAGCTCTGTTCACTGAGCACCTAAATGAACCAGGCAGGGCCTCACGGCATCTTCACAGCCACGCGGGTAGGCAGGAACCGCAGTCTCCATTCCACCCAAGAGGAAACAGGGACTCGGAGGGGGCCAGTGACTTTCCCAAGGTGTCACGTCGTCAGAGGTCCTGCCAGGATTTGAACCTTGGTTCCAAGCCCAGTGTCCCGCCTTGGTGGACCTAGCACAAGGAGTCCGGCCCGTCTGTTTCCTCACCTGGAGAAGGGGGACATCATGGTACCTGCCTCCCAGGGCTGGTGGCTGGGAGGACTCAGTGAGTTAAATCACCTGAGTGCTCAGAGGCCGGCCCATCTTAGGTGCTCAGGAACTCTCAGCTGTTACCATCATAGTACCGCACTGATCAGTCAAAGCAAACATGAATATACATGTCCTATTACCTGCCCATCCCATGACTAGGCAAATACAGGGACTTGATGGGTGAACCTGGCCATGGATGGATGGATGAGTGGATCCATGAACACGTGAACAACAGGGAACCATGAGAACGAGTGGGGAAGAGGAAAGCCCGGAGAACGGGAGGGGATCCCCGACCCCAGCCCCCCGCT
>NW_011495042.1:7468727-7469987 GCF_000754665.1 Bison bison bison | reverse complement strand
AGCTCGCGTCCCGTGGTAACGGGTGCCCCCGGGTAATGGACGTGGGCGAGCGAGGCTGGAAGCTCGCGCTCTGTTCTTGGCGCGGTTCCAGGGAGTCCCCAGACTCTTCTCCACCCACCTCCTGCCCCTGGGGCACTCCGCCTCCAGCCCACAGAGGTGGTCCTCTCTGCCTGGCCTCAGGTGCATCTTCCCGGCCCTGCCCACTCCTAGCTGCTAGGCAGCGGCTCCTTAAGGGCGAGGTTTCCTTCTGCTGTTTATGGCTGTGCCTTCAGGCGCCTAAAATAGGCCTGGCACACAGTAGGTGTTCAGTAAAGACTTAAAGAAGGGAGAAAGAAAATGGCAACCTACTCCGATATTCTTGCCTGGAGAATCCTGTGGACAGTGGAGCCTGGAGGGCTGCTGTCCATAGAGTCGCACAGAGTCGGACACGACTGAAGCGACTTAGCAGCAGCAGCAGCAAAGCCTTAAAGAACGAATGATCCTGGACCATCGATCTTAGAGTAACTTCCCGCCCCAGGCTTTGCTTCTGGGATGCCCGCGGGCGCGGCCCTTGCCTTGGCCACTAAAATCTGCCCCCGGACCCCTGGGCGCTTCTGGGCCTCTCCCTACCCCTCGGGGCTGTGCCCGGGCACGTGGGGAGCAGGCAGCTCCCTCAGAGGCTGTTCTGGGCCTCGTCTGATCCCGCACCTCTTGTCGTGCCCTTTGGCACAAGGCTGGTGCTCAAGTGCTTGCTGACTGAATCGCAGACGCTGCCCTGGGTCTGTGCCTCTCTCGGCACCTGGCCCCCACAGCGCTGTGGGGTGTGACACGGTGTGACACTATTTAGCACCGGGGACGGAGGCCAGGCCCCGAGGCAGGCCCTGCAATGTCTGTTGAGCGACTGCACAGAGCTGCCGGTAGGCCCCTTTAGGCAGGGAGCTCCTAAAGGGCGGGACAGAGTCTTCCTCACACCTTATCTCCTAGGCCTCCCCGAAGCCTCTAGAGGCCTATGTGAGCCCGTCCGGGTTTCCAGGAAGCGTCCGGGCCTGGATCAGAGCGCAAGAGGAGACGGGTGCGGCTGGGGATGGTTTCCTCAGTGGGACTGGGGTTTGGGGATGGAATGGGCAATGTGAGTAGGAGAGAGGCCCCGAGCGGGTGGAGCGGCTGGACGGCAAGTAGGCTCAAGCCAGGCGGGCTGCCCCCTGCTCGTCCCCTCCTGCCCAGGAGGGGCTCTCAGTCCGCCGCAGTCGCAGGGGTCCCGTCCTTACCCGCCCACCCCCT
>NW_011495042.1:7463112-7467842 GCF_000754665.1 Bison bison bison | reverse complement strand
GCGCCCCTCCTCCGGTCCCTCCGCCACCACTTCCAGGGCGCCCCGGCTTTCGAAGAGGGCTTAGCGCGGCTGGAGCGGAGCCGGCGGCGTCTAGCGGCGGCGCTGTGTTTACCCGGGTGGGCTTCGCGGGGGCTGGGGAAGGGGACCCAGAGGCCCCGAGGTCCCCGTGGGGCTGCCACCGCATGGCCTCTCTCCCGATCTCGGCGACGCCTTATCGCTCCCGGGGCGTTCCTGGCGCCTCCTCTTCTCTTCCCACTCCGGGGTCTGTCGTCTTTCAACTCCCTCCTTGTTCAGAGTGTGCCCCAGGTAGGGGTGGGCGTGGGTGCGGGATGGAAGCTGGGGGGCGCTGGAGGGTGGCGGCCTGGTTCTCTTGCTGGGGGCGTGTCCCCACGCCCACGTGCCCCTCCAACCCTTCTAGTTGGAAATCCAGGAGAGTCCGGCGAGCTCGCCTGGACCACCATACCCCCGAAAGTGCGGGGAAGCACCTTCAAGTCACCTACTGGGTCCCCAAACCGCCTTCTAGCTCCACCTGGGCGGGGGCACGGCCCTCGCGTGGTAATGAGCCGAGGAAAACCAACCTGGAGAAGGGGATGCCCTAGGGCGGTCCCGGTGGATAGAAACCCATCGGAACCAGAACCTTGCTCTCTAAGCTCTGGGTGTGTTGGGGCGGGAGGCGGGGTAGGAAAGCTGAGGTCTTCTTTCTTCCCAGCCGGTTGTGCCAAATAATGGTGAGCTGGCCCTGTAACCAGAACCGTTGAGCAAGGAGCTGGGGGGTTAGCCAATCAGGTAGCTGTCTGGCCAGACATTTTCTCTGATGCACTAGAACACCTTTCTGGAGGATAAAAGTCAGCCTCCCAGGTAAAGTAAGGCTGCTTTCCTGTTTTTCTTTTCTTTTCTTTTTTCGCTCAGGAGAGGTGGAGACATGTCCTAGTCTGATATCTGCCATGGGAAGCGTCTTCCAGCCTCGAGGGAACAAGAAGCAGATTTCTTCAGCTGTCCGAGGCTAAGATGGGCAGCATCTGGCCTCATGTACAGCTCTAGGAATTCAGACGTCAAATCCTGGAGTTTGAAAAAGCACCAGCGTCTGTCTCCTCTGTGCAGTACCCCAGAATGCGCACTTTGTCAGTTGGGCAAATTTCTATCCATTCTTGACGACTTTGCCCACCATGTGTCTCTGCCAGGAAGAGTTAGGTGCTCCTTCTCAACCTAAAATGTTTTGTATGTGCATTAAAAGAAATGATTAAAGTAGTAGCAGTTCCCTGGTGGCGCAGTGGTAAAGAATCCACCTGCCAATGCAGGCAGCGTGGGTTCGATCCCTGGGTCAGGAAGATGCCCTGGAGGAGGAAATGGCAGCCCACTCCAGTATCCCTGGCTGGAGAATCCCACGGACAGAGGAGCCTGGCGGGCCACAGTCCATGGGGTCGCAGAGAGATGGACACGACTTAGCAACTAAACAACAACAGTTTTTAGTTTTGTTGTTAAACGACAACAAAACGTTTTACATCAGCTCCACGTCTTGGTCTCTACCTTAGAAAAACACACACGCAGGGTGTTCATTGGTCTGTTGTTCATGATAGTGAGAGACTGGAGACACCGCCCTACCCAGGATGAACAATCAAACGAGGATGAGGGGAGAAGCGAGCTGTAGCACGTTGCGTACAACGTAAGCCCGACGTCACAACGAACCCGCACCAAGCGGTGCCAAGTCTTTTCAGCGTGGACGTGCGTGTGAGCGCGTAGAAAACTACGGAGGGGTGGCAAGCAGATTCCGTGGTTGTCTCCAGGGGTTGGAGGCATTTGGCTTTCACTGTAACATCTTCCTTTTTCACAGGGCAGTGTATTTGCTTCTTTTCTTTTCTTTTTTAGGGGGAAAGACTTTCTTTACCATTTACAGCCCACAGAGTTCACCCATTTAAGGTATATAAACAAATGGCTTCTGGCATATTTATAGAGCACAGAACTGTCATCACAGCGTTTTACCTTTGCACGTATTTGGCTGCACCTCTGCGCCCCCTGTGCCCTCCAGGCCTCGCCTCCTGCACCGCCTCCCTCACTGACCTCCTTGCGGTCCTTCTGACTCACCTCGGGGCTTTTGCATCTGCCTCTCCCAGGTGCTTAGAGCCTGCCCCCTCACCTCCAAGTCCCTTGTGCCAAAGTCATCTCCTCTGCCAGGCCTTCGGTGACGAGCCCTCTGCACCCCTAACAGACTCTCTAGCCTGGCGTGTCAGTCTGTCTGCCTGTATGACAGACGCTGTCGGCCACGAGGGTAGGGACGTGTGCCTATCTGTCCACTGGGTTTGGTGTTGGGGACACTGAGTGATGACCTCCAGCTCCCATCTCAGCTGCCTCCCCATGGCTGCCTCTGGGCACGGTGTGGTGAGTGGCCCTCCACATGCTTTCTTTGCCTATAGAGGATTTAAAATGTTTAATTTTGATTTTTCTCTCTTTTTTTTGGCCACACCGAGAGATATTTAGGACCTTAGTTTCCCAAACAGGGATCGAAGCCATGCTTCCTGCAGTGGAAGTGCAGTGTCTTAACCAGGGGACCGCCAAGGAAGTCCCTTTAATTTGTGTTTTAAAAGCAACCATTGCCATTTATTTGCAGGCCTGCCTCGAGGGCTGAGGTTCACAGGCCAGAGATCCGGTATGGCCCCCGGACCCAACACAGGGCCTGGCGTTGAGTAGGCACTAGTTACGTTGTTTCGCTGGAACACACTTTTGTAGACGTGAACACGCTGCTTCAGAAGGAAATCACGGGCATGTCTGGAATTGGAGCATCCTTCTGCCCAGGGATGATGGAGTCTGCGAGATTCCAAATGTTGGTGATTGGTTGGACCCCCTATCTGGACCGTAGAAACTTCTAGGCTGGGAGTCCCACTGCCCAAGGGGTTGCTGTGTGCCTTTAGAATGCTGTGTCTGGAACCTGGCTTGAACTTCTGAGCTGCATCTTGAAGACGAATCTGACTCAGTCTCATGTTAATGCTGAGGGCCGATGACCCTGTCGCTGCAGCTGGCGACTGCTTTTGGGGAGGGAATCCTTTCAGCGGTCAGTATTCAAAGCCTTTAAATATCTTGCCTGGAGCCGGCGCCTGGCCTCCGCCCCCCGCAGCTCCGCGGGGGCAGGGGAGTGTGGGGTGATAATGGGGGGCTGTCAGGCTTGTCTGTCTGTGGGGCTGTGTTACCAGGCGCCTCTGAAATCATTCCGGTTTTTGTTTCAGATTCCAAGTGAGCAAACTCGGAAGTCTTCTGCGCTTTTGTCTGGGCTGGGGGATGGGCGAGTGTCTGTGGGCGGGAGAGGCCCTCGGAGAGGAGCGATGTTTCTGAAGTCAGCTCAGTATTGTTTGAGCCGTTCCAAATAGTATGTTGTTCACAGGGTCTTCAAACAGCCCAGAAAAATGCTCAAAAGCAAAAACATCCCCCATGGCGCCAACAAGGGAAGAACAGAGCTCTTCTGATGCATTGTTTTCAGATGTTTTCCACGCATTTGGGCATGAAAGAGCTGTGGGAGTGACGGGATATTCTGTCTTCATTGGCGTGGAAGTTATTAATACATGACTGTTATACGTCAATCAAAGCACTTACAAGGGTGAATTTTACGGGACGTTTCAGTTGTACCTCCTTAAACTTGACATAAAGAAATGAGTTGGGATGCTGCTGTCGGGCTCTTTCTTTGCACATCAGCCATCTTGCTAAGTGGCTCTGCCATCATTAGCATTCCCGGGCAGCATTCTTCTCGAAGGCTGGTCCACGCGCCCGCTTAGGACTGACCCAGGAGGTGGACATTGCGGTGGTCTCTCTCCATTCCAGCAACACTGTCAACAGTTGGCTCTGTCTCCGGGGCGACTTATTGCCCAGCCGAGGGGCGTGGACACTTTACAAGCCCTTGATGTCATCAAGCTGTTTGTCAGAAAGTGTGCATCATCCTGCCCAGTCCCCTGGAGCATCTGGGATTGTCTGAGACCTGTCGTTTCTGGTGTTGAAGCTTTTACATTTTTAAGAGTCTTGGTTGGGGGGATTAGCTGAGTGTTTAGACATCGTTTTACTTCTGTCTATTAAAAATGGGCCCTGGACTTTCCTGGTGGTCCAGTGGTTAAGTTTCCCCCTGCCGATGCAGGAGACACAGGTTGGAACCCTGATCTGGGAGGATCCCACGTGTCTCAGAGCAACTAAGCCTCCATGCCACAACTCTTGAGCGCTGCGGCCACTGAAGTCTGCGCTCTGAAGCCTGTGCTCCACAAGAGAAGCCACCGCAGTGAGCAGCTGGTGCACTACAGCCCCACTCACCGCAACTACAGAAAGCTCGCGCAGCAACAGAGAAATAGCACAGCCCCAAATAAATAAACGGAAAGAAACGGGCCCGAGGCAGTTCCCCCGCCGTCCAGTGAGTGGCTAAGACTCGGTGCTTCCACTGCCAGGGGCCCAGCTTCAGTCCGTGGTCAGGGAAATAAGGTCCCACAAACCGTGTGACCAACCTAGACAGCATATGAAAAAGCAGAGACGTTACTTTGCCGACAAAGGTCCATCTAGTCAAAGCCATGGTTTTTCCAGTAGTCATGTATGGATGTGAGTTGGACTATAAAGAAAGCTGGGCACCAAAGAATTGGTACTTTTGAACTGTGGTGTTGAAGACTCTTGAGAGTCCCTTGGACTGCAAGGAGATCCAGCCAGTCCATCCTAAAGGAAATCAGTCCTGGATATTCACTGGAAGGACTGATGCTGAAGCTGAAACT
>NW_011495042.1:7455897-7462866 GCF_000754665.1 Bison bison bison | reverse complement strand
GAAGGGGACGACAGAGGATGAGATGGTTGGATGGCATCACCGACTCAGTGGACATGAGTTTGAGTAAGCTCCAGGAGTTGGTGATGGACAGGGAGGCCTGGCGTGCTGCAGTCCATAGGGTTGCCAAGAGTCGGACACGACTGAGCGACTGAACTGCACTGAACTGAGCTGAGGAATCTCGCCCAGGCGGCTGTGCAGCGGCTGAAGCGGGGAGCCCCGCCCCCAGGATAGCCCCGCCCCCAAGAGGGGAGCGCCGCCCCGGGGCCACGTGCGTCTCCTAGCAACCGTCAAACTTAGTTAGGAGGCGGGTCCTCGGGCCTCCCTACCGGCGGGGCGCACAGACTGCGTCCTAGTAGCCTTCTAGCCGAGTCGGCTGTGGAAGCTGACCGACGTCGTGGTCCGAGCCCACGTGACTGCCCAGCGTGTCTCCAAGCAGGTGCCGCAGGTACCCCCTACACACCCCACCCACCCGGCCCCCAGTGCATCTGGGCAAGCCCCTCAGCGTTTTCCCGGTGGCCCCGGGCGGATCTGGCCTGGACGGTCCTGGCCCCCCTTGGTGTCAGCGTGCTGTCCCCGGATGACAAGCTCACACTGGGCTTGGGTACAGCTAACCCGAGACCGGCTCTGCGGGAGCAGACGGGGCTTCCTTCCTACCCCTCCTTGCGCTTCCTGGGGAATGGGACTCAGGCCCCCGATGGACGCTGGTGAAAGGAGCCACACCTAGGAGTGGGAAGGCGGGCCGCCAGTTGGAGGAACCGGCTGTGTATCGTGATTACTGACGGCACCATTTTCTGTGTTTCCTCCAGTCTTGACTGGGTTCTCTCTGCGTGGCCGGCAGTGTCCGCGGCCTTGGCTGGTCGCTGGGGACGGGGCAGGGCACTCGAGGAGGAGGGTGGGTCCCCTGCGGGATCTCAGCTTCCCTTCAGGAGCCCTGGGGTGGCCGCAGCGCCTCCCTTTCCTTGCAGCCGCCTGGGCCTCCCTGCAGCATGTCGCTGCAGGCCTGGGAGTGGGAGGACGAGGACCAGGCCAGCATGGGCCCCGCGTCCTCCATGGGCAGCTTTCACCAGTCGGGGAGCGAGTGTGAAGCCGACGAGTACCTGAAGGACAGGGCCTGTGCCCAGGAGTCGGACTCAGACCACCGGTGCAGCAGCGAGTCCCCAGAAAGGCCCGCCAGCGCCTTCACCTCCCACATGCCCCACGTGGTCCCCTGCAAGTTCATCATCTCTCTGGCCTTCCCGCTGACTTCAGGTGAGCGATAGGGCCGAATTCCACCACGCTCTGCGGGGAGGGGTGCACCACTGACCTTTGCCTACGAGTTTGAGGCTCCCCTAAGTGGGGTGGCCGATGCCAGGACCAGAGGTCCAGAGAGAAACCGTCCTGTTAGGGCTCACTGTGGGCCAGGCAGGGAGTGGTGTCACAGACTCAATCCTCTCAAAGTCCCAGGAGGCTCAGTGCGGTCAGTCAGTTCAGTCGCTCAGTTGTGTCCGACTCTTTGCGACCCCAGGGACTGCAGCACACCAGGCCTCCCTGTCCATCACCATCCCCGGAGTTCACTCAAACTTATGTCCATTTGAGTCGGTGATGCCATCCAACCGTCTCATCCTCTGTTGTCCCCTTCTCCTCCTGCCTTCAGTCTTTCCCAGCATCAGGGTCTTTTCCAGTGAGTCAGTTCTTCGCATCAGGTGGCCAAAGGATTGGAGTTTCAGCTTCACCATCAGTCCTTCCAGTGAATATTCAGGACTGATCTCCTTTAGGATGGACTGGTTGGATCTCCTTGCAGTCCAAGGGACTCTCAAGAGTCTTCTCCAACACCACAGTTCAAAAGTATCAATTCTTCGGTGCTCAGTTTTCTTTAGGGTCCAACTCTCACATCCATACATGACTACTGGAAAAACCATAACTTTGACCAGATGGACCTTTGTTGGCAAAGTAATGTCTCTGCTTTTTAATATGCTGTCTAGGTTGGTCTTTCCTTCCAAAGAGCAAGCGTCTTTTAATTTCATGGCTCCAGTCACCATCTGCAGTCATTTTGGAGCCAAAAATAAAGTCTGTTTAACTGTTTCCTTTGTTTCCCCATCCATTTCCCATGAAGTGATGGGACCGGATGCCGTGATCTTCGTTTTCTGAATGTTGAGTTTTAAGCCAACTTTTTCACTCTCCTCTTTCATTTTCATCAAGAAGCTTTTTAGTTCCTCTTCACTTTCTGCCATAAGGGTGATGTCATCTGCATATCTGAGGTTATTGATATTTCTCCTGGCATTCTTGATTCCAGCTTGTGCTTCATCCAGCCCGGCATTTCACATGATGTACTCTGCATAGAAGTTAAATAAGCAGGGTGACAACATACAGCCTTGACGTACTCCTTTTCCTATTTGGAACCAGTCTGTTGTTCCATGTCCCGTTCTAACTGTTGCTTCTTGACCTGCACACAGATTTCTCAGGAAGCAGGTAAAGTGGTCTGGTATTCCCATCTCTTGAAGAATTTTCTACAGTTTGTGGTGATCCACACAGTCAAAGGATTTGGTGACGTTAAGAAAGCAGAAGTAGATGTTTTTCTGGAACTCTTGCTTTTCCCATGATCCAGCGGATGTTGGCAATTTGATCTCTGGTTCCTCTGCCTTTTCTAAATCCAGCCCTCACATCTGTAAGTTCACGGTTCACGTACTGTTGAAGCCTGGCTTGGAGAATTTTGAGCATTACTTTGGTAGCATGTGAGATGAGTGCAGTTGTGCGGTAGTTTGAACATTCTTTGGCATTGCCTTCTTTGGGATTGGAATGAAAACTGAACTTTTCCAGTCCTGTGGCCACTGCTGAGTTTTCCAAATTTGCTGGCATAGTGAGTGCAGCACTTTCACAGCGTCATCTTTTAGGATGTGAAATATCAGCTGGAATTCCATCACCCCCACCAGCTTTGTTGTAGTGGCTGGTGATGTTATTTATGCTTTCTGCAGATAAAGAAGAGATTAAGGCACTCCCCACCCCCATAAACTGATTGTCAATCCCCTAATTCTGGGTTTAAATGCAGATTCTCAGATGTATTGGATCAAAATCTACTTGTAGATTTTTAATGATGGCCATTCTGATCAGTGTGAAAGGTTGTTGTCGAATCACGCAAAGACGCCAGGATTCTTGGCCCCCAGAGGAGAAGAATTCAATCCGGGGCCAGAGACAAGGCTTGATCACTCAGAGCTTTTGTGTAATAAAGTTTTATTAAAGTATCAAAGAGATAGAGAAAGCTCCTAACATAGGCATCAGAAGGGGGCAGAAAGAGTACCCCCCTGCTGGTCTTCAGCTGGATGTTATATAGTCACTAGCAGTGTGTTAATGAAAGAAAGGAATGTCTTAAAACTCAGAATGGCACCAGGCCCCTCACCCATAAGATGCATTTTGGGATAATCTTGGCACCAAATGGTTCATTCTGGGCCATAAAATGATTAATTTGAATCTTGAAGAAGGGCAGATCACCATACAAATAGTTTCGTTTACCTAGATTAGGGGAACAATATCTGAGTATAATATACTGGTTTGTCAAGTAGGTTCTGAGCCAAGAGGTGGAACCGACTTGAAGACAGAGTTTGGGGTAAATGCATAATACATTAGCATAGCTTAAGACAAACATTTCCATAAGACAAATGCACTGGTTATCTCTAGGTTTGAGAATAGTTAACTTCGGGTGAAACCAGGTGTCATCATGGCAACACAGTATTTTAAGAGAAACCTCCTTTTAAATTTGTATAGAGGACAAAATATCGCTAGTTTGTTTCCTCCTGCCGCTTGTGAGAGATAACAACGTCTGACACTTGCAGGCTGTTTCCTCCCTTGGAGACCCCTGGCCTCCCTGCCTGTTACCCTCTCAAGTGTGAGGTGACACCGCTTTGTACTTTGCTTTTCCATTTCACTGGTGGTTGTGACACATGGAGCACTTCCCACGGGCCTCTTGGCCATCTCTGTGTCTTGGAGAAATGTCTGTGTCTTCTGCCCATGTTTTGATTGGGTTTTTCTTTTTTTGATATTAAGCTGTATGAGCTGTTTGTATGTTTTTGAAATTAATTCCGTGTTAGTAGAATCTGTTGCAAATATTTTCTCCCAGAAAAGGTTGTCTTTTCATTCTGTCTGTGGTTTCCTTTGCTGTGCAAAAGCCTTTAAGTTGAATTAGATTCCATTTGTTTAGTTTTCTTTTTATTTCCATCAATCTAGGAGACGGAGCCCCAAAAATATTACTGCAATTTATGTCAGAGAGTGTTCTGCCTATGTTTTTCTCTAGGAATTTTACCCGGTCTTAAATGTAGATCTTTAATCCATCTGAGTGTGTTTTTGTGTATGGTGTCAGAAAATGTTTTCATTTCATCCTTTTGTGTGCAGCTGTGCAGTCTCCTGGCACCACTTATTGAAGAGGCGGTCTTTTCTCCATTGTTATATTCTCTCCTCCTCTGTTGTTTATTAGGTGACCACAGGTGCGTGAGGTTCGTCTCTGGATACTCTATTTTGTTCCATTGATCTGTATTTGTACCATAGTGTTTTGATCACTATAGCTCTGTAGTGTAGCCTGGAGTCAGGAAGCCAGAGTCCTCCAGCTCCGTTCCTCTTTCTCAGTAATACTTTGGGTATTCAGGGTCTTTTGCGTTTCCGTTCAAATTTAACCTTTTTTTTTGTTCTGGGTATGTGAAGGGTGCCACTGACGATGTGAAAGGGAGCGTGTGGAGTCTGCAGTTTGCTTTGGGTGGTGGCTCCCCCATCCAGTCGCACGTGGTCCGTCCCTCTATCTGCGTGGTCTTCAGCCTCTTCCGTCACATCTGAAGTGTGTGGAGCACGGCCTCTTGCCGCTGAGGCAGGTTCATTCCTCAGCACATCACACGGTTCTCCATTTTCTGACATGTCTTTTTTGTTGTCCTGCTTGAAATCTCCGCCCGTGGTGATTAATTCAGCATCGCCTTGTAGTTCTACTGACGACTGCTTCAGATATTCTGTAAACTGTTTGCTTAGATGTACACCATGTTCAAAACTGACCTACCTTTTCTTGGAAATTGAACTGTTTGTCACTGGGTGTGACCTCCTTTATGTATAATGGTATGTGTGTGTATAATGGTCTGTTGATACCATGCAAACATGCAAAAGGTACCTGCAAACACCGCCCCAAAGAATACTGGTGGTTATTTGATCACCTTCAACCTCACATCTCTTGCAGGCTCTCTTAGACTTGTTTTTCTTATTTTGGCCCTTTCTCCAAAGGCGTTTATAAAATAGATCGCTGTGCAGCTCCACTTAAAGAGACCTTGCCTGAAAGTATTTTTACAGCATCAGTATCTTTGAAGAACCTATCTCTTTGGTTAGGTATAAAATTCCAGCTTCAATGTTTTTTCCTTAAATACCTGAATATTTATGAACTTATCCATGAATGTTTATTCAAGTTGTTTGTTTTAGAAAAATGAGACCCTACGTATCCTATTTTACAACTTGCTTCTTAAAACTTTGATGGTGTATCTCAGATGTCTTATCGGATAGTCGCAGACTTGGTTTGCTTTGTCGGTGTTGGTTTTAAACACCTGTGTGCTGTAGCGGTCCACCCCGTGTGTCTAATTTACCCTGCCCCGTGTTGGTGAACATGTAAGTTGTCTCCAATTATTCAGCAGACATTGTTGTGTGGACATTTCTGGGCTTATGTGTGGATCCTTGTGTAGCCTGAATCTCAAGAAGTGGAATTGCTGGGTTTAAGATGTGTGTTTATATTTTTTGGATTGTTGTTCAGTCGCTCAGTTGTGTCTGACTCTTTGCGACCCCACAGACTGCATCATGCCAGGCTTCCCTGTCCTTGACTATCTCCTGGAGTTTGCTCAAACTTATGTCCTTTGAGTCCGTGATACCGTCCCAGCACCTCATCCTCTGTCGTCCCCTTCTCCTCCTGTCCTCAGTCTTTCCCAGCATAAAGGTCTTTTCCAGCGAGTCAGTGGCCCAAGTATTAGAGCTTCAGCTTCAGTCCTTCCAATGAATATTTGGGGTTGACTTCCTTTAGGATTGACTGGTTTGATTTTCTTGCTATCCATGGGACTCTCAAGAGTCTTATCCAGCACCGCAGTTTGAAGGCATCAATTCCTCGCTGTCAGTCTTTTTTTAGTCCAACTCTCATAACTATGTGTGACTACTGGAAAAACCATAGCTCTGACTAGATGGACCTTTATAGGCAAAGTATCATCTCTGCTTTTTAATATGCTGTCTAGATTTGTCATTGCTTTTCTTCCAAGGAGTAAGCGCCTTAACTTCCTGGATAGCTATTGTTGCACTGCCCGCATTTTTTGGGATCCATATTGTTGCATTGCTCGCTGCTGTGCTGTAGCATCTGCAAACCTGTGGACAGGCAGTGAGAGAGTGTGTGACCTGCTGGCCCGCGGCGGCTTGAGTCTGGAGGCAGGTCTGCGAAGCTGCCAGCTTCCTCGTCACCTCCCCTCACCAGGACTCCTCCTGCCCCTGAGGACGGCTGTGAGAAGCTCATTCCTGGAGACCTTGGGGGCACCTCCCATGTTCAGCAGCCTCCTGGGGGACACACCATCGACACTTTACAGTGAGACCTTTAAAACTGTCAGTCTTATAGAAGGCGGCTCAGAGGAATCCGTGTGGGGTTCCTGAATCATCTCGCGGTGTTAACACTCAGCCTGGAGGTCCCAGCTGACGGTCAAGGCCAGGCCTGGGAGGCTGCGCCTCTTGGGGAAGCCCAGACTCCCTTTGTGTCTGCCCGCCCCGCCACCCCACGTCTCACAGCTTCCTTGGTGGGGTTTTGGTGGGCTCAGGCTGGGGTGTCTGCCAGCTTTGTCCCTGCACGACTTGCTGACAGCCCCTGGGATATGCTGGTACCCCCCAGGGTACCCCCACAGGATACCCCTGCAGGATACCCCCCAGGGTACCCTTCCAGGATACCCCCCAGGATATCCCCCAGGATACCTCCCCAGGGTGCCCCCCCGGGGACTCCCCCACGCA
>NW_011495042.1:7452735-7455722 GCF_000754665.1 Bison bison bison | reverse complement strand
GCAGGATACCCCCCCAGGATATCCCCACAGGATATCCCCCATCCCCCAGGGTACCTGCCCAGGGTACCCCCCCAGGATACCCTTCAGGATGTGCCCCCAGGGTAACCCCCAGGATACCCCCCAGGGTGCTCCCCCAGGATACTCACCCCCCGGCCCGCAAACCCCTACTCTGGTCGTGTTTGCGCCGCTGATGTTGCACGGACCCCGTCGTGCTGTGATGTTTGGTTTTAACACCTTTACGGGGATGCTGGCCTCAGAGTCGTGAGCCGAGGGCCCGACACACACCCTCACGCCGAGCGGGTGGCTGCATAGGCCCCCGCCTCCGGCTCTTCTTGGGAGCAGGGAGTCGTGGAGACGGCTCTGCCTTCCCACGTGAGGTTAGGGCGGGACTCACTCCATCTGTGTCCTCCAGGTCATAAAGGGAAATTTTCGAGTTTGGTTGAAAAATACAGGCGACCGCCTAAAACGGACAAGCCCGTGGCAAAGGTTCACCGCTACTACCACGTCGAGTACTCCCTCCTGCCGGACGGTGCGGAGCCTAAGAAAGTCGACGTGCTGCTGTTTCCCACCGTGGCCAAAGTGTTCCTGGACTCGGGAGTAAAGGTGAGCGTGCGTGTGTGTCTGTGTCTGTGTGTGTCTCTGTGTGTCTGTCTCCGTGTGTGTGTGTGTGTGTGTGTCTCCGTCTGTCTCTCTGTGTGTGTCTGTGTGTGTCTCTGTGTGTCTGTCTCCGTGTGTGTGTGTGTGTCTGTTTGTGTCTCTTTCTGTCTCCGTGTGTGTATTTGTGTGTCTCCGTGTGTGTCTCCATGTGTGTGTCTCCGTGTGTGTGTCTCTGTGTGTGTGTCTGTGTTTGTGTGTCTCTGTGTGTGTGTCTCTGTGTGTGTCTCCGTATGTGTGTCTCCGTGTGTGTCTCTGTGTGTGTCTCCGTATGTGTTTCTCCGTGTGTGTCTCTGTGTGTGTGTCTCCGTATGTGTGTCTCCGTGTGTGTCTCTGTGTGTGTGTCCCCGTGTGTGTGTCTGGCCTTGCATGTAGTCTGATAACCATAAGAAACAGCAGGAGCCACAAAGAATGCTGGCTTCCCCTAGAACTTGCTGGAAATTCAAGACCTTGGGCCCCACCCGAGATCTACTGAATGCCAGTGTGCAAGAACCTAATAATGGCGACCCAAGGGTTGTCTGTGCAGGTATCTTCAACCTAAGAATTTCTTTGGTGTTTGCAGAGTTCTGGCAGCTCTTGCTGTTTCTTCGTGTGTGTGCGCGTGAGTATGGGCGTCTGCTCCTGCGCGCGGGCACGCTGCGCTAGGGCAGGCTCGGGGCAGGATGGAGAGCCCCTGGGAAGGACATCTCTGCAGGAATTGCTTTTACTTTTATTTTTCCGAGGAACCTAGAGGTGCGCAGGCCCCTGTTCCCGGCACCCATTTCCTGATTCCCGACGAGAGCTGGGAGCCAGGAGAGGTCGGGACACACAGACAGACAGGCGGAGGGCCGGGCCCGGCTCGCCGCCAACGGTCAGATCTTGGCCCCTGAGAGTCTCTTGTCCTTTCACACAGACCATCAGGCCATGGCAAGAAGGGGACAGGGTCTGGGTGTCGTGGACCCAAGCTTTCAACATCAACGTGACCAAGGAGTTACTGAAGAAAATAAATTTTCACAAAATCACCTTGAAGGTCTGGGACACCAAGGAAAAGGTTTCGAAAAGAGTCAAGTATTATCGGCTAAAGCCTTCCGGGTTTATGGAAGACATGGGATCTTCCGGTAAGTCAGGTGTCTGGGTTTGACTTGAGATGTTCCCAGGACGTGGTGGCTTCTCACCAGTTGACAGCAGAAAGCCAGCGTCCCTTAGTTGGGCGCGTCTGGTTTTCGGGGGCCCGTGCTGGCGTCCGTCAGCACGGTGACACCTCTGTCCGCTCTCAGTGTTGGCCAATGACCCTTTGAAGCCCCAGGTCGTGGCTGGCTCCTGCCGTGCCCACCACTCTCGGCCACCGCTGCCCCCAGCCCAGCGCCTGCTTGGTGACCCTGCCTGGTGTGGCTCTCCCAGGGCTCTCTACCCTCACCTGCCTCCTCCGTCTGCACGCACGTTTTCCCCTGTCTCCTCTCTGCCGCCCCGCTCCCTGACCTTCCTGTATCACCCCTAAGACCCTGGCGCTTGGCAGCTCTGCGGCTTTTCACGGCTGCCGCGCGTCTTCGGGAACCAAGTCTGATGTCCGAGTCCAGTCTCGAAGGCATCGTGCCCCCGGCGCCCCGAGCCTTCTTTCTCATCATCACCATCACCTGCACCCCAGGTCCAGCCCTGACCCCTGAAGACGCGAGGCTTCTCCACATTGCAGGGCCAGCCTCGAGGCACCAGGGGCTCTTGGCCTAATTTCTTGTTCCCAGAGTGCCGTCCATCCTCCAGTACCGCGGCCGGTCTCACCTCTCTCTGCCGTCTTCTTTAGCCCTCCCTCTCTCCCTCTGCTCCGCTGGCCCGCCCCCCACTGACAGGTGGGGCGACCCCGAGGGGCGTCGCCCTTGGTAAAGGGTGGGTCCCCTGACCACACAAGGGTGACAGAAGCGTCTCTAAGATGGGCAGGTGGTGGTGCCTTCCTTCAAGTGCAGGGTGAGCGTCTAACGCAGCACAGGCACCTGCCTAGGGACCTTGCCTGGGAGAAGCCGGTGCCGGCGGGCTGGGCGGGTCCTGGTGCTGGGAGGCGGCCCCCCCGGCGGCTCCCGGCCGCGGCTCCCCCCGTCTTACTGCTCCAGCACTAACAGACGGGGACACTCGCCTAGGGGATAAGCAGTGTTTCTGATGAGCCGAGTCAGCGATGCGGTCTCCTCCTGTGTTCTAGAGGAAGTGAAAAATTTGGTTTTAAGTCAGAGAAGATTGTCTGAACAGGGCGTTCACGTCAAAGAGGAGCAGTGCCAGGACCACGCACCAGAGAAGCTCGAAAAACCGAGAAGATCCTTGAAGGCAGCGCACGGTGAGTGGAGGCGGCCTTCGTGGGCGCGCCGAGC
>NW_011495042.1:7442959-7452635 GCF_000754665.1 Bison bison bison | reverse complement strand
GGACCCGGCGGGAAGGCGGGGTCCCGGGTGACGCGTGCGCACTGGCGTCCGCCGGGGGCCTCGTGCTCCGCACCGAATCACTGCAGTTGACTCTTTCATTTTGGTCACTTACAAAAAACCCGTCTCTCAGTGGAGACATTACATAGCTTTCGTTTGTTTTTTAGAACAGTCAGTAAATACAGAAAAGCATAAAACACGCAGGGAACATAATGGATTGTTCCGTCACCAGCAACAAACACTGCAATGTCTTGGTTATCTCGTTATGGCAGATTCTTTTGTTTTTGTGCTGAGATTTTTTTTTTTTTTTTTAATACAGATGAGGTTATTCTGGGTCCATAATCTTCTAGTGTGAGATCATTGCATCCTCACCGTCTATTTCCTTAACAACTTTCCATAAACTTCTCGTGTGGTGGCTTCAGAGTGTTTCACCCGCTAGCACCACTGTGATCTGCTTAACTGTTTGCTGTCGGTGGGAATAAAGGAAACTTGGGAGTGTTTTCAGGAGTCTCTAGTGTGAACAGCGCTGAAGCGGCTGGCTGCATAGATAACAGACTTCTGTTTTGTTCTCTGAGGAGTATTACATAAGGCTCTAGAGGCCTAGTCTTCCCTCCGTTTTTCCAAATAATCATAGTTATCTGTATATTTATTCATTTAGTCGTGTGTCATCCGCAGACATTTTGCTGAACGCTTGGGGACTGCGGCTCGGGGGCTGGCGCTGCAAACGTGTTCAGGGCCCTCATTCTTGATGAGCTCGTACAGAGTGGGAGGCTTGGAGACGCTGGCTCATGTGGTCGGGTTCCCTCCCAGCAGATGCGGAAACTCTTCCCGGGAACCCCGAGGACCACGAAAAGCTACTCAGGTCGGAAGAGCTTGCCACAGTCCAGTAAGGAGGGCCCCGTGCTGTTTTTGGGGGTGTGGGAAAGGGGCCTCCTCTTCTTCTTGCCCCGCAAGCCCCCCTCCCAGAGTCGCGTGGAGTTTTGGTAGTTTCACTTAACCAGGAGCTCACGCAGTCCAGGTGGGGGCACAGAACCGAGAAAGGTACTCTGAGTCCTCTGAGCCTGTGTTATGTGTCAGGCCCCTGCTTCTGTGTGAAGCAGTGCATTTCGTATTACCCTCAGCTTCGTCACTCTCCATCTCCATTCGGCATCACCATCTCCATTTTCTCCATAAAGGGACTTCGCGGCTAAGTGGTTGGCACAAAGTTATAAAACTAGAATCCTTGGGAGGCTTGGGGCATTGGTAAAGCCAGGATCCCAACCCATACGGTTGGACAGCTGAGTCCACTGTGTCTCCTTTCGGAGGGCAGTTGCTCTCGGACCTGCTGGAGCCTAAGGGGGAAACCAGAGAAGGGGACTTCTCAGACGCTGTGGGGACCGGGGGGCGAAGGGAGATCCGCCTCGAGACTTGGGGGGATGGCATGGGAAGGACCCAGAGAACTGTCATTAAACAAAAGGTTGTATTGAAGCAGGAGATTCACAACACGGCATCAGTTTCTTCTGTTCAGCACAGTGACTCAGAGCACATCATTTGAAAATGTTGGTTAAAAGTTTTTTTTGCAGGAATTTATAGATTTATTTGGAGAGAATTGACATTTTTACATTATGAAGTTCCCCCATCCATGATCATGGTATATCTTTTCACCTAATTCTGTTCCTCCTTTATGGCTTTTAATAGGGTTACTTTTTTTTTTTTTTTCCTGTAGATGTTGTGGGTAATTCCTGTAAGTGAATTCCTAGATATTTTAGAGTTTTCAGTTGATTTTATTTTAATCAATAATATATTTTTAATCATTATAATTGATAGTGCAAGGTTGTCTGCAGAGTAGCAGCCTCATCATTAGTGGGACTTTGTTAGGGGTGGGAGTCTCAGGGCCACCCAAGGCTTGCTGACCTACAATCTGCATTTTTTCAGTGACATTCCCTGGTGACTCAAATGCACATTGAAATTTTAAGAGGCAGTGCTTTAAAGGAAGGCAGTGTCATCTTTTTGAGAATCTACTCACGTTCAATCCAGTAGATAGATTCTCAGCTCCGATCCCTAGTTTGTCTCACTTTCCTATATTTTTCTCTTTGTGCATTTTCTAGATGGGGTGATTCCAAACCGGTTTCTTCTTTGGGAGGGGCAACCACGACGGAGGCGAAGGAGCTAATTGAGAAGCCATCACTTAGCAGCTTGACAAACCTGTTAGAGAAGCAGAAATTTCAGAGTAAGTCAGGGTGGGATTTTGGGACTTTGTAGTGTGACTGGGCCTGAAAGAGAATTATGAAATGTTTCAGATTCAGAATTCTTCGATAAGGTTCCCATGTTAATCAAAAGTGAAAAATACTCGGTGCAGCTTTTGACTGGCCCAGCCTGTCTCGCCGCTGGGCCGTCCACCATCCTTTGCCGCCGGCGTTTCTGGGCTCCTGTCCATGGTGTTCTGTGTATGTGCTTAGTGGCTCGGTCGTGTCTGGTTCTGCAGCCCCAGGGACTGCAGCCGCCAGGCTCCTCTGTCCACGGGATCCTCCAGGCGAGAATACTGGAGTGGGTGGCCATGCCCTCCTCCAGGGGATCTTCCCAACCCAGTGATGAAGCCCAGCTCTCCCACATTGCAAGCAGATTCTTAACCATCTCAGTCACCAGGGAATGGGGGACATGAAAATCTGTAATACTGACCAGAGACGTCCAGAAAGTTAATCACACCTCCGTGTGATCAGTGCTGTGTAGGGTAGGTATGTGGGCTGCGGCGTGTGTGGAGAGACCCTTTGGAAGCTGAGAAGGTGCGGGCTTCTTAGGGTGGAACCGGGGAAACTGCATCCCAGGTCCCAGGAGCCGCTCTTGGAAGCGTGTATCTGAGAGTCAGGCTCCCAGCGAGGATCCTCGGATCCCTGAGTTCACCTCCTCCTCCTTGGCTTAGATTTCCTCACCAGGTTTTCAGCAAACTGTTGAGTCTCCAGGGTCCTACAGCGAGCACACAGGACCCTTGCCCCCGTTCCCATCCGCTCGGCTGTAACTGCAGCACAGCATCTCCTTAACCCATCCCTGGGTCGGGAACATCCCTGGTGGAGGGAATGACAACTCACTCCACTGTTCTTGCCTGGAGAATCCCCACGGACAGAGGAGCCTGGGGGCTACAGTCCATGGGGTCACAAAGAGTCAGACATGCCAGGGCAGCCCTGAACCTGCCTCTTTTCCTGTGATGTATTTGTGTCAATACATGCTATTTCAAATCCTAAAAGATGATGCTGTTAAACTGCTGCACTCAATATGCCAGCAAATTTGGAAAACTCAGCAGTGACCACAGGACTGGAAAAGGTCAGTTTTCATTCCAATCCCAAAGAAAGGCAATGCCAAAGAATGCTCAAACTACCGCACAATTGTACTCATCTCACACGCTAGTAAAGTAATGCTCAAAATTCTCCAAGCCAGGCTTCAACAGTATATGAACCGTGAACTTTCAGATGGTCAAACTGGATTTAGAAAAGGCAAAGGAACCAGAGATCAAATTGCCAACATCCATTGGATCATCAAAAAAGCAAGAGAGTTCCAGAAAAACATCTGCTTTATTGACTTCACCAAAGCCTTTGACTGTATGGATCACAACAAACTGTAGAAAATTCTTCAAGAGATGGGAATACCAGACCACCTTTCCTGCCTTCTGAGAAATCTGTATGCAGGTCAAGAAGCAACAGTTAGAACTGGACATGGAACAACAGACTGGTTCCAAATTGGGAAAGGAGTTCGTCAAGGCTGTATACTGTCACCCTGCTTATTTAACTTCTGTGTAGAGTACATCATGTGAAATGCCGGGCTGAATGAAGCACAAGCTGGAATCAAGATTGCTGGGAGAAATATCAATAACCTCAGATATGTAGATGACACCACCCTTATGGCAGAAAGCGAAGAAGAACTAAAAAGCCTCTTGATGAAAGTGAAAGAGGAGAGTGAAAAAGTTGGCTTAAAACTCAACATTCACAAAACTAAGATCATGGCATCTGGTCCCATCACTTCATGGGTAGATGGGGAAACAATGGAAACAGTGAGAGACTTTATTTCCTTGGGCTCCAAAATCACTGCAGTTGGTGACTGCAGCTGTAAAATTAAAAGACGCTTGCTCCTTGGAAGAAAAGCTATGACCAACCTAGACAGCTTATTAAAAAGCAGAGTTATTACTTTGCCAACAAAGGTCCGTCTAGTCAAAGCTATGGTTTTTCCAGTAGTCATATATGGATGTGAGAGTTGGGTCATAAAGAAAGCTGAGCGCCTAAGAATTGATGCTTTTGAACTGTGGTGTTGGAGAAGACTCTTGAGGGTCCCTTGGACAGCAAGGAGATCCAACCAGTCAGTCCTAAAGAAAATCAGCCCTAAATATTCATTGGAAGAACTGATGCTCAAGCTGAAACTCCAGTCCTTTGGCCACCTGATACAAAGAACTGACTCATTGGAAAAGACCCTGATGCTCAGAAAGATTGAAGGCAGGAGAAAAAGGGGACGACAGAGGATGGGGTGGTTGGATGGCATCACCGACTCGATGGATGTGAGTTTTGGTAGGCTCCGGGAGTTGGTGATGGACAGGGAGGCCTGGCATGCTGCAGTCCATGGGGTTGCAAAGAATCAGACACGACTGAGGAACTAAACTGACTGACTGATGCCAGTCCGGCCTCTTCGCCCCTCCTGGCCTTGCTGAGAGCCATCTGTTGGTCACCACTTTCGTATTGCTGCCAGCAGCGGTGACCGTCCTTGCTGGGGCTCCAGCACACGCAGGAGGCTCTGGGCGCCTGCCCTGTGGGTTCCTGGGTGTAGGACATGCTCGCTGGTCCGTCGGGAGATGCTGCTGGCGTAGTCCTGGTTGTACCTCCTTGCCCTCCTGACGGCAGCACCGAGAATTGCCACTTCTCCTCTGCGTCACCCTCACTTGGCAGGTCAGGGCCCAGTTCCTGATCCGCGGGGTCGGGAGCATCTGGGAGTCCTCGCCTTATCAGCGTTTCTTCATTTATGCTCTTCTGTTGCGTTGAAATGATTTTTCCTATTGATCCCAGGCCTTACTTTTTAGGGTCTTTTGAGTGATTCTGCATAGTTCGCGCACTGGAAGCGCCACAGGCTGGGCTGTGTCTCCCCGTTTCCCACACGGGGGCTGTCTTGTCACGCACAGCAGGCGTTCACCTGTTCCTCCCCAGTTCGTACCCGGGGGAGCAGCCTAGAAACCTGTGCTTATCCAGACGGCAGTCTAGTCTCCCGAGTATCCTTCTAATCGTTGTGAAGCTTTTCCACCTTCAGTCTGCAACTCATTGTGCATATGGCATGAGGTGCCCGGTGGTTTAATTTGCCTCCACACGGACAGTCCGTGTCCTCAGTCACGCGCCGATGGGAAGCGCGCCCTTAGGCCCCTGGCGCGCCCCACTTTGTGTGCCTGTTCCTGGGCGTTTGCCCAGCACGGTTGGTCCCGTCGGTCTTTCCGCCACGGAACCAGTAGCTTGCGGTTTTAGTCGCCCGGCGCCTGCGTTCTGTCATCTGAGCTGGGTTCTTGGCTGAGCCTCTCATGGACATTTCCCTTCTCTCTTCGACAGACAGGGGGATTGAGGCTCAGATTGGTCACGGCGTTTGCCCCATAGGAGGCAAGGAACTGGTTCTGGAACTGTGATGGCTCAGCTCCAGGGCCCAGCTGTCAGCCCTGTGCCATGGTTAAGGGCCAACGTGGAGGAGAACTTGGGTGTTTTCTGTGGCTGGTGTCGGCACGGCAGGCTCTGGGCAGCAGTGGGTGGGGGGACCAGGACACCCCCTCATTTCCTCCTGCTCTCCACAGGTGGACGCCGCTGGGGTGGGGCAAGAGCCTCTGACTCCAGGGAGCCCTCCCTGACACTCTTCCCTTCCTCTGATCTCACAGCTAAGCGGAAAGAGTCAGATGGCAGGAGAAAGTCGCAGAGGAGGAGGAGGACATCTCACTGGGAGGACGGCACAGATACGCGGCTGGCGGGCCCTGCAAAGCATGGCAGCTTTTCCATCCAGCTGGAGGTCCTGCCGCTCCTGGCAGGTAGGCGCCCGGAGTCCCGGCAGGCCGGCTATGACGGGACGCCGCGGGGACCGCGCCCCCACCTGGCGCCACCTCCACACCCCGGGGGTGAGCGGCCTCACTGTTGAGGGCGGGACACGGAGGCACAGAGAGGCCACACGCATCATCTGGGATCCCACAGCAAGCAAGCGAACCCAGGATTCCAACCCAGGTCTGATCGCAAAGTCCAAGCAAACGTGAGGGTAACAGACGGCCCGGGTTTGTTTGCTGAAGCGCTGCTTTGTACAAATGCTGCTCCTAAGACATCCAGTACAGGAAATGGGGACAGGTAAGCAGCGTTGACGTCCTGCCGCCGGCGTCTCAGGACCGACTCTGACCCAGTGAACTGGTGGTGCTGGTGCTGGTGGAATAGGGCGTGGTTGTCATCATCACTGTTTTTTCGGTGTCAAACAGCTTCCCTGAGGACACACAGCTTAGGGGCAGAACAAGGGTTTGTGTCTTTTGCTTTGCAAGATCCATCCCAATTTATAAACTAGGTTTGATTGAAAATAAATAGGTATTCTGTCCATGTGTTTAAATGATGGAAAAAATTAGCTGATTGAGTAAAATTATCTGACTTTGTCTTAAAAAGGTAACGTGGAGGGAATCCTTGTTTCAGAGAAAGGAATCCTAGACTTACTTCACTCTGGGTTTTTTGACCATCAGGGTGAACTAGCCGTCTTCTGGGTGATCTGAAAAGGAAGCTTAGGAAGACTCAGAGGGTCACTCTCCAGGTTCAGGAATGCTGGGAAAATTCTTGTTCCCATAGGCACTTGGGTTGATGTTGATATGTTCTGAGGAAACACTCTTAACTTTTCAGTTTGTACTTCCAGACAGATTTTTGAAGATCAGTTCCACCCAAAGTGAGTTTTCAGGGACTCTTCGTGCACTGCCCGAGCCCTGTCCAGAAGGACTGTGCCTCCATGCAGCCGCCCCGAGACCCCGCCTGGGGCAGCGTCCTGGGTTCACGCTGCTTCATGAACCGCTGCTGCTCCAGGTGGCCGGCTCCTGACTGCAGTGAGGGGAGGGGGACGCCTGACTGAAGACACGCCTGCTGGAGGGGCGTGTCTGGCAGGCCAGCCGAGAGGTGCCTGGGCTCCCCTCCCCGTAAGCTCTGCCGTGATGGCTGTGACTGCAGGAGTGATGCACCGACTGTGATTCTGGCTCAGCTGCTTCCCTGCGGGCTGCCTGCTTTCTCTGAGCCTCAGTGTCCTCATCTGTGAAATGGGGACAGTGACTCCCTTCCCCCCAGGGGTCTAGAAAGGATCATAAAAGATGCTGTGTGTGAACAGCTCTGCAGGGAGCCCTGCACACAGCAGGATCAGACAGGCTGCTGGTGAGGAGGCTGCTCCTTTGCCAGGACGGCTGCTGATGGGGCAGCTGCACACAAGGTGCCTCCAGCAAGGCAAGCAGAGACCCCTGCCCCCCGGCACTGACACCACGGTCTGTGGCCACAAACTGCAGATGGCCGTGGCTCATCAAGCTAACTGCAGGCTGCTTTTCCCATAAAATATAATAGCATGAGATTGATGCTTTTAATCTGTGGTGTGGAGAAGACTCTCAAGAGTCCCTTAGATGGCAAGGAGATCCAACCTGTCCATCCTAAAGGAAATCAGTCCTGAATATTCACTGGAGGGACTGATGCTGAAGCTGAAACTCCAATACTTTGGCCACCTGATGCGAAGAACTGGCTCACTGGAAAAGACCCTGATGCTGGGAAAGATTGAGGGCAGGAGGAGAAGGGGATGACAGAGGATGAGATGGTTGGATCGCGTCACTGACTTGATGGACATGAGTTTGAGCACGCTCCAGGAGTTGGTGATGGACAGGGAGGCCTGGCGTGCTGCAGTCCATGGGGTCGCAGAGATTTGGATGTGACTGAACGAGTGAAAAACAACACATTCCCAAACTAGCACGATCATGTTTGGTCATCTTCAATTTCTGGTTAGGCCATAGGCATCGAGCACCTTGGTGGTGAGCGAAGCTTCTGTGTCTGGAGTGGGCTCTTCCTTTTACCCACAGTGGAGCGACCACACGCGCCACGCAGGAGTGGTGTGGACACTGGCCCCACTGCTCTTCGGCTGGAGTCCTCGGATGATCCCTCGACACGGCTGACCCTGTCAAGCTGAAGTGCAGCGGCTGTCCGCGCACTGGCCTGCTGGGGGCCACTCGCTCTTACCGTGTTCCCTCCGTGAGACGGCGGCTGTCACCTCCGGCGCTTCTGCCCCGGGGATAGGTGGCGCTGTGTGAAGCGTGTTCGGGGCTCACAGGTGGGAGTGGGAGGCTGTGAACGTGCCACGATGCACAGAATGGTCCCCACGACAGAGAACCACCTGTCCCCAAGCGTCAGTAGTGCTGAGGTTGAGCCGCTACCCAGGATCCTGGCTGACACCGCCTGAAACGTCTGAATACGGCTTTGAGTAGGTATTTGCATTGGAGATGAAAAGCAGGGAGAGATTAGAAAGCCTTCCTCAGCGTTCAGTGCAAACAATGGAATGGGAAAGACTAGAGATTTGTCAAGAAAATTAGAGATACTAAGGGAATATTTCATGCAAAGATGAGCACAGTACAGAAATGGTATGGACCTAACAGAAGCAGAAGATACTAAGAAGAGGTGGCGAGAATACACAGAAGAACCGTACAAAAAAGGTCTTCACGACCCAGATAACCACGATGCTGTGATCACTCATCTAGAGCCAGACATCCTGGAGTGAAAAGTCAAGTGGGCCTTAGGAAGCATCACTACGAACAAAGCTAGTGGAGGTGATGGAATTCCAGTTGAGCAATTTCAAATCCTAAAAGATGATGCTGTGAAAGTGCTGCACTCAATATGCCAGCAAATTTGGGAAAACTCAGCAGTGGCCACAGGACTGGAAAAGGTCAGTTTTCATTCCAATCCCAAAGAAAGGCAACGCCAAAGAAAGGCAATGCCAAAGAATGCTCAAACTACGGCACAATTGCACTCATCTCACATGCTAGTAGAGCAATGCTCAAAGTTCTCCAAGCCAGGCTTCAGCAATACGTGAACCATGAACTTCGAGATGTTCAAGCTGGTTTTAGAAAAGGCGGGGGAACCAGAGATCAAATTGCCAACATCTGTCGGATCATTGAAAAACCAAGAGAGTTCCAGAAAAACATCTATTTCTGCTTTATTGACTATGCCAAAACCTTTGACTGTGTGGATCACAACAAACTGTGGAAAATTCTGAAAGAGATGGGAATACCAGACCACCTGACCTGCCTCTTGAGAAATCTGTATGCAGGTCAAGAAGCAACAGTTGGAAATGGACATGGAACTACAGACTGGTTCCAAATTGGCAAAGAAGTACATCAAGACTGTATATTGTCATCCTGCTTATTTAACTTATATGCAGAGTACATCATGAGAAATGCTGGGCTGGATGAAGCACAAGCTGGAATCAAGATTGCCAGGAGAAATATCAATAACTTCAGATATGCAGATGGCACCACCCTTATGGCAAAAAATGAAGAACTAAAGAGCCTCTTGATGAAAGTGAAAGAGAGGGAGAAAAAGTTGGCTTAAAACTCAGCAGTCAGAAAATGGAGATCATGGCATCTGGTCCCATCACTTCATGGCAAATAGATGGGGAAACAATGGAAACAGTGAGAGACTTTATTTCCTTGGGC
>NW_011495042.1:7441199-7442859 GCF_000754665.1 Bison bison bison | reverse complement strand
TTGGAAGAAAAGCTATGACCAACCTAGGCAGCATATTCAAAAGCAGAGACATTACTTTGCCAACAAAGGTCCGTCTAGTCAAGGCTATGGTTTTTCCAGTTGTCATGTATGGATGTGAGAGTTGGACTATTAAGAAAGTTGAGCACTAAAGAATTGATGCTTTTGAACTGTGGTGTTAGAGAAACTCTTGAGAGTCCCTTGGACTGCAAGGAAATCCAACCAGTCCATCCTAAATGAAATCAGTCCTGAATGTTGATTGGAAGGACTGATGCCGAAGCGGAAACTCTAATACTTTAGCCACCTGATTCGAACAACTGACTCATTGGAAAGGACCCTGATGCTGGGCAAGATTGAAGGCAGGAGGAGAAGGGGACGACAGTGGTTGGATGGCATCACTGATGCAATGGACATCTGAGTTTGAGCAAACTCCGGGAGTTGGTGATGGACAGGGAGGCCTGGCGTGCTGCGGTCCATGGAGTTGCAAAGAGTTGGACACGGCTGAGCGACTGAACTGAGCTGAACTTGCATTGCTGCTGCTGCTGCTGCTAAGTTGCGTCAGTCGTGTCCGACTCTGTGTGACCCCATAGACGGCAGCTCACCAGGCTCCCCCATCCCTGGGATTCTCCAGGCAAGAACACTGGAGTGGGTTGCCATTTCCTTCTCCAACGCATGAAAGTGAAAAGTGAAAGTGAAGTTGCTCAGTCATGTCTGACTCTTAGCGACCCCATGGACTGCAGCCCACCAGGCTCCTCCATCCATGGGATTTTCCAGGCAAGAGGACTGGAGTGGGGTGCCATGAACTTGCACTGGAGAGTCCTAAACTGGGCGGTCTTCTATGAAAAGGCTGACGAAGTCCTAGAACACAGGTCATAATCAGCGATGGCCTTAAGTGGTTGGTCTGTTGCAGAGAGTCACAAGGGTGCAGGGAGGGGTCCTCCAGGAGGTGCCCGTGGCCCCCGCAGACATACCCAGTCTGTGCCCAGGACTTGTTCTGGAAGCAGCTGCTCTCTTTGAGTGCGAGTGCCCTAAACATATGCTTACCAGCATCGTGAACAGAAGCAAATCGGTCTTTTTGTGCACGGACCCTATGCTAGCAGAGCCCACGAGTCCGTCACCTTCCTGCACGTAAGGCGTCGTCATCCTCTTCACCCTGAGACGGGCGGGATCTGTGCCCCTCTTGCACAGGAGGATATGGAGCCTCAAAGAGCGTGTGACTGCTTGTAGGTCACACGGCGACTAACAGATCTAGGGTTTGAAACTAAGCAGGCCCCTCTGCTTGCAGAGCTGGGGCTTAGCTTTTTTGTGTTTTTTTTTTTGCCTTCCCCAGTATGCCTCCTCCCGCTGAGATGTATGGGCCCCTTTTAGGAGAAAAGTGTCCTCCAGCCAGTGTGCCCTGCAGCAGGCCAGGTCCTGCGTCCTTTCTGCAGTCACACTGCTGCAAAACCGCAACGACTGAGCCCACACGCCGCAACTACTGACGGCCGTGCACCCAGAGCCCCTGCTCTGTGACGAGAGAAGCCGGGGCACCGCGACCAGGGAGTAGCCCCCGCTCAGCTGCAAGCAGGAAAAACCCACACGGCCGTGAAGACCCAGCACCCAGCCCAGCCAAAAATAAAGAAACGAGAGCGTTTTTAACAAGGCACACACTTAAATCCTCTTC
>NW_011495042.1:7439521-7441099 GCF_000754665.1 Bison bison bison | reverse complement strand
GTCTGTCCTCAGGATGGCAGTCTGTCGTGAGCCACAGCAGCGGGAGGTCGGCCAACATCTTAGATTGTTTCTTGACGCTGAAAACTGAGGTTCCCCTCATGACAGAAGAGCAGAAGCAGGATCTGAACCCCATGACCATAAAGATCAAGTGCGTTTCTTCCCTCCCGTCGCAGCCCGTGCCCATCAGGGAACTAGAGGTGAGCACGAACTGGGCTGGCTGGGGTCGGAGCAGCCCTTCCCTGCCTTCCGCCCCTCACCTGCCGTCCCCCGTCCCCGGGGCCCCAGTGACAAGTACCCTCGTCGGCCCTGTCTCAGCACTTAGGGTCACTCAGCCAGGCCCGGAGGATGTCAGGTTCCTGGGGCCAGGAGTCCCCCAGCCTGAGGTCTCTCAGTGCGAATTCTCTGAGGCCAGGGTTGGAAGTTGGAAGTGGATTTCTCCAGAAAGTCTTCATTATTTCTTCTGGGTACCAGCGAAGCCATACCAACCCACCCAGGATTATTGTCAAATACTTTCAGCATCGGCTTTATTTCAGGAAAATAAACAGTGCCCTGGTAGCAGCGGTGTGTGTTCGGACCACACGCTGTGCAAACGGGCAGCTTCTGATGCTGGAGTCTTAGCGCACGCAAGCTTCCCTGTCTCCGTGTGGACACAGGCCTGCACCTGCCAGGCCTCTTACACCCAGCCCCCAGTTCTGTGTGGGCGCTCTGTATGCTCAGGGTGACCCGTGCCAGCCCCCCGACCTGCCTGTCTGGGACACACGGGTTCCCTGTCCTGAAGGCCTCTCCTCTCCGCCTTCTCCGTGCCTGGCTCCTGCACGTGAGGAGGCACGGGGCCTGTCCGCGTGGCACTGGCCATCCCGGGGATGGTGGGGGGACCTCGGGGCTTGCTGAGCCCTCCCGGCCGCCAGGTTGGGGCCCTGCACATGGCCCTGGGTCCTCGCAGTGGCCTGAAGAGCGGGCTCCGTCCTTGGGGCTTGTGGATGATGAACCGAAGACCACAGGGGCTGTCGGTTGTGGGGGGCGGGGGGCGATGAGCCCGGTGCTGATCTGAGCCGCTGGGCGGGGGCTGCCTGGAGGGCAGGGGGATGGGGACAGGGGGTGACCCCCGGCGCTGCCGCCACAGCGGCTGTGCAGCCCCGTGTACTGCAGGTACCAGTTCCACACGGCCCCGGTGCACCGCACGGAGGGCCAGCCGCACGGGACCCATGTGTACTTCCAGGACGTCAACGTCATCTTCCTAGGGGCCATGCACCCCAGCGACCTGAGGGAGTACCTGGAGGGGCCCCCCATGGTGGTAGAAGTGCACGACCGGGACCGCAAGTCCGAGGGCTGTTCCCGCAAGCCCACCCTGTTTGGGGAGGACCCCCTGGATGCGCACCTCAACCTCCAGGCCCTCATCTCCCCCAGAGACACGGAGAGCAACCCCTTTGAGACCCAGGAGAAGATGTGGGACCCGCATGGCGTGGCCCAGGTCAGCTTTGCCGACCTCCTCCTCGGCCACAAGTACCTGAACCTGGCCGCCCCTGTGCGCAGCTGCGAGCCCTGGGCCGCCCCCCTGGGCCACGGCCGCAGGAGCAG
>NW_011495042.1:7436930-7439421 GCF_000754665.1 Bison bison bison | reverse complement strand
CGGGGCCCCAGGGACGGCGTGCCGCATGGGCTGATGCCGCCGGGGGACTACCTGGAGGCCAGCTGCCTGCTGAAGCTGCGTGTGGATGTGGCGGTGCCTCTGCGCGGTGGGCTGGGCGGCGCCGACCCCGCGCTTTCCCGGTTCGGCCGCGTGGTCTTCGTGTTCGAGTCCAGGCGGCTCTCCCTGCTGCACAGCCTCCTGCAGGACGTCACCATGATCAACGCCAGGGCCCTGGCCCTGGACTCCTACCCGCTGGAGGACATTCAACAGATCCTGTCCGCCGTCAAGATCCGGGTGAAGACCCAGGAGCAGCCCGACCTGGACGTGCTCACGGGCGTCCACCTGCTGGACGGGAAGGTCCACTTCCTCATCCTGGAGGGCCTGGCCGACCACGGCCTCCAGCGGCTGTGGGCCCGTCACCAGAGCCGGTACGTGGGCCGCCTGTCAGGCTGGTGGAGGGCGCGTTCGATGTCAAGCTCAGGTTCAGTGTTGCCGCTGGTGGAAGGCGTCCGTGGATTCAGGGTCGTGTGTGTGTGTGTGTGTGTGAGGCTCAGTCGCATCTGAGTCTTTGTGACCCCATGGACTGTAGCCCACTAGGCTCCTCTGTGGCATTCTGCAGGCAAGAATACTGGAGTGGGTTGCCATTCCCTTCTCCGGGGGATCTTCCCCACTCAGGGATCAAACCCACATCTCTCAAATCTCCTGCATTGGCAGGTGGGTTCTTTACCACTGAGCCACCAGGGGAGTGATGGACCCTTTACGATTTAACTAGACTGCAGTAGTCTCTTCTTACTCAGATTTCACCACAACAATCTTTTGGTGGTTCATTTCAGTTTTCAGATTCAAATTTCACGTACATGAAAGCATGGCGTGTGCGTCTTTGTCTGACTCACATCACAAAGCACAAGATGGGCCCATCCGTCTGGGAGCTCGTGGCCGAATCTTGTCCTCTTTCGTGGCTTCGTAATACTCTGGCGTATCTATAGGTCACACCTTTATCCTTTCATCTGTTGACGGGCACTTACAACAGCCACACCTGGGCTGCTGTGAATTGGGGTGCATATATATTTTGAAAGTATCGTTTTCATTTTCTTTGGCTAAATATCCAGGAGTGGAATTGCTGGATCATCTCGGAGTTGGAGCCTCCATGCTGTCTTCCTCAGTGGTCAGCACGCCCAGGCTCCCCTTTTCCGCATCCTCGCCGACGCTTTGTTTCTCGTCTTTGTGATGATAGCCATTCTGATGGGCGTGAGGGGCTACCTTGTGGTTTTGAGTTACATCTTCCTAATAACTAGTAATATTGAACGTATTTTCCTGTGCCTGGTGGCCACGTGTGTATCTTCTTTGGAAAAATGCCTCTTCATGTGCTGTGTCCAGGTTTTAATTGGGTTGTCTGGTTTTCTGACATGGAGTGGCGTGGTTCTTCATATATTGGATGTTAATATCGGATATAACACTGGGTGTTAACCCCTCATCAGACACATACTTTGCAAGTGTTCTCCCCCATCAGTAGGTTGCCTTTATGTTTCGTTGCTGGTTTCCCTTCCTGTGCAAAAGCTTGGAAGTTTGATTAGGTCCCATTTGCTTTACTTTTGCTTCTGTTTCCCTTGCCTGAGTGTGTGTCTGTGTTTAATCCCTCAGTCGTGTCCAACTCTTTGTGACCCTATGGACTGTACCCCACCAGGCGCCTCTGTCCATGGGATTCTCCAGGCACGAAAACTGGAGTGGGTTGCTATTCCCTTCTCCAGGGGAATCTTCCTGACCCAGGGATGAAACCCGGGTCTCCTGCATTGTAGGCAGATTCTTTACTCTCTGAGCCACCAGGGAAGATAGACCAAAAAAAATATTTCTAGGACCAGTGTCAAAGAGGTTACTGTTCTCCTAATAGTTTTATAGTTTCAGGTCTTGTATTTAGATCTGTGATCAATTTTGGGTTTATTTTGTATATGGTGTGAGAAAATGTTCTAATTTTATTTTTTAACATGTAGCTGCACAGTTTTCCCGGCACCACTTATTGAAGATAGTCTTTTCCTCATTATATATTCTTGCCTTTCTTGTAGAAGAAAAATCTATTTTTAAGAAGCTAAATTATAAAGCTTTCAGATAAGATAGGAAGATGTATTCATGATCTCTGAATAAAGACTTCTTAAATAAGACAGAGGTATTAGAATAAAGGATAACAATGACATCTTCGGCTATATTAAAATGAATAACTTCTTTTCATCCAAAGACACTATAAAAAGAAGCCACAAAGTGAGAAAAAGTATTTGCAATGTATGGAGCTGGTGCTCTTGAGTGTGTAGAAATGCCTGTGAATGAATAAGCAAACAATAAGACGTCCCAGTGGAAGCATGGGCAACCAGCAAAGGGGCACCACCCCCCACAGCCCGGCACACAGACCCTTGCGGCGGGCGGCGCAGGCTGCCTCTAGTCTCCCCGGGTTCGAGGAGGTGGAGGACCTTGAACGCAGCAACACGGCGGGGACAGGGGG
>NW_011495042.1:7434402-7436830 GCF_000754665.1 Bison bison bison | reverse complement strand
AACCCACTCCAGTGTGCTTGCCTGGAGAATCCCAGGGATGGGGGAGCCTGGTGGGCTCCCATCTATGGGGTCACACAGAGTCGGACACGGCTGAAGCGACTTAGCAGCAGCAGCAGAACCGAAGAGAGAAGTGGAGCGGCACGTGGACGGGTAGCTGGGAGGCCTGGGAAGGAGGCCTCCTCCCGCGCCCTGCCCCTGTGGGCACAGTGGACAGAATCTGACACCTCGTGCGTGCGCTGTGTGACCTGGGGTCAGCTCTCCGCCCTCCTCTGCTAAGATGGGGGTGCTCAGATCTGCAGTGCCAGGTGAGTGAGGCTGAGCAGGGGCACTTCTGCTTTCCAGGATCTACTGCATCTGCCGTTACAGCTCCAAGCTCAGGGAGGTGATCACGGGAGACCTGCTGCCCTCCTCGGCCATGATCAAGGAGCTGAGCCAGGAGTTTGGGATGCCCATGTCCCAGGGAGACCTCACAGAGCAGAAGCTGCTAGCCGTGGCCCCTGCCCCAAGTCTTGAGGACTTGCGGAGCCGGAAGTCCACCCTGGCGTCACAGATCCACTCCCACCAGGAGAAGTACCTGCGGTGGCGGAGCAACGTGATCCTGAAGAGCAGGGACCAGAAGGCGAGCCTGGTTCAGGTGGGCGCTCTCCCGCTGGCTGCAAGCCTTCCTGGGCCGGGGCCGCGTGGCAGGCTGTGAGGGACAGCCAGCCTCTGGCTGGATTCTCCTGCCCAGGGACCCCAGGCCAGGCAGTGCTCGGTGAAGGGCACAGCCATACCAGGTTGCACATTTCCTCCTTCCTTCTGGCCCTGGCAGAGCTCATCCTTCCTCAAAGGGGGAAAGAAACACTCTAAGCTGTTTCTTTTCCTTTGGCTCCTGAGTTCACCATAGAGAAAGAACTCTGTGTGTGTGTGTGTGTGTGTGTGTGTGTAATACCTCGCTTAAGCTGCCAAGGTCATGTCTAAGCAACACAGGAGATAAAGTAATCTGTGTTAGAAAACGCGAGTAGACAGGAAGAGAACGGGAGATCGGGATGCTGGTGAGGAGATGGAGAGACAGGTGCGTGTGGTCTGATGGTCAAGGCCTCCCTTGGTAAGCGGTACCAACCAAAGGGGCTTAAAGCCCACTACTGTCTGTGATGCCTTCAGCTCCGCGTGGGCCTCTGGTCTGTGTGGGCAGAGCCACTGCCCTGGCCCTGCCCCTCCTCTAGTGAAAAACATCTTTCAGAAGTTTGTAGCTTTTATATCCATGAGCTCTTTATGAAAAGCAACAAGGAGGTTGTTTCTTTACACTGGTGTTCACCTTCTTCAGTTCAGTTCAGTTCAGTTGCTCAGTCGTGTCCGACTCTTCGAGACCCCATGAATCGCAGCACACCAGGCCTCCCTGTCCATCACCAACTCCCGGAGTTCACTCAGACTCATGTTCACCTCTTAGCTTTTCCCAAAAGAAACACTTCTTGGGTTATTTACCCATCTACTTTTACTGTTTACCTAATTCGCTAGTTCAATTTTTTACTTTTTATGTTTTAAAACATTTTCCCTATTTGTTTTTTAATGTCTTAGGAATTGCTACTTTAAAATACTTTTAGATATCTATTCATATTAAGATCACGAATTGAAGCCCAACCATTAATTTTTCCTATTTATACTAAGATGTAACTAATATTAAAATCCACAAAATCCACTCATTGTCAGTGCACTTAGATCAAATCCTAGGTTTCTCAGCAGTTTTCTGGGCGTGCAGAGCCACCGCATCAGGTTAGGAATCTCCCGCTGTCACAGGAGCCTTCTCATGTCTGCTGCGGTCGGACGCCGTTAGCGCTGCAGCCCCCCAGTCCCGCCAAGGGACTCCGGGCTGGACAGGTTCCAGGGACGGACTGCCACCCGGGGCCAGAGAGGTCAGAGGGAGTAAACTAAGCACGACTCTTCCTTCTTTCCTTTAAGTTCACGCTGTTACTATGTGGTAGTCCAATCCATTTGAAAAATAATGCTTGTTGTCAGTGTGAAACCACCTGCTTTAGTTAGGATGTATGTGTACAGTACAGCTATTCTCCTGGGACTCTTTAGCTATAGGGGTTATTTCGGGACAAGAATAGTTCCCTGTGCTGAACTTCAGCTCCTTGATCCTGGATTATCTATTAGAAATGCAGATTTCTCCGTATATGTTAATCTTCAACTCCGAATTCACATTGGCCACTCAAGGTGCCCTTTTGAAACTCTGTGTTACAAAGCTGGGGGTTTCTGCTTACTAAATGAGTCATTTTGATCTCTCTTTCCATTTTGCTAAAATGGAAATCATATGCTACGCCTGGCTGACTTGACATACCATATGATCCTTCAAGGTCCAGCCCTATAGCTACCAGTGGCATAATCAAATACTTTCAGAGGCGGGTTTTTATGGCTGGGTAATCAATCGGTCCCACCTCTTGAGGGG
>NW_011495042.1:7432705-7434302 GCF_000754665.1 Bison bison bison | reverse complement strand
AGATTTCTGTGTCTAGGTTAGACGAAGGAAGGAAGGAAGGCACTGACAACATGTACTTTTTTCTACATTTTTATTTCTATCCCTTTCAGAGTCCTGTGGGGTCTGGGGCTCGCGCGAACCCTTGGTGGGGGGCGGGGCAGAGGGGATGCAGAGCCGCCAAGGGTCAGATCAGCACTTCACCCCCCTCCTCCTGGGGCAGTAAAGGTATCAGGGACTGAGAAGCCGAGGGCTCCAGAGAGACGGCCTTGCACAGCCCCCAGCCCCACACCGGGGCCAGAGCAGCTGGGCTCAGGGCTCAGGCTCCCCGTGTCATCCTATCCCCGCACTTACAGTCCGTACACTGAGGCCCCCCGCCTTGGAGTCAAACCTAGCCCTTCCTGGAGAGGGTCGGACACCAGTCTTCCTCACTTCCTTCCCTTCGTGTGAGATGAACCCACTGGCCATGTCTGTGCGGTCAGCACATGGCCGAGTTCAGGGCTGGAAGGTCCCCTTAGGTCCTCTGTTCACCAGAGGATGGGCTGAGGTCAGGATCGCCCCACACTGGGGGCATTTCCTGCGGTGGCCTGGCTTCTGGCAGCTTGGTTCTGTGGTGCCCGTGGCCCCACCTGTGTTTCTGGAATCCACTGCAGCTCCTGGGCGCGCCCTGATGCCCCGAGGCAGCCGTCATGAACCCTCTTTTGGAAAAGCCCTGGATACTCCTCCGTGGCCGTCACTTACTTCACACCCCCGCCCCCTCGCAGCCTTCATTTACACACGCTCATCTTGAGACTGGATTGTCAAACAGCAGCAGGCTGGAAGCCGGAGACCGTCTCTCATCCCGGTCGTGCAGGAGCCTGTGTGTGATGGCACGCGTCGCCCCGGGGCGCTGACTCACGCTCGCGCGGCCCCTCCTGCCCTTCCTCCCCTCGGGCCTTTAATCCTGTGTCCAGACCCGCACCCTCTGTGTGGACTCCGACGCCGTTTCTGCGGCCTTTCCTCTCCCGGCCCCTCCTGTCTCGGTGCCACTGCTCGTGTTTCCACCTTCCGTGCTCTGGGTCCTTACTGTCACCCTCTTATCCGAGGTTGCCTTTCAGGGAGCTTGTCCGGTTGATCTCCCAGCTCCCCAGTTCATTCTGCAACTGTGTCGCCGCGGCAGTATGTCTCATTCACTTGTCTCCTCTTGACCCTGAGGCTTTCATAGCCAGTGCTCTTGCTTTGGTCTCAACTTCTGCCTCACAGTGCTCACATCTTTACCTGGTGTTGCTAAATGACGGTGATCCTGACGTTACCTTCTTGTCTTGTCCCTTCGAGCCATCTGGCTCCACGTGTGGCCTTTCGCATGACATGCACTGCTCACTCTGGCTGGCAGTCGGGACTCCGCCGCTCCCATCAGCCCCAGGCCAGCAGAGAGCCCCAGGCCCCCAGACGAAGTCACAGCCGCTGTCTGCACCCCACAGGCAACTGTCCGCTTCCCAGCCTGGGTCAGGAGCACAGGCAGGACCCCTGGTGTCTGGTTGTCACCCACCCGCCGGCCCTGGGGTGAGGCCGAGCAGGGGGCTTGCCCTTTCCCCGGTGCAGACGGGTCGGTGCACCCGGACCCCCCACCATGAGCACAGCT
>NW_011495042.1:7431514-7432605 GCF_000754665.1 Bison bison bison | reverse complement strand
TAATCAATCGGTCCATCCTCTGGAGGGACCACGTGTGGTTTATGCGTTCATCGGTCGGCGGAGACTTGTACCTGTGTCTTGGCTGTTGTAAGCAGCGCCGTGGTGGATGCTGGGGTGCCTCTGTCGAGTTCAAACTGGACAGTTTTCTCGGGATCCAGGCCAGGTGTGGGCATGTCAGATCCCAGGTATAGCCCGTCCCAATAGGTTGGTTTTTTTTTTTTCCCCCTTTCTTCCTTGCAGGGGTCTGGGGAGCCTGTCCCTTGGCCAGCGTGCATTCCCAGTGACGGCCTCGGGGGTGGGGGCCGTGCCTGCAGCCCCGTCCGCGTGTATTGCTCCTGTGGACCTGTGAGGCTGGGCCATGGGGACTGCTGGGATTTGGCTTCTCATCGTTGTTTTGAGTGGCATGCCTGCCGGCATGAAGGATGCTCAGCTGCTTTTCCTGTGCTGGAGGTGTGCAGACTTTTTTCTTTTTTTCCCGTTTTCCTTCCCTCCAAGAGTGGTGTGAGGGAACTGGCCCTGTGGCCCGCGGCTTCCTGAAAGCGGGCCGTGTTCAGATGGCTGCCAGGCCCCGCTCCCTGCCCCCCACCGGCGTTGTGAATGCGGGGTGCCAGGAAGCGCTGGTTGTCCAGCTGCAGCTCCAGGAAGTGTCCACAGGATGGCAGCACCTTCCCTTGCCCGCCTCGGGTGCCCTGGGCAAAGCGATGCCTCAGGGCAGGTGGGCTTCCAGAGCTGTGCCTTCCACAGGGGTGTGCCCGAGCCAACACCCCTGGGCGTGCATCACCCCGCTTCTTCCCTGTCAAGCCCTGCCCTCCAGACTCACCCCAGGCGGGGCCGCAGTAGCCCAGCTGAGGAGGGAGGCTGCAGTGGGGAACCCCAGCCCCCGGACGCGGAAGGCCACGTGAGTCCTCGAGGCTTTGACACGCCGCTCGGGACTCTGGTGCCAGGCAGAGGCTCCCTCCCGGGCTGTCGGGCGGTGCGGACCTCCACCCGAGGATGGGCTTCGCGGCCGAGTCGGGGAGGCCGGAGGGACAAAAGGAGGCATGGTTTTCCTCCCCCTTCGTCGAATGTGATGCCGGTGCCCCTGGAGTCCA
>NW_011495042.1:7430687-7431414 GCF_000754665.1 Bison bison bison | reverse complement strand
GGGCCGGGGGGGGGCGCTGGGCCCCAGCCGTCCGGTTCGCCGCGTTTTCCGCGCCAGCATCCCTGGCAGAGGCAGGAGCCGGCTGGCGCGCTCTTGCCTTGCAGGGTCCCGCGGGCGGAACAGGGTCCCTTCAAGGCGCTCTACAACTCGCAGCTGCGCTTCCGCCGGCGCCTCTACGCCGACCTGGAGACGGTCCTGTACCGCGTGCGGCTGTTCCGGCCGCTGGCGCAGCTGGTGCAGCAAGCGGCGCTCTACGTGCGCAGAGCCGTCCCGCCGCAGGTGTTCCAGGCGCTGAGCAGGTGCGGGCGGCTGCGCGGCCGGGCTTCCCCAGCGTCCCCGGGCTCGGGAGTCAGCCGGCCCTAAAGGAGGGAGAGGGCCGGGCAACACGGGGGCGGCCCAGTGCCCCTGTTGGGGCGCCGTCCTTCTAGCTGCGCTGACACGGGCTCTGTACCTAGTGCCCTTCCCCTGGCAAGAAGGAGCCCTGAGCCCCACACCCCTTTGGCCAGCCTACTGAGGACCTTCCACGCACAGTGGGGCGGGGGTTGATGCAAAGTAGGCAATAAGGCCACCTAAACCGAAGAGCAATGGCACCCCACTCCAGCACTCTTGCCTGGAAAATCCCATGGACGGAGGAGCCTCGTAGGCTGCAGTCCATGGAGTCGCTAAGAGGTGGACACGACTGAGCGACTTCACTTTCACTTTTATGCATTGGAGAAGGAAATGGCAA
>NW_011495042.1:7430068-7430587 GCF_000754665.1 Bison bison bison | reverse complement strand
GGCTCCCGCTGCAGTCCGCTCATTTCCACTGTGGGTGGTGGGACGGTGTCTCTTGCTTTGGGTGGGCTCCAGACTGCTGGTGGGAACCTGGGGCTGTGGCCGCCTCCCAGAGGCCCCCTCACCGACAGCCGCTGGCTGCAGAGGCGCCCTGTGTCGGGGATGACCGGCGTCTCCTTCTCCAGAGGAACGTCTCGGCGGTCTCCCGGGTCGGCAGGAAGCCTCCCAGCTCTGCAGCGAGGGTGATACGGGCCTGGGCCCCAGACACGCACACCGTGCATAACTACAGTATCCAGACCCTGAACTCTGTGGAGCTGGCCAAGAAGGAGCTGTATCGGGAGATGGCCAAGGTGAGTGACGGCGCAGGGCCCGGAGCAGCCCAGCGTGCCCACTGTGGGCAGGGCGGGGCGGTGGGAGAGCCTGTGGGCTCCTTCCTCTGACCCCGTGGCCGACTGTCAGCGGGGATCTTGGCGCAGGGGGAGCGGCCATGTTCCCACTAAACGTGAACCCTCCTCCTACAGC
>NW_011495042.1:7428177-7429638 GCF_000754665.1 Bison bison bison | reverse complement strand
TATGTGGCTCCCGTCGCCCCCGTGGGCAGTGACTCCCCCTCAGGGGAGCAGGAGAGCCTGGACGCCTCAAGACAATGTAGAGGGTGAGCTTTCTGGACAAACCACCCAGGAACCAGACCAGTGCCTGAAGCCTGCCAGGTGAGCATGCAGAACAGGATGTCAGCGAGGAGCAGACAGGGGCCCGGACACAGCCCTGCTCGAGCCGGGGGAGACGCCGCTCATGTAGGGGGAGATGCAGCCGTGCTCGAGGAGAGGCCAAGGAGCCCCAGGACAGCCCTGCTGCCCCAGCAGCATCACCGGAGCAGGCCCAGCGCCAAGGCGCAAAGCCCTCATGCCAAGGACCAAGGGCCTTGGAAGCCAGCCCCAGATGGTGGGCCTGAGGATCAAGCTCTGTCCACCCGCAGCTGGCTCAGAAGAGACGCGTGTCTACTGCCCACACTCGAAGGGCAGACACGCCGTGCTAAACGCTTCCTGGTGTGTGTGAAGCGTCTTTTGCTCCAAATTAAGACCAATGACACGTATGCAGTTTTGGAGCTGTTTCTTGGAGAACGTGCGGCCTCACAGACGTAGCCCCCATGCCAGGACCTGTGCCCGCCAGCCTCCTCCGGGTGCCCCCCGAGCCGGCGAGTCTCTGCAGCTCCGTGCTTACCCCGCGTCCACTCACAGGCCAAGAACACATCTACCAGCAGTGCCCACAGGTCGGGTGAAGAGGAGAAACAGTCGATTTGTAATAAACCACGTTCTCCGCCTTCGGGCTGCTGTGGCGTATCCAGGGCGGCGGCCGTGGGGACGCGGGCCCTCTTCAGGACGTCCGGTCTAGGGGGTGGGTGCAGATGTAGGCCCGCTTCTCCAGGATCTGCTGGGACACCTTCTTGACCATGTCATCCAGGTTTTCTGGAGAATCTACGCGGGAAACAGGAGAGGGCCGTGACAGCAGGGACGCTGCTGGAGCGCTCTCTCCAAGGACAGCTCACCCTGTGGAGGGGCCCTGGAGGCAGCAGCGCCCCACAAGGAGGGGCCTCTGGGCTCAGGGAGCCTGAGGAGGGGCCCTGGTGGCGCAGGCATCTCCCCGCGGCACACGCGACCTCGGCGTCTGTGCCCACAGCACCTGGAGCACGTGCCATCCCTTCTGCTGCTCAGCAGGCGCCTGGTCCCCCCGCCCCTCAAGCCCAGCACCCACTCACGCTTGTCCAGCTGAGACAGGGTGAAGAGATTCTGGTGATAAGCCTCTGAGCAGAAGATGTTGGCCAATAGAACCTGCCAGAACCAACATCCCCGAGGATGACTGCCGGGGGCCCTGCAGTCTGGGCTTAGCACAGCCCCACCCTGGAGCCCGACCTCTGCACTCCCAAGACCTCCGTCTGTCAGCCCAGGCTGGCACCTTGACGGGTCAGGCGGCTGGGCTCGGAAGCCGTGGCTTTAGGTTCTAACGAGCCCTGTGTCCGGGGGGGGGGTGATTCA
>NW_011495042.1:7427139-7428077 GCF_000754665.1 Bison bison bison | reverse complement strand
GTACACACGGCCGCCGGAGTTCCTGGAGCTTCCGCCCGCGCCCAAGCCCAGGGCAGGTGAGAGCGGGGCCTCGGCCCCGGCAGGGCCGGCAGACTGCAGGCCGGGCTCTGGGTGGTACACCCCGCTCCGCTCTGTGCCTGCCTTCTCAGCTGTGAGAGGGCACGACTGCCTCCAGAGGCCCCCTGGGACCCTCTCGGACCCGGCCACTCATCCCTCCAAGGGGAAGGGCCATGACGACCCCTCTGTGTCCTCGTTACCCTCTTGTACGTGAGGAGGAACCACAACGTGTGACTTAACAAAGCCAGAACTTTCGTTCAGGGAAAGAGCTGACTAGCTGCCAACTAGGTTTGCCAGACTCCCTGCCCAGGAGGATGGGTCCGGGCAACTCGGGTCTCCTCTGTTCCTGCGCTCCCACGGGCAGCTGGCGACGGAGCCTGTACCAGGAGTGTGTGCTGACGCGCCCCGGGGGCCGGCACCCCCAAGGCTCTGGGCTGCGGGACACCCCCGCTCCCTGTCGGGGGTCTCTGGCCCAGGGTCACACGGGTGGCCCAGCCTGGGAAGGCCCGGCTCGGCTCTCCATCCCCTCTGGGACGAGGTCCCCAAGTGCATGGGCAGGCGCGTGCTCCCCCCACCTCCACGCGGTGAGAACAGCCCCGCAGGGGACGTGGACACGGACACTGCAGGGATGGAGCGGGCCTGGGTGGGCTCCCGTGCGGCCGGCCCCTCCTGACGGCGCCACGCGGGAGACACAAGCTCTCCATCCTGAGCAGAGCGCCTCCTCGCCTGCAAATCACTCACAGCTTTGGAAACAACTTCCTCACGAAACCCCAGGTCGGACCTTTGGGAGAGAGGCTGTCATGGTTCTGGGCTCTCGCTTAGCCCCACCCGAGCCAGCGCCGCTCCTATGTGGCTCCCGTTGCCCCCGTGGGCCGGGGATC
>NW_011495042.1:7426502-7427039 GCF_000754665.1 Bison bison bison | reverse complement strand
CCACAGACCGCCCGCTGGAGCTGAGAGCACCAGCCCCTGCCATGGCCACAGCTCGGCAACGCCGCCAACCTCGCCAACCTCCCCTGGCTCCAGGTCGTCTGGACGGCACCGCACGCTCACTCCACCAGGACACGGGCCCACACCCCCCCAGCCCGCAGGCCCCAGTAAAGCACAGTGAGGGGGAGCCGCAGCACTGTTGTGAGCCCAGGCCATCTGGACAGCACCGCACGCTGACTCCACCGGGACACGGGCCCACACCCCCCCAGCCCGCAGGCCCCAGTAAAGCACAGTGAGGGGGAGCTGCCCACACCCCCCCAGCCCGCAGGCCCCAGTAAAGCACAGTGAGGGGAGCCGCAGCACTGTTGTGAGCCCCAGTGAAGCACAGTGAGGGGGAGCCGCCCACATCCCCCCAGCCCGCAGGCCCCAGTGAAGCACAGTGAGGGGGAGCCGCCCACACTCCCCAGCCCGCAGGCTCCAGTGAAGCACAGTGAGGGGGGGCCGCAGGCTGTTGTGAGCCCAGGTCATCTGGACGGCACC
>NW_011495042.1:7424426-7426284 GCF_000754665.1 Bison bison bison | reverse complement strand
CAGTGAGGGGGCCGCAGGCTGTCGTGAGCCCGGCGGGGGGCTCACCTCGTGGTCGTGGGCCCGCAGCCCCAGGCGGATGGAGCGGCTGGCCCGAGACAGCACGGCCGTCATCCCGTACAGGTTGATGAGCACGTTGGCCACTCGCTTCAAGACCAGCTGCTCCTCCACGATGGTCTGGGAACACAGTGGGGGAGACGTGGCCCCTGGGACCCCTGCCCCACAGTCCTCACCGGGGCCCACCTCTGCGCCTCACTCTGCACCCCAAACGTGGGCAGAGACACGTCCCACAGCCTGGCTGAGGCCAGAGGCCGGAGCTCCATCACTTCAGCCACAGCAGCCACGGATCAGCTCTCAAGACCCAGGGCCACACGGGGCTGCCCCTCCTGGCCTCAGGGGGCCTCTCGCCAACTGGAAGGTGCCCCTGGCAGGGTTCCTCCACCCCGGCCTCTGCCGAGCTGAATAGCCCACAGGGCAGGCAGCCACGGCCAGCCCTGCTCCACACCCCAGCCCTCCAAGGTGACCAGGCCTGCCTTCCAGGCCTGGTGCCCAAGGTGGACACTCGCTGGATGCTGGCTCAGATGCTAGCCTGCCGGCCTCCCTGCCCCAGGTACCTTGCCGAAGCGAAGCAGCAGGGTCTCCACAGAGCGGCCAAAGTAGTACACGTTTTCCTCAAGCTTGTGGGCACCGTCCTGCCGGGCCAGCGGAGGGCTCAGCTCGGCACTGCCCACTCTGTGCCCAGGCCCTCCCGCCACTGCGACAGTGGAGACAGGGCCACCTGGGGTCCCGTGGACCGACTGATCTCCCCAGTGCCCGGCCACGCTCCTTCTGGGACAGACATACCGACGGGGGCTGGCTCCCTGCTGGGCCCACTCACCGCAAGGCTGGGGTGCACAACCCCGAGCTTCCCAGTCAGTCCCAGGTCCACGGTGCGGCCCAGGGAGTCCCGAAGCCTCTGGCCAACGGTCTCCATGATGGTGGTCACGTTGCCCCGTTTGAGCTCCCTGCAGAGAGCACAGGCCCCATGAGCTGTGGCCCCAAGACCAGCTCCTGTAGCCCACGGCTTCAGGGACCCCATGGCGGCTCCAGATTACGTCTGGGCCCTGCCCCTCCCCTGGCCCGCTCGTCGGGAGCAGCCAGAGGAGATGCCAGAGTGACTGTCTGAGGGTTACCTCATTGGTCTGGTTGTAAAAGCCATTGGGGTGGATGGCAGGGTGACCTCAGGGCAGGACCCTGGCAGCTTCCCGGGCAGCCGTCCCCCAACCCCCGCCCCGCCTCTCCCGCAGCCCAGGAGTGAGCTGAGCCCCACCAAGGTGCACCCCCGTCCTGGGAAGGGGCAGTCCCCTCGTCCGGCTGCTCCAGCACAGGCATCTGCTGGGCAGGGGGACCTCGGGGGGAGACGGTGGACATGGTACTTACTTGACCCTTGCAGTTAGAATGCGGCCAGCATGCTGCAGGCCCGTCAGGGCGATGTACATGCGGAGGATCTCGTTGGTTCCCTGGGGCCGACATTATCCAGGTCAGAGGCCGCCCCCAGTGGCGAGCTAGGCCGTGCTGCTGCCTGCTAACCCTCGGGAAGCAGGGCTATCACAGGGGCCCGGGTGACAGGCAGGCTACTGCCCCCCGGGGGCCCTGCCCCATCCCGTGACTGTAGCCCCCCGGGGGCCCTGCCCCCACACGACCACCCTGCAGGGGTCACACCTTTCCCCTGACTCTGTGTGTCTAAGGGAGAAGCAGCTTGCCCCGGGTGGCAAGGGACGCTTCACCGAGGGCACAGCAAGCGCTCGGAGGCCGCTCTGGTCCAGGCCCAGCTCCTCTGGGAAGAAGCTGGCTGCCCCCCCGCAGCGGGGGCCCACGCCCA
>NW_011495042.1:7421075-7424326 GCF_000754665.1 Bison bison bison | reverse complement strand
GGGTGCCAACGCCCACGGCGCCTAAGTCCCCAGCACCTTAGTCGTGGGTCCTCGGGAAGGCAGTGTGGGCGGCGGCTTGCCTGGCACGCTTGGTGGCACGTGGGTCAGAGGGGCGGGGCTGGACTGAGGCCACAGCGCTGGGCTGTCCCGAGCCCGTCCCAGGCAGTCTGGGCTTCATGCTGAGGGCCCTGCACCCCTGCTGACCACCCCGCCAGCCACGGAGGACCGCCACGTCCTGGCAGGGGAGGGGCCTCGGGAGAGCAGTCCTGGGCGGCCTGTGAGCTCACAGCAGCGGATTCTCTGGGCGCGCCCTCGGGGGGACCCGGGGAAGCGCAGACCCCCCACACCCCCTGCAGAGGGGTGTGCAGGCAGGTGGGAGGGGCTCGCGCTGGTGGGCAGAGAGTGCTCACCTCGAAGATGAGCAGGATGCGGCTGTCGCGCAGCAAGCGCTCGTACGGGTAGTCCCTCATGTAGCCCGAGCCGCCGAGGATCTGCAGTGCCTCGCTCACGCATGTCCAGGCGCCCTCGGAGCTGAACACCTGCCATGGATGTGGGGCAAGGTCAGCACAGGCCGCCGGCGGGCCGCACGGGGAGGCCTAGGCGCAGAGCTGTGCTTCCGGACGGGGCCACCCCGGCCCGGGGAGGGGCCCTGCCGGTCATCTCACTGGTGGCCCCAAACTGACTTCTCCTGCCGCCCAAGACAAAAAACACAGGAAACGTTGGTATCTGCCTTAGCCAAATACTCAGGAAAGACAATTTTGATACTGAGACATAGAAAGGCCGTAAGCTAGAACAAGGCAGGCCTTCCCAAGGCAGCCCTGCTGCTCTTTCTGGTGGGTGTGGAGTTATACTTTTCTCCTTTCACCCTGATCAGCAGTCAGCTGGTGACAGCCTGGCACAAAGCCCACCAGGAGACCAGCAGGGCTCTGTCCCTCTGCCACTCTGCTCCCAGCGGTGTCCCGGGGTGGCTGGCATGGGTACCTCGTCAATGCCCAGGCAGCAACTGACTGCGGGGAGGATGGCCGGCGTGCTGTGTGGGTTACCTTCACCATGGCGGCCTCGATGGAGCAGTCGGGGAAGCCAGGTGCGTCCAGCATCGCCGCCGTGAGATAGGCCATGCTTTCCATCACGTAGGCCTTCTGCGCCATCAGGGAAAACTTCTCCTGGAGTGTCAGAACAGTCAAGACAGACCTGCTGCACGGACACCCAGGCCCGCCAAGCCGCAGAGTGAGCCTGGGGCCAGGAGCGCCAAGCCGGGGGCAAGCTCGTCTTCACCCCGAATCCCTGCCAGGAGGGCAGGCTCTCAGTGCCTGCGCGGGGGACTGCCCGCCCAGCCCTCGCCCCTCCGCACCTGAATCAGGCCGAACTCACTGAGGTTCCTGTTGAACTGTTTCCTCGTGCAGGCGTACTCGGCGGTCATTTCTGAGCGAGAGTGGAGTTATCAAAAACAATTTCCCGCTGTCCTGAAATGCTTTCCTAAGTCATCACCCACATGCACTCAGACGGGAACCATGAGAGGCGGGTCCCCTGAGACCAAACACCCTGGATGTCACAGCCCCGCCTTCCAGTGTCTCCGGGGAGGGGTGCCCGTCCCCTGTGAGCGGTGCCCGGGGTGGGGGATGGAGGGGCGCCAGGCCGGGGCAGCGCACAGGGGCTCACACCCGGGAGGGTGGCCCGTGGCCCGTGGCCGCTTCGGGGTCCCAGGCCGGCCCTGAAGGTGCCGAGTGCCCATAGCCTCTCCTCCCACTGCTCCCCAGACGGGCTCCCACGCTCCCGGATCCCAGGGGCTCCACGGCCTCTGAGCATGAGAGCGAAGCTCTCACCCTGAGAAGCTTTCCAGACAAGGCAGCAGAGTCCAGATGGGCTCAGGGCCGTGGTGGCAGCTCAGCTCAGGGAGATGGGCCCCAAGCGTGCAGGCTGATGGGGGCAAAGCCTCGCGCAAATCGCTGCCCCCTGGGAGCCTGGGTCTCCTCTTCTGTAAACCACCCCCTCCCTGAACTCCAAGGCACCCACCGAGCACCCTATGGCGAGCAGCCCCTGGCATGCCCATGCCTCAGCCACATCCCTCTGGCAAAGCAAAGCCAGCAGTGACGTTTCATGCCCCCCAGACCCTAGAGGGCTGTTTTAACTTCACTGGCAAAGGGAAGGAGATCTGGGTTTCAGGGACTCTACTAGAAGAAAGGAACCATCCAGAGACTGGGAGACCAGGGTCCCCAAACTGACCTCACCGCCCCCCGCCCCCGCCGTGCGGACACCCATGGGGCACCATCGCCAGGCCTGCGGGTGTCCAGCTAGCATTTGCACATTCACTCAGCAGCCCTCACCTCCCCTAGAACGTGCCACCCCATCCCATGTGAGCTGGGACCTGAACCTTGGCCCCACAGACCCGCCCCCATGCACCCTTCCTTCTGGATCAAGCCCGGATCCCAGGCTTGAATGGGACGGGCTGTCAGGGGCGGCTCAGCAGCGGCCCGCCCTGCGCCCGGGGCCACGGGGAGCCCGGGCTGGGCCAGGTGCCCCCACTCACCCACCGATCAGCTTCTTGAGCATCCCGGCCACCATGCTGCCCATGCTGAAGCGCCCGCTGTTGAGGATGTTCACGGCCACCTGCAGGGAGAGGGGGCTCAGCGCGAGTCTCCCCGGGGGCCCGGCTGGGGAACCCGAGGGCCCTGGGGGCACAGCACGGAGAGCCTCGTCCACTTGGGCCAGAGGCTTTCTTGAAGACCACAGGAGTGCTCAGAGGAGTTAAGCGCCCTGGGCCGGGGAGCACAGTCCCCACCGCTCAAGACCAGGCTGGCGTCACTGCGATGCTCACAGGCATCCGTGCAGTCCGCCCAGAAGGGAAGGGGACGCCCTCCGTGCCTTGGGGCAAGGGAGCCAGGGCTGAGACGAGCTGGGCGTCCGCCTCCAGCGCCTCACCTTCCTGGCGCGCCTCAGCGTCAGGGCCCCTTGAAGGGGTGAAGAGCCTGAGGTTCTGAGCGGTAAGCCCCTGGCAGTGCCAGCCCCTGCCTGGCGTGCATAGGGCCCAGCCTTCCACCACGGACGTGCTCCCTGCCTCCAGTTCCCACGGTGACCTCTGTCCTCTTCTGACCCCAACCCCTGACCTCCAGCGGGGGAGGGGGCGAGTGGACACGCTGCTACCCAAGCACCAGATGCCGGGTCCTGGGAGGCGCCCCCTGCAGACCCCACGGGGCACAGACGCTGCAGTCCCCAGGCAGCAGGCAGCGCATGGTGGGCGGGGACTGAAGGGG
>NW_011495042.1:7418132-7420891 GCF_000754665.1 Bison bison bison | reverse complement strand
TGGGGGTCGGGAGGTGGGGAGGAGGGCGCCCAGACATCCGGTGGATGCCAGTGCGAAGCCCCAAGAGGGCCTGGGGCCTGCCCGCCTCTCTCAAGGCCGGGAGCCCCGGGCAGAGGCCCGGAGGTGGGGGCAGCAGCGCGTGACGCGGCTTCGTGCAGACTGCTCACCGAGGTGACTCGGATTAAGCAAACGTGCCTCTGAGTTTGAATGTATGATGAGTTGCTCAATAAGCTGAGTGGAGACTCTTTCAACACAGATCCTATGGGGCTGGGGAGACTGGAAGCATGTGCTCCAGTCACCGGGCGACAGACTGGGTCCTGGCGGGTGAGTGCGGCAGCTGGCCGCGGGCGGGCAGCTCAGGCGAGCTCCAGTGCAAAGTGACACACGGGCCCTGGGCCCCCGAGCCCTGACGTCAGCCCTCATGTGTCTCGGGACGCGGGGCTACGAGGGGAAGCGACTGCCCACCTGGGGTCCTGGAACCTTCCCACCAGGCCCCCGGAGGCCAGCTCACGGCCGTGAATAACCCCCCCTCACGGCCTCTTCGCAGTTTACCCTGAACTTCACTTACAACAACAGGAGGGGAGGGCTGGACGCCAGGCTCACCTCCTGGGGGGCGATGGAAGCCTGGAGGGCTCACCTGACCTGAAGGGGCTCCTGGGCCCAGGCATCCCTCCCTCCCGACCCGGCTCCTGCCCCCTTGCCACCTTCCCCCCGCGGGGCCGGCTTGCCTACAGCTGTCCTCCAGATCCCTCCTTGACTGCACGCCGGACTCCGCTTCCTGGGCCTGCGGTCATCCCACCCTCCATCTCTGGAATCACCCCCAGCATCTCGTGCTTTTCAGTGTTGAGGCTGACGGGTGGACAACCCCACTCATCACAAAGCAGGTCTTTAGAAATCTATTTCCTTTTGCGTGTTAAAACCATCACTTTTCACCTAACACAGTGGGAAAGAAATTCTTTAAATGCTGCGCTGAGAAGGACTGGACAGAGACCTCATGTGCAGCTCAGCTGTCCAGCAGGCAACGCGGCAACACAGCCCAAGAACTTAAAATGCTCGGGCTCCGACCTGGGGACTCGGCATCAGACTCAGGAGATGATGGGACACAGGCCACACAGGGCGGCGCCAAGCAGGGAGGGCGAGGAACCACGGACCGCTCGACCCCGGGGCCCAGACGGCGACTGACCTCAGCACGCGGGGCAACACTGCAGCTCGCAACCTCGGGAAGCCACTCTCCCTAGCGAGTGAAGCCTGCGAGGGCCTGCTGGTGAGTGAGAGATGCCGCCATCCTCTCTTACACGCACACAAGTATTTCAGCGCTGTGAACTCAGGAATGTCAACAGTGGACGGCGTCTCCAGGGACGGCCTGCAGGTAGCCTGGGCCCCCTCCTTGTGACAGCCGCACAGGACGCCCCTGCATCCACCCTTCGTGCGCTCTGCTCCACTCCCCGGGGTCGGGGGCTGGGGCCTGGCTGGCGCCCTCAGGCGAGTCTCTTAACGTCCGTAAGGCCAGGGAGTCCTGACCCCTCTGCACAGGCCCGGTGGGGGCAGCTTCCCCCAGGGTGAAGACACTGCACCCCAGGCCAGAGTGAGCACTTAAAGAGGACGAGGACACAAGCTGGCGAGCTGTGGAAACCTGGGCCCCTCAGGCCCAAGCGCTGCTGGTGGGGACGTGAAACGGCAGCCACCGTGGGGGAGCCTGGTGGGTCCTCAGAGCACTCGGCGTGCCGTCAGCCCGCGGCCCTGCGCTCCTCCAGCCGTGCCCCCACACGAACATGCGCGCGAGCGTTCACGGCAGCGCGACTCAAATGGCCTGGAAACAACCAACCCTCAGCTGATGACAGGGGGCACAATGCGGCCCGTTCACCCGACACCTCTGTGACTCGGCTACAGAGCGTGAGAGAAGCCCTATGCGCATCACATCGCAAGGAGACAGCCCACCAGGCAGGCCCACAGAAGCAGACACTAAGCGGCGACGGCCGGGGCTGGCGGGGGAGGGGGAGGCACGGCGCTGCTTTCTGGGGTGACGGCAACGTCCTGAAGTCAGACACGGAGTGGGGCGCTGAGCCCAGTGACTGTCCTGAAAACCACCACACCGAGCGTGCGGGAGACGGCAAATTCTGCCACGTGAATTACCTGTCAATGAAAACACAACACAATCTAACTCCAAGAAAAAAAGACTCAGGGCGGGCACTCGGGACCCCGCGCTGTGCACCCTGCGCTCCACAGGCTGCCCTCCCAGAACTGCAGGCAGGAACCTGGCCCGCCCCAGGCAGACGAGGCCTCCAGCCGGGCGGGGGACACCCAGGGCCCAGTTCTCCCCGCTCCGCGGGCCCGGGCAGCGGGCAACGCACCTTAAAGCCACCTCCGACTTCTCCTAGGACGTTCTCCACGGGCACCCTGGTGTTCTCAAAGTGGACCTCGCAGGCTGGAACACGATGGCCAGGAGCTCAGCCGGGGTCCCAGTGCTCGGGCCCCGGCCTGCACACAGGCCATGCAGCTCGCCGCTCGCTCAGAGCCCCCGTGGTCTGAGCCAAGGCCGCTGAGAGGCTGAGCCCCTCGGCCTCTGAGGGACCCGTGAGGACCGTGTGGCCGCTCTGGCCGGGCCGAGGGCCACGTCCAGGATGCTGGCCTCAAGTGGACCAAGCACGCACTGGGCTACAGGCAGGCCTGGGCACGGAGGAGGGAGCGAAGGAGGAGGGGGCCCCGGGGGAAGACGGGGGCCTGAGGTACTGAGCCCCGTGACAGGACCCCTCCGGCCC
>NW_011495042.1:7406461-7418032 GCF_000754665.1 Bison bison bison | reverse complement strand
TGACAGGACCCCTCCGGCCCGGCCGCCCCCGAGGCTGGGCGACCCACGGGGCAGTGGGAACCTCACCTGGGAGTCATCACCGCCCTCATCTCTCACATACACACGCATGCGTGCACACACATTTTAGTATCTCACACACATTCTCTCACACGCACACACACATGCGTGGGCCACACGCTTCATCTGTCGCACGTGCACACAGCACCACTCACTGTTGGAGCCTCGGATGCCCATCTTATCCTCGGGTTTCCCGTTGGTGACGCCACCAAAGTCTCTCTCTACTATGAATGCTGTGATCTTGTCCTTCACTGAGCCGTCAGAATCAACGACCTCCGTTTTTGCAAACACAGTAAAGACGTTGGCCAGTCCTCCATTGGTGATCCAGACCTGAGGAAAGAAAGCAGGAGGACTCCAGCCGCCTGTCGGCGTCGGCTGCCCACCACAGCTCAGGACAGCAGAGCGAGGCTTTCCCTGGAGGGCCGTGTGTGTCCGGGTTTCTGTGTGAGTGTGTGCGGTGTGTGGTGTGTATATGAGTGTGTCTGTGGGGTGTGTGTGTGTGTGTGGCAGTTCTGGCTCTAGCACAGGACACCTTGGGGTGGGAGGGAAGTAGGAGAGGGTGGGGAAATGGAGTGACTCCCCGACAAACGGCTCTGCATAGAACTTAACTTGGATTTTGATTCAAGCAACTTGTTTGGGGAAAAAAAAAATCCACCGAACAGGTCCGAGACAGTCAGCAAAGTACAGGTGCTGAGGAGACGGTGAGCAGTCGTCGCGCTCAGCTGCCTCGGTCCTGTCTGGCTCCTTGTGACCCCATGGAGGGCAGCCCGCCAGGCTCCTCTGTCCGGGGCATTCTCCAGGCAGCAATACTGGAGTGGGTGCCACGCCCTTCTCCAGGGGATCCTCCCCACCAGGGACCGAACGCGTGTCTCCTGTGGCCCCTGCGCTGTAGGCAGACTCTTCACTGCTGAGCCACCGGGGAAGCCCAGAAGTCATCACCACGCGTTCCGTGTCCAGTGGTGCTATGACCACCCTGCAGAGTCGCACTGAGCCCGCCCTGGCCACTACCCAGAGCTGCAGCAGAACAGAGGGGGCGATGAAGGTAGGAGGCGGCTGTGGACGCTCCCAGCAGCACACGTGTGTGCTTCAAGTTCCGTGTAATAGAAAAAACAGACAGACAGACACACGAGTGCAGCTCAACGAGGTGGGTGGCGCTCCAGAAGCCCACAGACTCTGAGGCTGGGACGCCTTGGTACCTATCCTGCCACGAGGCGGACAGGATGGGGTGGGTCAGGGAACCTCTCTGAGCCCAGTTCTTCTGCCAACAAAGGAAGATGGTCAAGGGCTGATGTGTCTGCCCCGACGACCCCTGGAGCACGGTGGCCAGTGAGTGCGCTGAAGGTCCGGGCCACAGAGGCCACAGAGCCATACCTTGGAGCCGTTGAGGACGTAGTGACTCTTATCTGCACTCAGCGTGGCCCTGGTCCGGATGGAGGCGGCATCGCTCCCACTGCGGGGACAGACACAGGTGGCTGGGAACAGACAAGCGTCCTCAGGGCCCCCACAGGAAGTTTCAGAGCGGAACAGAGGAGCTGACAAGCTCTTAAAGCGCAAGGTAATAAATGCATTCAGCTTCACAGGCTCAGACAACGTGTACACAGCAGGCACGTTCCAATAAAAGTTCCTTTACAAAAACAGGTGGCAAGGTGGGTTTGGCCAACCCCACTTTATGACCTCGGGTGAAACTGTCCGTGAGGACATTTGGGGGGCCTAAACAGACAGAGGCGGGCTCGCACGTGCCAAGCTCTGAGATCGACCTGCTGTCGGAAGCCCTGAGCCCACGGCAGCTGAGACTCTGGGCTGCCGGCTCCACAATGCTGAACCTCAGTCCACAGCCTGGACGGTGCGGATGACACCACCCACCCCGCGCAGTCTGAAAGCCGCTGTGGCTGTGACATCTGACGTTTATATAAGGAGGTTGGTGGTTTAGTCACTAAGTCATGTCCGACTCTGTTGGGACCCTGCGGACTGTAGCCCCCAAGCTCCTCTGTCCATGGGATTTTCCAGGCAAGAACACTGGAGTGGGTTGCCATTTCCTTCTCCAGGTGATCTTCCCGACCTAGGGATCGAACTTGGGGCTCCCGCATTGGCAAGTGGGTTCTTTAGTTAGCACTGAGCCTCCAGGAAAGCCGATAAGGAGGGTTGCAAAGCATAAAACAGTTACAGAACAGGAGCTGACGGGCCTGTTCTTGTCTGTAAGGGTCACCAGGGAGGAGAAGGGAGGTGAAGACGAGAGAAGGAAGCGGACAGGCAGAGAGGCTGCGAGGGGTGTGGGGCTGACCTGGCTGGCTCCGTCAGACAGAAGGCGGCCACGTGCTCCCCGGACGCCAGCCTGGGCAGGTACCTGGCCTTCTGCTCCTTGCTGCCGGCCAAGATGATGCCCTGCAACACACACGGCTCGTTCAGCGGCAGTGAGAGGAGCAGGTGCCACGGGCTCACAGAAATGCTTCCTTCATGCAAGGGGGCCGCCCGGAGCTGGCAGCCCCAGAAAATAAATGGGGAGCTGCTGGCGGGTCAGGGAGCCCCCACATGGGGACAGGCCAGGCGGCTCGCCACAGCTTCGGGTCGGGACTCGGGCTCCCTGGCAGCTTCTCCACTGCCCAGCTGGGTGGCTGGAGCCACGGCCGAGCCTGGGGGCGCTCCGCCCCTTCGGTTCCTGTGCCAAGCAAAACCACCCAAGGACTGAGCTGTGGGCCGGGGGGCCTGCCCTGAGATGCTCCAAGTCCAGTGGAGGGTGGGCACCAGCAGCAGGGCGGACACGCGCAGGCCCCGAGGGAGCAAACCAAGCACGGGAGGGATCACTTCCCGCCCACGGTGCGGGCAGGCTCCACGGAGGCGGCGGCCTCTGACCAGGGCCTGGAGGGATGGGGCAGGGCGATGGGGAGGAGGCGGTTTCCAGAGGAGCCAGCTGCCCAGTCCCCCCACGCGCCCCACTAACCCACACCTGACCTTGAGGCCGATGGACTGGTGAGCCGCCAGAGTCACAGCGATGGAGGCGTCCAGGCCGATGACCTCTGCCAGCCGCGCGTACATGGTGTTGGAGAGGCCCAGGCCACCTGGGGCGGGAACAGAACAGCCCCGCTCGCGCTCCAGCCCCAGACCCTCCCAGAAAAGGCTCCGTGAAGTACGGCCCGCTCACTGTTTTATAGGGAGCACAACACAGACATCCACAAAGAAACAAATCACTCGTTAACAGCACTCAGCGCACTTCCGTCCACCTCCCTTCAGACCTTTTCTGGCTCCATAACAAGCGCATGCAGACGCGGACTTTAACACAGTGTCCTCAGCCCAGGGGCCAGGGAGGCCAGCACCCTGTCACAGCCCCCACCCCACCTGTCAGTCAAGACACTGTGTTCCCACTTGTTTCATACACCGATGTCCGTTTTGCTTCTTAAAAAAAAATCGTGACACTTTTCTTCAAGAAAGTGAAAGTTGCTCAGCTGTGTCCAACTCTTTGCAACCCCATGAACTATATATAGTCCATGGAATTCCCCACGCCAGAATACTGGAGTGGGTAGCCTTTCTCTTCTCCAGGGGGTCTTCCAGGTCTCCCACATTGTGGGCAGATTCTTTACCAGCTGAGCCACAAGGGAAGCCCAAGAATACTGGAGCAGATAGCCTATCCCTTCTCCAGCGGATCTTCCCGACCGAAGAATCGAACCCAGGTCTCTCGCATTGCAGGTGGATTCTTTGCCAGCTGAGCACTGAGGGAAGCCTTCTCCAAGAAAGCATCCGTGAAATCATGGGCGGGGGGACAAAGAGTAGGGATAGGTGACAGGTGGGTGAGACCGCGGGGAGCTGAAGGTCAGGGAGGAGAACTGGGCGCAGAGATTTCCAATCAGACTTCAGAATGCTTCAGACCCAGGACGTTTCTGAAAACTATTTGGGCATGAACATAAGGTTGTAGTTGCCTTCATTTCCCAAGGAAGAGTTTAAAAAAAAAAAGAAAGAAAATGAAATAGTTCCAAATGTGACCATTTTATGATCTCATGAAAGAGCATTTTCACACTCAACAGGAACTCAAAGCAGAGTTAGGGATGGGGCTGTGCAGTCACACACACACATACACACACGTGTGCTGGCATAAAACACAGAGACGCAAAAAGACGTGTTCAAGTTTCACACAAACTTGTGTGGAGGAAACAACGACTTCTCCTGAATCAGGAAGTGCTTTCTTTAAGACCCAGGCGGAAGCAGACACCGTCACCAAGCCGACTGCGTCTGGCAGCTCTCCTCCACACACTTCCTTTCTGCAGCTGACGACAGGCTCAGCCTCCTGCTCTGTTCTAATACTGGACGTGGCCGCCGCCTTGCGCACACACTTCCCCGGGGTCTGGGACCCCGCCGGGCCTGGAGGCCTGGGGAGAGCGCAGGGCTTTGCCCTGCAGGCTGCAGGTGCACCCGAGGCCCGCGCCGCGTCCCGCCAGCAGTGAAGCAGCTGCAGAGATGACGCCGTGTTTCCTCCACAGACCGTCCTTTCTCTTATTACTGTCATTTGGAAATGTGGGAAGAGGCACTCAACGGGAGACGAGTAGGAGATACCCTCTAACAGCTTACAACACGGCGACAGACACACACAGACGGAGACCCCCGAGGAAACACGCCTCCAGATGTGGCGTCACAGCCTCTGCCCTAGGATCTCAGGCTCTGCCTCAGACTGCAGCCGCTCCAGCCTGGGTCCCGGCGGCACGAGAGTCCCCACCCTGGGCTGCGAGGTGGGGGATGGGTGGGGGGAACGGACTGCACTTTTGCCCTGGAGCTAAACCAGCGTCTGGGCCTTGCTGTGCAAACTATCCCCCGGCGTGGACACTGGGCTCACGGCCACAGATGTGCCCGGCTCTCAGCACCAGCAGCTCTCCAACCCAAACCCCTGACCCCGAGCTGACGAAGCTGGAGGCTGCCCCAGCCAGGGTTCGGGGGAGGGCTCTGGGGAGGGCAGGCTGGGGGCGGGGGGCCATGCTCGTAGGAAAGGATCCCAAGAGTGCACACTAGACTGTGTCTGGACAAGTGCCCACATGGGACTATGTTCTGTCCCTCTGAAACGTTCAGACGCAGAGCACTGACGGCCTGGGGCCGCCCCTCCGCCAGAGAGACCCCGCTGCCATCAGCCTGCCCAGGGGTGAGCCCACCCCTCCTGCCCCGTGGAACGCAGAGAGCAGACACCTTACAGGTCCTTCCCCGCCCCCCACAACCCCACGGCGGGGCACAGAGCCCACTAGCTTTTCCTGCCAAAGAGCCCCTTCACCAGGCCGCACGCTCACCAGCCAGCCCCCCAAATTTAGCCCACAAAGGGCAGTTTGATTAATTTCAGCATTTTTGCAGCCCGACCTTGGACTTAATGCGTTTTCAAAGGCCACCTTTCCAGAACAGAACTGTTTCATGGACAAATACAGAGGCTTTGTTGAAAGCTGAACCAGTTGGGTGGTGGTTCCCTTTACTCACCATATTCTTCTGGGACTTGCATTCCAAAAAGCCCCAGGGACTTCAGTTTCTCTAAAGTTTCATCTGGGATTTTCCCCTCCTGGTCAATTTTTCGAGAGTCCACTGCCAAGAGGAAACACTTTGATTAAACAAACACATAACTTACACTTATACAAACAGAAGTAAACAGAACAATTGTATTTCACGTATGTTAATACTGTACATTACAACACCAGCAACAGAAACTTCACAACTGGAAACTGTAACCAAGGGCACTTCTGTGTGACTGCACCTCACCAGCCTAGAGAGACCTGCACCTCAAAGGACTCCCAATGTGCACAGCGATTCCCTGCATAAAACTGCAGCAAACTAAAATTTATAACACCTAAACTTTTCTGCCATCCACTTAAAAAGAATTCAGAGTAATGCTAGTAAAGGTGATCCAAAAACTCAGAAAAAGAATGGAGGCATGGATTGAGAAAATACAAGAAATGTTTAAGGACCTAGAAAATCTAAAGGACAAATAAACACTGATGAACAAAACAAACGCTGAAATGAAAAAGATGCCACAAGGAATAAACAAACGGGACAAGTGAGGCAGAAGAATGAACAGGCGGGCTGGGAGCCAGGCCAGAAGGGAGACGGCAGGAAAGGTGGCAAAAGGAAAACCTACAACCGAGATGATGGTTCCCAGCAAGGCTCTCATTCAGATTTGACAGAGAAATCGAAAGCTTTACAAAAGCAAAAGCTAGGAGAATTCAGCCGGAGAAGGCAATGGACCCCACTCCAGTACTCTTGCCCAATCCCATGGACGGAGGAGCCTGGTGGGCTGCAGTCCATGGGGTCGAGAAGAGTCGGACACGACTGAGCGCCTTCACTTTCACTTTTCACTTTCATGCACTGGAGAAGGAAATGGCAACCCACTCCAGTGTTCTTGCCTGGAGAATCCCAGGGACGGGGGAGCCTGGTGGGCTGCCATCTATGGGGTCGCACAGAGTCGGACACGACTGAAGCGACTTAGCAGCAGCAGCAGCAGGAGAATTCAGCACCACCAAACCAGCCTTACGACAAATGCTAAAGGAACTTCTCTAGGCAGGAAACAAGAAAAAGACCCACAAAAACAAATCCAAAACAAGTAAGAAAATGGTAATAGGAACATATAGATGGATGATTATATTGAATGTAAATGAATTAAATGCTCTGACCAAAGGACACAGACGGGCTGAACGGATTAACAAACAAGACCCAATATATGCTGTCTACAAGAGACTCACCTCACACCTAGGGACACATACAGACTTTGAAAGTAAGGGGCTGGAAGAAGGTATTCCATGCAAATAGAAACCAAAAAAGAAAGCTGCAGTAGCAATACTCATACCAGATAAAATAGATTTTAAAATAAAGACGTGGCAGGAGACAAGGAAGGGCAGTACATAATGACCAAGGGCTCACCCCAAGAAGATGTAACAATCGCAAATGTTTATACACCCAACACAGGGGCACCTCAATACATAAGGCAAACGCTACCAGCCATCAAAGGGCAAATCAGCAGCAGGGCGCTGTTGCTGGGGGACTGCAGGCATCCACGAATATCTTAGCACTTACTGGCCGTGTCGGGCCTCAGCTGCAGCGCAGAGGCTCAGTAGCTGCGGCGCACGCAGCTGCCCCGTGGCACGCGGGATGGAACCCGCGTCCCCTGCACTGGAAGGTGGGCTCCTAAGCACTGGACCCCCAGGGAGGCCCTGGTGAGGGACCTTTGCACCCCACTCCCACCAATGAACGGATCGCCCAGACAGAACACGGATAAGCAAACACAAACCGCAAACGCACAACAGACCAGACAGACTTAATTGATGTTTAATGTCGATAAAACGGGAGGAGCTTTGGAGGAATGTCCTCCCCACAGCAGCGGGACACGTGTTCTTCTAAGTGCCTGGATACCGGCCAGGATGGAGCCCATCTTGAGTCACAGATCGAGCCACAGTACATCTTCTGCAGCCCCATACCATGGTCAGACGTGTGGGGCTTGTAGCAAGGCTTCTGTAACCCAGAACCTGGACCATCTCCGGAACCGACTGAGCCCCACAGCAACCGCTGCCATGAGCCCCCAACCCTTACTGGCCAGTTCCCTGACCCCATAGTAGGTAAGGACACCTACACAAACCAGTCACCGAATGCCACCCTTCCAGCAGGAATCTTCTTTGTCCTGAGACGATAAAAACTGGCTACTAACCCAGGAAATGCATCGGCTCTCCCTTGAGCCAGCCCACTGTTCTAATGGCGTCTCCTGCACTAATAAACTCTCCTCTCCTCTCACTGTGCCTCGTGTCTGGAAATGCTTTTCCAGCCTGTGCACAGACCACAACAGTTGGGGCCCATTTGTCTCCTGGGGGTTCTCCCTCTGACTCTCCTTTGCTTCATTTCTTTTTCCTCAAACCCTCTGCTAACAGGCGAGTGGCTGTGGAAGCAGCTGAGAAACTCAGGCCAGGGTTACTCTGCTGGGCCCCAGCAGCTGCCACCGAAAGGAGGGAGGCTCTGCTCTCCTCTTCCTGACTTAATGAGGGCGAGGACCGTGCTGTGTGCTGCGCAACCCCACAGGCTGCAGCCCGCCAGGGTCCTCTGTCCGTGGGAGTCTCCAGGCAAGAACTTAAGTGCATCTGGAACACTTAGATCCCCCTCACAGGGGATCTTCCCGACCCAGGGACTGGACCCAGGTCTCCCCCACTGCAGGCAGATTCTTTACCCACTGAGTGTGCGGGCATGAGTCCAGCGCTTAGAAGCCGTTAGGATGCCTGTTGCTGGAAGACTCGAATGACCGGATAAGGGGCTCACGAACAGACCAGGCTCTCAGACCACAGGCCCCCAGCAAGACGGCACGGCCAGGCACACATTGGTCACGCAGAACACCGAGCCCGCTCCTCACGGCTGCCGCCTTACCAGCAGGGCTGCAGGCGGGTTCCTCAGCCTGCTTCCTCTGCTGCGTTCACTGTTCCCCCTTGGTCTGGATGCATTTCCTGGAGGCTAGGAGCTGCCTCTGAGGCGTCCCAAAGAGGGCCTTCCACATCTCAGGCCGTCACCAAACCGTGAGCCACCCAGCTGGCCCTGGGAGCCGCTTTCCCGTCTCTCCTGGCTGAGTCGCACGGTGCTTTGTCGTCTGGTTCGTGTCTCAGCCGCGTGATCAAGGGTCACCTCTCGCTCTCAGACGTGACTGTCGGGACATCCGGCCATGTGTGCCGCTAGTCACGTGGTGCCTCAGTCACACAGAGGGCTCACTGGGACGAGAGCAATGCCTGTCTGTGGCTGGGGACTCAGTACCCCCATTCTCCGGCATATAGGCTACAAATAGCTCAGGAAGCTCCCTCAGACTCATCCCCTCGGCTATATTCTCAAGAACTAGAAAAACTCTGGACCTGAAAACCTGGAAAAGAAAAGGCTCCCTTTCTTTTGCATTGAAGCCTGGCCCCGGTACAAATTGAGGGACCAAGAAAAACAGCCTCTTGCTGGCACACTAAATGATACCACAGTCCTCCAACTTGACCTCTACTGTCGGAAACAAGAAAATGACTCAGAAGCCCCTGACACTCACAGCTTCACAGCCCTCAGTCAGAGTGCGGGTCTGAGGGACTCACGGCGCCGGCGCCTTTCCGTTGCGACGTTACCCCCTCAACCCCGCCCCTCTACATCCCCTCCACCAGATCTTCTAAAAGAAACTCGCATATTTTAAAGAATCCTCTTCTAACTTCTATCAGTGTGGTGGGGCGGTGGTGGGGGAATCAATGCTTCCCAACTCCTTCAAGTTCCTTCAGTCCTTCAGAACCTTTGGATCAAGCTAAGACCTGTACCTCCCGAGAGCAACAATCTGTGCTGGGATAACATCTTATCAGTCAGTCTGCCGCTGCTATTAGGGCCAAGGTGAGCATTCTCTAGATCACTCGCTTTAAATTTTAGCTATGAGACCATGATCAGAGAGGGTTTTAGACAGTATGGCTGTGATGTCTTTAGACTCTGGAGAAATCTTGTTGAAATCGCAAAACCGGTTCTTTGTGCATATGCGATTAGAAAAAAGCCAGCATGTTGAAATACTTTAAGCTCTGACCTGAGAAAACAGAAACAGGCCTGAAGTTAACTCTTCTCAATCCTCGAGATACACAGCGCACTCTGCCTAAGAAGTCAGCCTTGGGCAAACCAGTAGAACTTCAAGTTAAGAAAAAAGGTGGTGCAGGGGCAAATAGACAAGGTCTCTGTCTGGATTAGTGCGTCTTTGGTTAATATCGCTGAGGTTAACTTGTAAATGAGCGCAGATTTAACTGATCTAAGGAAAAGAAAGTGCTTACAAACCAAACAATTCTAAATGAAGTTCAGGTTCACGTGAACTGGGAAATACTCAAACTAATACTTGGCATTACTGTTTATCTAAATAATTCAGACGTATCTTACTTATCAACATTAGGTGTAATACTTTTAGTGTGCCTTGGTTAAATATAAACTAAATAAGATCTTATTATATCTGTTATAAATTTTTCAACAAGGCAAGTCACTTGATGTAAAGAAGAGTCTCAGGAAAAGAAAATGCAAATGAGTTAAGAGCTTTGGGTGATTTATGTTTGCCAATGATTCATGGTTACTTACGGAAAGCAGAATGGGTCTTTTTAACTTAAAAGGCTTTAAGAAATGGAATGACATTTTATTAAGAGAAAAGGAAGTAAGTCTGACTTCAGTTCAGTCGCTCAGTCGTGTCTGACTCTTTGCAACCCCATGGACTGCAGCACACCAGGCCTCCCTGTCCATCCCCAACTCCCAGAGCTTGCTCAAACTCATGTCCATTGAGTCGATGATGCCATCCGACCATCTCATCCTCTGTTGTCCCCTTCTCCTCCTGCCTTCAATCTTTCCCTACAGGTGGCTGTTTCAGAACAGGCAAATAAACTGATGAATATGGAAAGTGAAAAAGGTGTGTGGAAGGTAGACCCCAAGAAAAGTAGGGTGCGTGGTACGAGTTATCTTGAGACACTGAACTGCCTTTGAAATCTTTTGTTGCTACTTTGACTAAGTGAATAGCGATTATTTCACCATGAATATGAGCCTGTACCAGACTGGAACTTTCTCTATTAAGAGAACAAAGTTTTCTCGGAATGCAGCTTTTGATAACAGATTGTGAATTTCTTTGCCTTTAAGTGATTTGTATTTACCTTTAAAACCTTTTGTTACTTTGGTAAAATAACTACTATTTCACAATGATCTATGAAGATTATGGTACATGTAGGTAAAGCTCATTCTGCTTTTTAAGAAAATTAACCCCATATTGTCAGACTGTTGCTATCCTGATGTCCTTAAAACACAATAGTCTACTCCTAAACCAGCTAATTTAAAATGAATAAACAATGACTGTAAACCAGTCAGGGCTATGGGAAATCCAAGGCAGCCACTTGGCCTTTGCTAGTTCCCTGACAAACCAGGGAACCAGCAAAGGCTTTATCCCATTTTTTTTAAACGGGATAAAGCCTTCCTCAGTTGCAGGGTTAATGCCCTTACAATGAAAAAACAAAAAGGTTAAAAATGTGTCTTCCGCTTGGAGTATACTGTCTACAACCTCCAGGGCTCAAGGCACTTAACTGGACAAATGATTCAAGCCTTAACAGAAACTTCACAAGTTTCTTAAAACCATCAATGTCACTATCATCCTCAATCATCAGGCAAGGACAAAAGAACAGATTAATTACATGGGATGATTATAGTTTTCATGAATTTTTGTCTGACATATTGTTGCTGTTCAGTTGCGTCCGACCCTTTGCGACCCCGCGGACTGCAGCACGCCACGCTTTCCCTGTCCATCACCAACTCTCAGAGCTTGCTCAAACTCATGTCCATTGAGTTGTCCTCCCGCCTTCAATCTTTCCCAGCATCAGGGTCTGACATATTACTGGCTTCTAATCTTTGTTTTCAGATATAAAGAAGCTCTTCTCTTCAAGTTCAGTTCAGTCGCTCAGTTGTGTCCGACTCTTTGCAACCCCATGAATCGCAGCACGCCAGGCCTCCCTGTCCATCACCAACTCCTGGAGTTCACTCAGATTCACGTCCATCGAGTCAGTGATG
>NW_011495042.1:7393889-7406361 GCF_000754665.1 Bison bison bison | reverse complement strand
TCTCCTCCTGCCCCCAATCCCTCCCAGTATCAGTCTTTTCCAATGAGTCAACTCTTCGCATGAGGTGGCCAAAGTACTGGAGTTTCAGCTTTAGCATCATTCCTTCCAAAGAAATCCCAGGGCTGATCTCCTTCAGAATGGACTGGTTGGATCTCCTTGCAGTCCAAGGGACTCTCAAGAGTCTTCTCCAACACCACAGTTTCAAGTTACTTATGGTTTAAAACAATTTGGTAATTTACACCTGTGGGTAAAAATAAAACATTTTTCTCTCTTCCTTGTCTCTACAGAAATTAGACACACTTGGGTTCTGAACAGCCTTATGAGGTAAATATAGGACTGTCTATAGAAATCTCAAAGTATTTTGGAGACCTCTAGAAGAGAAAAATCCCCAAAGTCTGGCAGCAGACCTTTGGCATGGCTTTCCTGGCCGAGAGGCCTTTGGGAAATTTAGTTTGAAACTTATTCTCAGGAATAAGAGTTAATATAGAAAAGCTACATGTTCAATGGGCCAACCTTATTTTCAAAATAAATTAGTCTTGACTGTGTTTAACAAAAACGGGGGTAATTAAAAATTATGTTTCACTAGCCAAAGTAGCAATAAAAGATTTCAAAGGCAGTTCAATGTCTCAAGATAACTTGTACCATGCACCCTACTTTTCCTGGAGTCCACTTTCCACACGCCTTTTTCACTTTCCATATTCATCCCTTTATTTGCCTGCTCTGAAACAGCCACCTGTAAGTCAGACCTCCTTCCTTTCCCCTGAATAAAATGTCATTCCATTTAAAGCTTTTTAAGCTAAAAACACACAGCCTTGGCAACCTTTCTACTTCTATTCATCTTTGGGCCATTTTTCTTTACCCTTCTTGTTAATTTTGTTGCTTTTCAGTTCAGTTCAGTTGCTCAGTTGTGTCCGACTCTTTGCAATCCCATGGACCGCAGCACGCCAGGCCTCCCTGACCATCACCAACTCCCGGAGTTTACTCAGACTCATGTCCATTAAGTCAACGATGCCATCCGACCATCTCGTCCTCTGTCGTCCCCTTCTCCTCCTGCCCTCAATCTTGCCCAGCATCGGGGTCTTTTCCAGTGAGTCAGTTCTTCGCATCAGGTGGCCATAGCATTAGAGTTTCAGCTTCAACATCAGTCCTTCCAATGAATATTCAGGACTGATTTCCTTTAGGATGGACTGATTGGATCTCCTTGCAGTCCAAGGGACTCTCGAGAGTCTTCTCCAACACCACAGTTCAAAAGCATCCATTCTTCAGTGCTCAGCCTTCTTTATAGTCCAACTCTCACATCTGTACATGACTACTGGAAAAACCACAGCCTTGACTAGATGGACCTTTGCTGGCAAGGTAATGTTTCTGGTTTTTAATATGCTGCCTAGGGTGGTCATAGCTTTTCTTCCAAGGAGCAAGCGTCTTTTAATTTCATGGCTGTAAGTCACCATCTGCAGTGATTTCGGAGCCCAAGAAAAGGAAGTCTCTCACTGTTTCCATTCCAGACCAGGGACCATGTTTCCCCATCTATTTGCATAAAGTGATGGGACCGGATGCCATGATACATTAAGTTAACCTTAAAAATGCCTTCGAACATTAAAGACAAATTAGCAGAACAGGTAATGTTCTGTTTCTTGATCTGGATGTATTCATTGCATAAAACCGCTACAACTAAGCATTCGTGAGACCTAAACTTTCCTGAAGGTGTTCACTAAACCTGACTTTCTGATTTGCTACCTGCACCTTCTAGAAGGTAAGAGAACAAACACACAACTGGCATTACTGTCCTTAAACGCTCGGCGACACAGCAGGCTCGAGGCGGCCTCTGGACCCAGCCCATGTTCAGAACCACCCTCTTTCCCCAGAGTCCACAGGTCCTGAGAACAAGTCCATTGTCGACTATGAACACATGTTCAGCAAAGGAAAACTCAACCATCACTGCGTCAGGTCTGCAGCTGCAGACTTTCATGAGTCAAGTTCAAGTGTTCCCATAAGCTGCCGACAAATTAAACTTCATCACTATTATAAACCATAAAACAACCATAACCATGCTTATGAATTTTTATACACATGGGTGACTGATGAGAAATATGGGCTCCCCAAATGGAGTGCAAACCCTTCACTTTTTACTTCCACAACTTTACTGGTGTATATACTTGGCGCGTAATAAATTGCACAGAGAACACCGTTTTGAGTTCTGAGGTCTGTCTGCCCATGAAACCCCATGCGACGAAAACCTTTCCATCCCGACTTCCCGGTGTCCGTGTGATCGGACCTTCCCTCTGTCTCCATCCCCAGGCAGCCAGTCATCTTTTCGTCTATGGATTAGTTTGCATTTTTGAGTTTTACATACATGGGCTCACACAGCACTTTGTTGGTCTGGCCTCTCTGATTTGCATAATTGTTCAACAGCCTACTGTGTGGGTATGAAATTGTTTACCTGTTCACCCCTCGAAGGACATCTGGGTCGCTCCCAGTTTGGGGCTCTCAGAGGGAACATCTGTATTCAGGTTTGGGGGCTGGGACGTGTACTGCACTCTAGAGTGCAGTGCTGTGTGCTAGGGTATGCTCAACTTTTAAGAAAGTGTTCAAACACAGGCTGCCTTAGCTACAGCGCAGTGAGGACGCGGAGAAGAGCCGTGTCACTAGCGAAGAGCCAGCCTGTGGGTGTGCATTCCCAACAGAGCAACACCGCCCCCTGGGGGTGAAAGCTGGTTCTGGCGGAAGGGAACCAAAAAAAAAAACCACTTAGGCATAAAGGACAGAAACACCCACAATACAGACAGAAACACGTATAGTACAGTTGTGGCATTACAATCTCACAAAGGGAGGCTTCCCGGGTGGCCCAGTGGTTAAGAATCCAGCTGCCAACGCAGGAGACACAGGTTCGATCCCTGGTCCAGGAAGATCGCACATGCTGCAGAGCAACTAGAGACCACGCTCCACAACAAGAGAAGCCGCCACAACCAGAAGCCTGTCCTCGCAGCGAAGACCCAGCGCAGCCACAGCTCGGTAAGTGAACACGCAATGTCTTAAAGCGCCACAGAGGGGCGCGATCAGGGTAACGGGGAAGGAGAGAGCGGTAATCACAAATAACAATGTTGAGAAACACCGCCCTCCAGGCTGCTCTGCTCCTCCTAACACTTAGAAGCAAGTCTTGAATGGGTCAAAGTGAAATCCACAAGGGCCAACAGCCAACAGAAAAACCACCAGGCACAAGAAGCAGCAGGGAGACATGAGAGCAAATGAGGAGGAAAAAGCAGTCAGCTGACCGCGACCCAGAAATAACAGGGATGACAGCAGACAAGAGTATCACAGTCATCACTAGATTCTAAATTCTCAGAAAAGTAGAAGGAAATACGAGCATAGTCAACAGAGATATAGAAGAAAAAAAAACTTCAAAACAAACTGCCCAGAGATGAAAGACTGCTTAAGATGAAAAACTCTGGATTGGATTAACAGTAGATCAAATACTAGGGGGAAAAAAATTTAGTGACCAGAAAACATAATAATAAAAACTATACAAAATGAAAGACAAAAATAACTGAGCATCAGGGAATTGTGGGACAGCCTCAAGCAGATCGCTCTCTATACGTATAATCTCCAAAGCGGAGGAGCAAGCGGGGGGATGTGCTATGGCTGGTGATAAAACAAGTTTAGAGAAATCTAATGGTCAAAAAACATGCTGACGTCGATAAACACTATGAACACAGAGATCCAAGGAGCTCAAAGAGCCCCGAGAAAAACATGAAGAAAACATCAATTTCTCTAAAACCACGTAAAAGCAGCCAGAGACAAAAGAAACAACATGTGGGAAAAAAAAAAAAGATACAGTGGGAGCAGGCGTCCCTGTGGCTCGGCTGGAGAAGACCGCCTGCAACGTGGGAGCCTTGGGCTTGATCCCGGGGTTGGGAAGAGCCCCTGGAGAAGCGAAAGACCCACTCCAGTGTTCTGGCCTGGAGAAGTCCATGGACCGCCGTGGACGGGATTATATATATATAATCACATTAAAAGAAGCATATATCCACAGCCAGTGAGAAGGCAGAGACGGGGAGGGTGGAATGGGCAAGGGGGCCACCGTCCAGTGAGGGGTGGAGGCTTCGGCCCTGGTGGTGGCGCGTACACACAGAAGCTGGACTGCAAGGTCGTGCGCGTGGCATACGACGTTAGAAACCAGTGCTGCCTCAGCAAAATACACGTTAAAAGAGGCAAGACTGCCAAACGGTGTTTTAGAATGCTGCCCATATGAAATCACCTCATCATTTTTAGTTTGAAATAATTTTAAAGAAAAGTCACAAAAATAATATAGAGTTCCCGGATACTTTTCATCCAGCTTTTCCTATGAGAAGCTTACAGAACCATGGGGAAACCACCACAATTAAGAAATTGACAGGCATACAATAGCACTACCTGAATTACAGAATCAAGGTGAATGTCACTGGCTTCTCCACCGATGCCCTGTCTCTGGCCTGGGACCCCGTCCGGGAGCCACACTGTATCTGGCTGTTACGTCCCCTCAGTATTCTCCAGAGCGCACCCAAGGACACAAAAGAGGACACCACAAAAGAGGACGAGGGAGCGCTATCCCGAGAACGCAGGAGGCCTTCAGGGCTCAGAGCCCAGGCGGAGGATTTCAGCACGTCCAAAGAATAAGCAGAAAAGACCCAATCATCTTCAGAGAGGCAGAAAAGACACTGGACAAAATCCAACACAATTTACACTGAAAACCTTCCACAAACCAGAAGCAAACTTCCTTAGCCCGGTTCAGGGCACCTACAAAAAACATACGGCTAACATCATACTTAAGGTAGAAGACTGCGGGCTTTCTCGTTAAAATCAGGCACAAGGCAGGGAAGTTTGCTCGGACCACTCCTATTCGACATAATGGAGATGTTAGCTGGTGAGTCAAGCAAAGAAAAGAAAGCCAGATTAGAAAGGAAGACATGAAACTGCCCTCATCACCAACAACGTGACTGTCCAGTACTAAACCAAAAACGCTCTGTGAGCTACTAAACGAGTTTAGCAAGGCTGCAGGGTACGAGACCAATACACGAAAACCAGCTGTACTCACTGAGAGGGTGTGTCAAGGGAACTAAACGTGGACATTCGCTACCTCAGGCAAAGGCAAGTTAAAACCACAGGCAACATGCCACGTCCATCAGAATGGCTATGGTTTTTACATCTTTTTTTTTTTTTTTAATAGACAAAACCAGCAACACCACCAAATCCTGGCAAAAAGGCACAGAAACTAGAACGTATTGCTACTGGGAACGTAAGATGGTACAGCCAGCACTCTGAAAACAAACACACAGATGACCTCAAGACCCAGCGCCCTCACTCCTGCCCGTTTATCCCAGAGAGACGAACACGTGTTCACACAAAGCTTGGACACAACACGTGTTCACACAAAGCTTGGACACAAATGTACACAGAAGGTTTACTCATAAGAGCCCCCAAACCGGAAACAAGCAAGGTGTTCTTAAGCTTCAGAACAGTCAACAAGCTGTGGCAACAGGTACATGGAAAACTGCTGCTGCCGCGAAGTCGCGTCAGTCGTGTCTGACCCTCAGCGACGCCATAGACGGCAGCCCCCCAGGCTCCCCCGTCCCTGGGATTCTCCAGGCAAGAGCACTGGAGTGGGGTGCCATCGCCTTCTCCGACACGGAAAACTGCTGAGCAGCGGAACAGCGTGGCCCACTGACACACAGCAACTCACAGGAGAGTTACGCAGAGAGAAGGAGCCAACCCGCACAAGTTCACACGCACTGCTTGCTGCTGGAGACCCACAATGGTTCCGTTAGCACAATGTTTTTGAGATAGCGAAATGTACAAAGGGAGGAAAGACGAGTGGTTTCCAGAAGCTGGGGGAGGAGCGGGCAAGAGGTGGCCACCGCTATCAGAGAACGTGTGAGCGAGTCCCGTGATGGAACTGCTGCGTCATGATCTGAACACAGGACAGGATCACAAAGCACACACACCATCAGTGACGCAAAACGAGTGCAATCTGCATCAAGGCTGACGTCATTTCCGGCCGTGATGAAGTGCAGCAGTCTGGCACAAGGCATTTCCGTAAAGGTAAGCACCGGGAGAAACGGACGGGGCGAAGGGTAAACAAAGGGACAGTCACCGTAAAGCGATCAGTGTCATCATGACACCTGTCACACTGCACACATATTACATTTTAGCAGATGACCCTGAGGTGGAATTAAGAAATCCTCACAAAACACCAGCATCCGCTGAAGTTCAACTAAGCTGATTTCAGAGGCAAAACCAAGACACAATGGGGAACATTTTATTTTCATCTTGTTTATAGTTCCCGTATCTCCTTTCACAAGTGTGAATTTCTTCTACATGTGATAGATTATAAAGAGAAATTCCAGAAACAGGAAGCCTGTGCAGAAAAAAACGCTAACTTCACACACTGTAGAAACAGTGTGTAAAACAGTCAACTGTATTTCTATACACAAACAGCAAATAACCAGGAGTCAACATTTATAAAAATATCACTTACGATAACATCAAAGAATTTTAAATACTTATGGATATATCTTTACAAACCACCAAAAAACGGTAAGCTAAGAAACCATCAGAAGCTTTTTGTAAAATCTGTCCACACTCTATGCACTGATCACGACAACACAAAACGCTGGTCAGCGAATTAAGAAGCAAATAAATGGGGAGAGATTCCACAGCTGGGGATCTGAAAATTCAGTACTGTTACAGAATTCTCCCTGAAACTGATTTACGGGTTTACCGTAACCCCAATCACACACAGGTCTTTTGTTGAAACTGAAAAGCTGATTCTAAAATTTACGAGCCGATGCAAAGGACCCAGAGGAGCCAAACGGCCTCAGGAGAGAACAAGCTGGGGGACGAACACTGAGGGGCTTCAGGCCTCGGACAAAGCTCAGGCAAGACGGCAGCTTAACACATGCATGGAGAGAGGCAAAGCAAGGAGCAGGACAGAGGATCCAAAAACAGACCCACACAGAAAACGCTTAATTGATTTTTCCCACCTTTTCATACTGTGGCAAAATATACATATAATTTACCACCTTAACCAGCTTTTTAAACAAAAGAAATTTATTTTTTGGCTGTGTTGGGTCTCAGTTGCAGCGAGTGGGCTTCTCTAGTTGTGGCACTGGGTCTAGAGCACCGGGCTCAGTAGCGGTGGCGCACGGGCTCAGCTGACCCACGGCCAGTGGGGTCCTAGCTCCCCAGCCAGAAACTGAGCCTGCATCCCTGCACTGGAAGGTGGATTCTCAACCACCCGACCATCAGAGACGTCCCGTGTTGCATGTATCAATTGTTCATGTCTTTTCAATGCTGAGTAGTACTTCCTCATATGCATATACCAAAATCTGTGTATCCATTCACCTATTAATTGACGTTTGGTAGGTATCCAGACTTTTGCATTCCAATCCCCTACAATGAGATCAAACTGCCAACATTCATTGGATCACAGAAAAAGGAAAGGAATTCCAGAAAAACATCTATTTCTGCTTCATTGACTATGCTAAAGCCTTTGACTATGTGGATTACAACACTGTGGAAAATTCCTGAAGAGATGAGAATACCAGACCACCTTCCCTGTCTCCTGAGAAACCTTATACAGGTCAGGAAGCAGAATTGAGGCTTTCGAATTGCGGTGCTAGAGGAGACTCTTGAGAGTCCCTTGGGCTGCAAGGAGATCCAACCAGTCCATCCTAAGGGAAATCGACTCTGAATACTCATTGGAAGGACTGATGCTGAAGCTCAAATACTTTGGCCACTTGATGCAAATATCCAACTCATTGGAAAAGACGCTGAAGCTAGGAAAGACTGAGGGCAAGAGGAGAAGGGGGTGACAGAGGATGAGACAGTCGGACGGCATCACCAACTCAACGGACATGAATTTGAGCAAACTCTAGCACATGGTGAAGGACAAGGAAGCCTGGCGTGCTGTAGTCCAAGGGGTCACAGAGTCGGCCACGACTTAGCAACTAAACGACAAGAAGAAGCAACAGCTATTAACAGAATCGGACACGGAACAATGGACCAATTCAAAATTTGGGAAGGAGTACAAGTCTGTATATTGTCACCCTGCTTATTTAACTTTTATGCGGAGTACATCATACGAAATGCCAGGCTGAATGAATCACAAGCTGGAATCAAGATTGCTGGGAGAGATACCAACAACCTCAGATATGCAGAGGGTACCACTCAAATGGCAGAAAATGAAGAACCAAAGAGCCGCTTAACGAGGGTGAAAGAGGAGCATGAAAAAGCTGGCTTAAAATTCAACATTCAAAAAACTAACTAAGATCATGGCATCCGGTCCCATTATTTCATGGCAAACATTAATAAAAGGAGAAAAAGTGGAAACAGTGACAGATTTTATTTTCTTGGGCTCCAAAATCACTGTGGATGGTGACCACAGCCACAAAATTAAAAGATGGTCCCTCTTGGAAAGAAAGCTATGACAAACCTAGGAAGCGTATTAAAAAGCAGAGACATTACTTTGTCAACAAAGGTCCATATGGTCAAAGCTATAGTTTTCCCAGTAGTCATGTACAGATGTGAGAACTGGGCCATAAAGAAAGCTGAGTGCCAAAGAACTGATACTTACAAATTGTGGTGCTGGAGAAGACTCTTGAGAGTCCCTTGTACTGTAAGGAGATCAAACCAGTCAATCCTAAAGGACATCAACCCTGAATATTCACTGGAAGGATTGATGCTCAAACTGAGGCTCCAGTATTTTGATGCCAAGAGACAACTCCCTGGAAAAGACCTTGATGTTGGCAAAGATTGAGGGCAGGAGAAGAAGGGGGTGACAGAGGATGAGATGGTTGGATGGCATCATCAACTCAATGGACATGAGTTTAAGCACACTTTGGGAGATGGTGGAGGACAGAGGAGCCTGATGCTTCAGTCCATGGGGTCGCAAAGAGTCAGACATGGCCCAGCAGCTGAACAAGGTTTCCAGAGCTTAGCTGTCAAAAAAGGGTGCTGTGAACATTTTTCTGTAAGTCTAGTGCAGACATGAGTTTACATTTCTCCTGGGGAAATATCTAGGAGGGCAGTGCCTGAATCATGGCAGGTTCATGCCAAACACTAAGGAAGTGCCAGGCTGTTTTCCAAAGTGGTCGCCACCTCACAGCCCGCTGGTGCCCCAGTCGCCCCGCGTTTTTGCCAGCACTGGGTACGGGTGGCCTTTCCGAGTCCAGGCACAACAGTGAGAGTGCTGCCACGTCTCACTGTGGCTACGCCCCGCTTTCCTCGACGGCTGAGGACACGCTGGGCACTTTCTCGTGTGCTTATCTTGCCAACTGTACATCTTTTGTTGGTGAAGTTTCTTTCAACTGTTTGATGCTTTTCTGGGGAACTGGGTTTTCTTACTGAGTTTTAGGAACTAGAATTAAGTACTAGATTTATGTACTAGAGTTAAGACCTTTAACTGGCATATGTTTTACAAAATTCTGCTTCTAGTCTGTGGTTTGACTTCTCATTTTCTTAACAGTGTCTCAAAGAGCACGGCTGGGGTGGGTTAGGGCTGGGTACTGAGGCTTGGGAGGTCAGGCCTGGGGGCAGCACTGTGGTTGCTGTGGGAAGCCAGCCTGAGATGCTAGGGTGTGCTTGCCACAACCGAGGGGCTCTGGGAGGAAGCCTGGGCCCGCCAGAGAGGCGAGGCACCGGTGGGGGGTGGGCTGTCACGGCTGTCTACATTCTCCGGTGGTAGGGTGCCACCCACCTGGACTCCAGGGGCAGGCGCAGGCTGCCATCGTAGATTCCAGGGCTGGCCCCGCCGAGGGTCCTGGAAGCGGGTGCAGGTCACCACCGCACCATCTGCAAGCCTGCACGGCCTGCCACTGCCCAGGGTCCTGGGCCAACACCCCCAGGCAAGTGCGTGGCCCGCTGCTGCACCCAAGGGCCCCCCAGCCCAGTGCCAACCCCTGCGCCTGCTGCCCAGGAGTGCACAGTGAGGGCGCGTGACCCGCCGCCACAGCGGGGCAGGGCTCCACGGCCGGGAGCCGTGTTCCTGGGAACCTGCACACCCCGTCCAAGAGGTAGCAGCCAGCACATGCCAAGCAAAAGGCGGCCAGCATCCACACCAAAAACAGCCCTCACACCCAAAGACATTAAACCCACATGCTACCCAGGGACACTCCCTCCAGGACTACAGCAGGTTAACGGTTCCTCCTGGACTCACAGACCAGGAGAAATATGAGCAAAATGAAGAAGGAAAGGAGCCACTCTCAGGTAGAAGACCAAGAAAATCCCCCTGCAGGAACAAGAGAACAGACCTCTTCGGTCTAACAGACACTGATTTCAGAGAAGGAGATAAGGAGGCTACTGACGGAATTACAAAAGACTCCACAGATAAGCAGATTAGTGTAGAAAGGAGCTAGGATCTATAAGGAGGAGCCAAGAAAAATTAGAAAATGCATTTACTGAGACAGAAACTGAGGTCAGGGCAATAAGCAGCAGAATGAATAACGCATCATCAGCAGTAAGTGACCCGGAAGACAGACTAGCGGAAGCTACCCAACCAAAACAGCAGACAGAAAGCAAATGCGGAAAGGAGCAACGCAAGAGCCCTCCTGTGTAATAAACAGCGGGCCACCTATGCGTGACAGGGACTCCAAGAGGAGAGAAAGGGGGGGACTGAAATGTATCTGAAGAAATTATGGCTGAAAATTTCCGAAAGCTGAAGAAGGAAACAGGTATCCAGGCAGAGGAAGAGAAACCCAAACAAACCTGCACCAAGACGTAACAAAACTGACCAGGTGAAAGATACGGGAGGGTCCTAAAGGTAGAAAGAGAAAAATAGGTCTTTACAAGGGAACCCCCGTGGGGCTAGCAGCTGATTTCCCCACAGAAGCGCTGCACGCAGGCAGGGAGTGGCAAGACAGACGCAAAGCCTCGTAAGAGGAAAACCTGCAGCCTAGAATCATCTATCCAGCAGGATTATCATCTGGAGTAGGAGAAATAAAGACTTTCTTAGACAAGCAGATACCAGATGAATACAGCAATACTAAACCATCCTACAAGAGGTATTAAAAGGCCTTCTCTAGATAGAAAAGCAGCAGGAAGAAACAGGAAGGCGGAGATCACAGAAGGAAAAGAAGCCATTTAAGTCAGCCAGTATACGGATAAAAAACACCTCTTTGTGAAAGCAACGATAAACACAAGGAACAGCAAAAGGAGAAACACGGAGATGTAAAAACGGACATCCAAATCTTAAAATGTAAGGAAGGAAAGAAAATGCACTTTTTTTAAGAACGTGTTTGAATCTACATGGCTATTGGTCTAAAGCAAGCAGAGGAAGGAAAGGGCTAACAGTAGACAAATGGCAACCACAGAGCAAAACACGCTAGAGTCACAAACACAAAAGGAGGGACGCAAGCTAAGATAAAAGGGAATCACCGCACCAGGAGGAGGGAGAGACAAAGAATCAACTGCGAAATATGGTCTGAAGGGCAATAAATACATATGTATCAATAATTACCTTACTGGACTGGCTGCTTCATGCTCAACACACAGAGTGGCAAACTGCATAGAAACAAAAGCCTGCAATATGCTGCCTACAAGAGACCCACCACAGGGCAAAGGACACACCCAGACTGAAAGGCAGAGGCTGGAGGGCGCGAGCCGTCGGTCGGGGGCTCTCTTTCGCTAAGTGTCACAGAAAGGCCATCTCAGAAGTCAAGTTTGCAAAGATAAAGGACAAACTTCCAACAGCCCGGGAAACCGGGACAACCATGCGGGGGCGGTCTATGAGGATGGCGTGGTTTTCGCAAGAGATACGAGGGCGAGTAAAGGGACGATTGCTGTTGACAAGAACTGTCAAAAACACACTTCATATCTCCTAACAGCTACTGCCATGGTCCTGGGACCGCTGTGGGCACAGACAAGACGACCTAGCTCATTTCCTCCAACCTGGAGCTCCACTCCCTTCGCCCGGGCTGCCTTCCCAGAGCTGTGGCGGCCGGTCAGAGGCGGCCGCAGACAGATGCTTTCCGGGCAGCAAGGTTACACTGGGGCAGCCCTGGCTCTGGGGACGAGAGGTACTGGACCTCACCTCTGCAGCGTCTGTTCTCATGGTCAGCCGGCGAGCTGCCTTATGTCACCTTGGGTTCCGGCTCCTTGACAGCCATGGCCATGTTTGAAGATGAATTCAGGACAGATATGGAGGAGGAGCAAGCCGAGAGGCTGGTGAGTGAAGCCACAGCAGCTGACGCCCTCATGACTTGGGGTCTGGAAGTGACACTGGTCTCGCTGTCACCAGCAAGAGCGAGCTGGATCCTCTGCACCGCACTCAGTGCCCCAAAGGAAGGGAGGGGCTGGGCCAGCACACGGGCGAGGGGGGCCGCTGCAGTCCTCGGTCAGCGAGCCGCTGGCCTGGACACGGAGGCGCTGCGACAGACAGCCCGGCAGCAGGCACTTCCTGGACGGCGCTGGCGGGGGCGGGCCCCGCTCCCCGGGGCCGGGG
>NW_011495042.1:7389634-7393789 GCF_000754665.1 Bison bison bison | reverse complement strand
AGGCTTCCCCTGGAAGACGCTCGGCCAGCGTCTGCTGAGGAAACCCAACAAAAAATGACAACCCAAAGCAAGAAGATGAGGGATGGAAAGGTATTTCACGTGAATGGAAATGACCAAGACAGGAGCTGCAGTGCTCAGACAAAATGGACTGTGAAACACAGGGTAAAGGCACGTGAAACACAGGGTAAAGGCACGTGAAACACAGGGTAAAGGCACGTGAAACACAGGGTAAAGGCACGTGAAACACAGGGTAAAGGCACGTGAAACACAGGGTAAAGGCACGTGAAACACAGGGTAAAGGCACGTGAAACACAGGGTAAAGGCACGTGAAACACAGGGTAAAGGCACGTGAAACACAGGGTAAAGGCACGTGAAACACAGGGTAAAGGCACGTGAAACACAGGGTAAAGGCACGTGAAACACAGGGTAAAGGCATGTGAAACACAGGGTAAAGGCGGTTGAAGCGCCGCACACAGTGGTAAGAGACCAGCACACCCATCAGCGCGCCTCCCCACAGAGCAGGCTCCCCAGGGGCACCGGTGCTGAAGAGGCCGCCTGCACATGCAGGACACGGGTTCAGGCCTAGATCAGGACGGTCCCCTGGAGGAGGAAATGGCAACCCACCCCGCTACTTTTGCCTAGAGAATCCCAAGGACATAGGAGCCTGGAAAGCTACAGTCCACGGGGTCGCAAAGTCGGACACCACTGAAGCAACTTAGCACACACGCTTTGGAACACCCAAGTATCTAAAACAAACACTAACAGACAGAAAGGGAGACATCGACAGGACTATAATAACAGCGGGAAATTTTAACACCTCACTCACACCAAGGGACAGGTCTTCCAGACAGAGAATCAATAAGGCAGCAGAGGTCCTAAACACAACAGGGGAGTCAGACTTAAAAACACCACATCCAAAAAACAGAATTCAAGAACACACGGAACACTCTAGAACTGGCCACATCCTAGGGCACAAAACAAATGCGAAGGACAATTACATGCCCACAAACTCGACAACCTCAGTTCAGAAGCATACAGACTATTTCAGGCATCTTTTCTGACCACAATGACATGAAACTAGAAATCAACCAAAGGAAAAGAAACGAAGAAAAACAATTACATGGAGACCAAATAACACGCTACTGGAAACCAAATGGGTCAAAGAGGAAATCATAAAGGAAATTACAAGACAGCTGAGACAAACGACAAGGGAAATAAAACCACACAAAATCTATGGGACATAGCAAAAACACTGCTTAGAGCAAAGTTCACAGCAATACAGGCCTTCCTCTCAAAACAAGAAAAGCCTCAGGTAAACAACCTAACCAAAAACAATCTAACCTAAAAGAATTAGAAAAAGAAGAACCAAAAAAACCTAAAGTCAGCAGAAGATAGAAAATAATAAAGACCAGGGAGGAAATAAAGCAGAATCTAAAGAAACAATAGGGGAAAAGTCAATAAAACCAAGACCTGGTTCTCTGAAAGGGCACACAAAATAGAGAAACCTCTGGTCAGGCTCATCAAGAAGAAAAGAGAGAAAATCCAAACACACACAATAAGAAATGAAAAGTGAGAAATTTCAACTGACGCTGCAGAAATAAGAGGGAAGAAAACTAAGAGAGTGCGACGGACAGTCACACGCCCACAAGTCTGACACCCTAGAATGGACAACTTTCTAGAAACACCAAAACTAAATCAAAAAATAGATAACATGAACAGACCAATGACCAGAACTGAAATAAAATCTATAAAAACAAACAAAAATTTCCTATAAACAAAGGTCCAGGACCAGATGGCTTCACAGGTAAATTCTGCTGCCAAACATGCAAAGAAGAACTTGTACCAATTCTTCTCTCTCTTCTAAAGATTGAAGAGGGACCACTCCAAAGACATTCTACGAAGCCACCATCACCCAGATAACAAATCACCACCAAGGAAAGAAAATTACAGGCCAGTATCTTTGACGAATATAGATGCAAAAACCCACCTAAAGAGACAAAACATCTATACTCAGAAAACTTTGAGACACTCAGGAAAGAAATCAAGGATGACACAGCAGATGGAGAGACACACCATGCTGTGGAGCTGGAAGAATCAATATTACAAAAATGAGTGCACTACCCAAAGCAACCTGCAAATTCGGTGTAAACTCTATCAAACTACCGATGGCTTTTTTCACAGAATTAGAGCAATAAATTTTGCAATTTGTAAGGAAACGCAAAAGACCCCGAATGGCTGAAGGACTCTTAAGAAAGAAAAATGGAGGTGGAGGAACCAGGCTTCTAGACCTCAGATTATACTACAAAGTTACAGTAATCAAGACAATACGGTACTGGCACAAAAACAAAAATATATATTAATGTAGGACAGAAAGTCCAGAGAAAAGCTCACACACTTATGGTCACCTGATTTATGACAAAGGAGGCAAGAATATATACCATGGAGAAAAGACGGCCTCTTCAATAAGTGGTGCTAGGAAAACTGGACGGCTACATGTGAAAGAATGAAACCAGGACACTTCCTAACACCACACACAAAGATAAACCCAAATGGACTAAAAACCTAAATGTAAGACTGGATACTATAAAACTCTTTTAGGAAAATACAGGGAAAACACTCTTAGATACAAATCACAGCAAGATTTTTTCTGACCTACTCCTTAGAGTAATAAAAACAAAAATAAAGAAATGGGATCTAGTTAAACTTGAAAGTGTCTGCAGAGCAAAGGAAACCATAAAGAAAACGAAAAGACAATCCTTAGAATGGAAGAAAATATTTGCAAATAAAGCAACTGACGGATCAATCTCCAAAACATAGAAGCTATTCACACAGCTCAGTGTCAAAAAATCAAACAGCCCAATGAAACAATGAGCGGAAACCTAAGTAGACATTTCTCTAAAGAAGACGTACAGAGAGCCAAGAAACACATGAAAAGATGCTCGACATCAGTAATTATTAGAGAGATGCACATCTACAGAAATCTGGAGGATGCAAGACCACAATGAGGTGTCCCTTCACGGCAGTCAGAACGGCCAACACCAAAAACTCTACAAAAAAATAAAAGCTGGAGAGGACGTGGAGAAAAAGGAAGCCACGTACAGTGTTGGTAGGAATGCAGATAGATAGAGCCACTCTGAACAGCATGGTGGGTCCTTAGAAACTAAACAGTAATACCATATGATCCAGCAATCCCACTTGTGGGCATAAACCCTGAGAAAATCTTAATTCAAAAAGACACACGTGCCCCAGCGTTCACTACAGCACTATTTACAACAGCCAGGACATGGAAGCAACCTGGATGTCCATCAGCGGATCAATGGAGAAAGAAGGCGTGGCACATGTACACAGCGGAATATTACTCAGCCACAGAAAGCAGTGAAACGGGGTCATGTGTGGTGACGTGGAGGGATCTAGAGGCTGTGATACAGCGTGAAGTGAATCAGAAAGAGGAAAACAAACATCGGGATTAATGCATAGATTAATATGCAGAATCTAGAAAAACAGTACAGATCAGATCAGATCAGTCGCTCAGTTGTGTCCGACTCTTTGCAACCCCATGAATCGCAGCCCACCAGGCCTCCCTGTCCATCACCAACTCCCGGAGTTCACTCAGACTCACGTCCATGGAGTCAGTGATGCCATCCAGCCATCTCATCCTCTGTTGTCCCCTTCTCCTCTTGCCCCCCAATCCCTCCCAGCATTAGAGTCTTCTCGAATGAGTCAACTCTTCGCATGAGGTGGCCAAAGTACTGGAGTTTCAGCTTTAGCATCATTCCTTCCAAAGAAATCCCAGGGCTGATCTCTTTCAGAATGGACTGGTTGGATCTCCTTGCAGTCCAAGGGACTCTCAAGAGTCTTCTCCAACACCACAGTTCAAAAGCATCAATTCTTCAGTGCTCAGCCTTCTTCACAGTCCAACTCTCACATCCATACATGACCACAGGAAAAACCATAGCCTTGACTAAACGGACCTTTGTTGGCAAAGTAATGTCTCTGCTTTTGAATATGCTATCTAGGTTGGTCATAACTTTCCTTCCAAGGAGTAAGTGTCTTTTAATTTCATGGCTGCAGTCACCACCTGCAGTGATTTTGGATCCCAGAAAAATAAAGTCTGACACTGTTTCCACTGTTTCCCCATCTATTTCCCATGAAGCT
>NW_011495042.1:7387451-7389534 GCF_000754665.1 Bison bison bison | reverse complement strand
TTTTCACTCTCCACTTTCACTTTCATCAAGAGGCTTTTGAGTTCCTCTTCACTTTCTGCCATAAGGGTGGTGTCATCTGCATATCTGAGGTTATTGATATTTCTCCCGGCAATCTTGATTCCAGCTTGTGCTTCTTCCAGTCCCGCGTTTCTCATGATGTACTCTGCATGTAAGTTAAATAAACAGGGTGACAATACACAGCCTTGACGTACTCCTTTTCCTAATTGGAACCAGTCTGTTGTTCCATGTCCAGTTCTAACTGTTGCTTCCTGACCTGCATACAAATTTCTCAAGAGGCAGATCAGGTGGTCTGGTATTCCCATCTCTTTCAGGATTTTCCACAGTTTATTGTGATCCACACAGTCAAAGTCTTTGGCATAGTCAATAAAGCAGAAATAGATGTTTTTCTGGAACTCTCTTGCTTTTCCCATGATCCAGCGGATGTTGGCAATTTGATCTCTGGTTCCTCTGCTTTTTCTAAAACCAGCTTGAACATCAGAAAGTTCACAGTTCGCATATTGCTGAAGCCTGGCTTGGAGAATTTTGAGCATTACTTTACTAGTGTGTGAGATGAGTGCAATTGCGCGGTAGTTTGAGCATTCTTTGGCATTGCCTTTCTTTGGGATTGGAAAGAAAACGGACCTTTTCCAGTCTTGTGGCCACTGCTGAGTTTTCCAAATTTGCTGGCATATTGAGTGCAGCACTTTCACAGCATCATCTTTCAGGATTTGGAATAGCTCAACTGGAATTCTATCACCTCCACTAGCTTTGTTCATAGTGATGTTTTCTAAGGCCCACTTGACTTCCTTCCAGGATGTCTGGCTCTAGGTGAGTGATCACACCATCGTGATTATCTGGGTCGTGAAGAGCTTTTTTGTACAGTTCTTCTGTGTATTCTTGCCATCTCTTCTTAATATCTTCTGCTTCTGTTAGGTCCATACCATTTCTATCCTTTATCAAGCTCATCTTTGCATGAAATGTTCCTTTGGTATGTCTGATTTTCTTGAAGAGATCTGTAGTCATTCCTATTCTATTGTTTTCCTCTATTTCTTTGCATTGATCACTGAAGAAGGCTTTCTCATCTCTTCTTGCTATTCTTTGGAACTCTGCATTCAGATGTGTATATCTTTCCTTTTCTCCTTTGCTTTTCACTTCTCTTCTTTTCACAGCTATTTGTAAGGCCTCCCCAGACAGCCATTTTGCTTTTTTGCATTTCTTCTCCATGGGGATGGTCTTGATCCCTGTCTCCTGTACAATGTCATGAACCTCATTCCATAGTTCATCAGGCACTCTATCAGATCTAGGCCCTTAAATCTATTTCTCACTTCCACCGTACAACCATAAGGGATTTGATTTAGGTCATACCTGAATGGTCTAGTGGTTTTCCCTACTTTCTTCAATTTAAGTCTGAATTTGGCAATAAGGAGTTCATGGTCTGAGCCACAGTCAGCTCCTGGTCTTGTTTTTGTTGACTGTATAGAGCTTCTCCATCTTTGGCTGCAAAGAATATAATCAATCTGATTTTGGTGTTGACCATCTGGTGATGTCCATGTATAGAGTCTTCTCTTGTGTTGTTGGAAGAGGGTGTTTGTTATGACCAGTGCATTTTCTTGGCAAAACTCTATTAGTCTTTGCCCTGCTTCATTCCATATTCCAAGGCCAAATTTGCCTGTTACTCCAGGTGTTTCTTGACTTCCTACTTTTGCATTCCAGTCCCCTATAATGAAAAGGACATCTTTTTTGAGTGTTAGTTCTAAAAGGTCTAGTAGGTCTTCATAGAACCGTTCAACTTCAGCTTCTTTAGCATTACTGGTTGGGGCATAAACTTGGATTACTGTGACATTGAATGGTTTGCCTTGGAAACGAACAGAGATCATTCTGTCATTTTTGAGAGTGCATCCAAGCACTGCAGAGATGAAGACGTGGAGAATGGGCGCATGGACAAAGAGGGGACAGGACAGTGAGACAAACCGGGAGGTTAGGATTGACATGCACACCGCATGGAAAACAGCTGGTGGGAGCTGCTGACCAGCGCAGGAGGCTCAGCCGGCCGATGCTCTGATGACCCGGAGGGGCGGGGCGG
>NW_011495042.1:7384098-7387351 GCF_000754665.1 Bison bison bison | reverse complement strand
GGGGCGGGGCGGGGCGGGGCGGGGTCCAAGAGGGAGGGGTGTGTGCACACCTGTGGCTGTCCATCGCGTTGTGCAGCAGAGACTGACGCAGCACTGTAAAGCCATTATACTCCTGTTTAAAAAGAAATGCGGGAAACCCAAACAACTTATTCTCTTATCTTAAAAACATTATGAAAACTTAGACTGTAGTAACAGAATATGTATCTTGGGTATTAGAAAGCATTTAAAACAGAAGAGATAAAATATGGAGGGTTGTAAACTTGGCAAGTGATACATTTCTTAGGGCTTCCCTGACAGCTCAGTTGGTAAAGAATCTGCCCGCAATGCGGGCGACCTGGGTTTGATCCCTGGGTTAGGAAGATCCCCTGGAGAAGGAAATGGCAACCCACTCCAGTATTCTTGCCTGGAGAATCCCACGGACAGAAGGGCCTGGCGGGCTGCAGTCCATGGTGTTGCAAGAGTCGGACACGACTGGGCGACTAAACCACCACCACATTTCTCATGCATAGTTTGGAAATGATCTTGTTTTACCCCAATAAACAGTGACTCTATTACTACTGCCAAAAAAGAAAAGTGGGCAGAAGACCTGAATAGACATTTCTTCAGGGAGGACATCCGACGGTCAAGAGGCAGATCAGAAGATGCTCAACATCACTAATTACTGCTGCTGAGTCACTTCAGTCGTGTCCGACTCTGTGCGACCCCATAGACGGCAGCCCCCCAGGGTCCCCCGTCCCTGGGATTCTCCAGGCAAGAACACTGGAGTGGGTTGCCCTTTTCTTCTCCAATGCATGAAAGTGAAAAGTGAAAGTGAAGTCGCTCAGCTGTGTCCGACTCTTATCGACCCCATGGACTACAGCCCACCAGGCTCCTCCGTCCATGGGGTTTTCCAGGCAAGAGTACTGGAGTGGGGTGCCATTGCCTTCTCACTAATTACTAGAGAAATGCAAATCAAAAGTACAACGAGGTACCACCTCACTGGTCAGAATGTGTATGCGTGCTTGTGCTCAATCATGTCTGAGTCTTTGCAACTCTTTGGACTGCAGCTCACCAGGCTCCTCTGTCCGTGGGGTTTTCCAAGCAAGAACACTGGACCGGGTTGCCATTTCCTTCTCCAGGGGATCTTTCCTACCCAGGGATTGAACCTGTGTCTCTTGCGTTGAAGGCAGACTCTTTACCCACTGAGCCATCAGGGAAGCCCACCGGGCAGAATGGCCTCATCGAATAGTCTACTAATAATAAATCCTGGAGAAGGTGTGGAGAAAAGGGAACTCTCCTACACTGTTGGTGGGAATGTAAATTGGTGCAGCCGCTAGGGGAAATGGTATGGAGGTTCCTCAGAAAACTAAAGATAGAATTCCCATAGGACCTAGCAATCCCACACTTGGGGATATACCTCAACAAAAGTATAATTCAAAAAGATACACGCACCACTATCTGCAGAGCAGCACTGTTCACAACCGCTGAGACGGGGGAACAACCTAAATGTCCATCTACAGATGAGTGGATAAAGAAGGTGTGGCCCCCGCACACACTATGGAATACTACTCAGCCACAAAAAATGAAACGATGCCATTTACAACATGAATGCAACTAGGTTATCATACTAAGTCAGCCAGAGAGTGGCAGACAAACAGCATGCTATCACTTACACGCGGAATCTGAACAGGACACATAGGAACCTGCCTATGAGAGGGAAACAGAATCGGACACAGAGACAGAGGCGTGGCTGCGAGAGGGAGGGTGGGAGGCAGAGGGGGAGGCTGGGCTAGTGGACGCAGGCTGGAATGCAGGACGGGTAGCCCACAAGGTGCTCACGCGTAACACAGGGAGACGGTCGGTATCCCGTGGTAAATCATGATGGGAAAATATTTACAAAGAACGTCTGTATGTGTACAGCTGAGTCACTTCGCTGTATAGCAGAGACCGGCACAATACTGAAATCAACTACATTTCAATTAAAAAACAGAGAGAGAGAGACGTCACTGACAGAGCAGGCCGACTCACAGACACAAGAAACAATCCTATGGTTACCAGAGCGGGGAGGAGAGAGAAATGAGGAGGTTGAGACTAACGTATACACACTATATACGAAATAACCAACGACCTACCACACAGCCCGGGGACTATACTCAGTATTTTGTAACGAGTTATGAGGGAAAAGGGTCTTTAAAAGTATATTATGTTGCTGTCAATCTGTCCTCACTCAAGCACTTGGGGGCTCCCATAGGCAGAGGACGCTGCCCCCGCCGAGGGCCGAGAGCCCTGCGGTCCACACGGGTGCCTCCAATCTGAGGTCTGGCCCCCCGATCCTCCCTGCTGCCTAACAAGCTAAGTCACAGAAATCGAGAGGAAGCCTTCAGAAACACCGACAGCAATCTGACACTGCCACAGCCCAGCGTGTGACTGACGGGCTGGGATGTCACACGTTTTGCTTTGCTTTTTATTTCATTTTTCTAATTGCTCATTTTTACTGTATTTTACAGTCAGTCTGCAACAGTGTGGAAATGCTAAAGTGGTCCTTCACCACAGACACATTCAGAAGCAATGAACTAGACAGCTTATGATTAAAGAGCAGTTGGAACGATCTTTTAAGCAAAACACGCCAATAGCAGCGTTTTTCTGAGTAACGTACACTGCTTCTACTGCTGCTGCTAAGTCGCTTCAGTCGTGTCCGACTCTGTGCGACCTACTAAATATCAAAGCATTCTCAGGGCTTCCCTGGTGTTCTGGTGGGTAAGAATCTGCCCTGCGATGCAGGGGACACCAGTTCGATCCCTGGCCTGGGACCATCACAGCTACTGAGCCTGTGCTCCACAATGCAGAGAAGCCGTGGCAGTGAGAAGCCTGCAGGCTGCAATCACGGAGGAGTCCCGGGCTCCGCAACTGCAGGAAGGCCTGCATGAGGCAACAAAGAGCCAGGCAGCCAGAAGGACACAAACAAACATTTGTTAAAAACACAGACACCGAAGCACCACCCTGAAAATGGAGAGCTGTACAGATAAAAAGAACCCTACGTACCTTCTTTGGTGAAGAATTTTTCTACAGGTCCCAGAAACTGATTAATCTCATTAAGTTCATCTCGGCTAACCTCTGGAAACGGGAAAGCTTCTTTCTGAAAACGAGGAACACACAGTAAAAATGTAACTGTGGGTGACCTTCCACAGCGGTCATGTCAGTCAGCAGGGAAGGGAAAGGACACGCCAGCGTCCCCATCGGCGGGCCCAGCCCTCCGTGCCGCGGGGCCCGGCAG
>NW_011495042.1:7366325-7383998 GCF_000754665.1 Bison bison bison | reverse complement strand
CCATCGGCGGGCCGAGCCTTCCGTGCCGAGGGACCGGACAGCAAACTTCAGTAGGAGCTCGGGACACAAGACCTGTGTCAGACTCCACCACCTCGGCCCAGCCTCCTCCCTGACCCAGATTACCCCCGATTCTGATCAGCTTTCCTTACTAAGAAGTGACGAGGACTGTCCTATGGAACAGGGAACCTGGGCTAACGTTCCAGCCCCGCGTGGCCCCTGCTGTGCAGCTTACTAACTGGGCGTTCTTAGTTGGACCCCTCCACCCGTCCCCAGGGCCATTTTCTCACCCCGAACACGCGGGTGGTCTCTGTGAGGGCCATGGGAGGTCATGGGCGAGATGTCACCTTAGTTACTTCCTGAGCTTCAAAATGCTGCCGCTGACAAAAACGTACCGTGGTCGCAAGGTCTGACTTCTTGGCGGGCTGCCACGCAGCTGCTTGCTCCAAGACCTGCCCCTCCCGTCCGATGACCCCTGACCCTGCTGCCTGGGCTGAGCGTGCCAGTGGGCAGGGCCACCAGAGGCCCGGCTGAGGAGCCACATCAGCCTGAACGCAGCCCTGACTCTGACGCTTTGGAGCTCGGCATCAGCTTCTCCCGTTACAGGTGACGCCTCAGAAGGCAGCTGTGGGGCTCAATCGAGATGGTGTGTGCTAAACATGCAGTGACTGACCGGGGAGCGGCCAGGGCTTCCACCCGAGCCTGGATTCCTGAGGCCTTCATTCTGTGTCGCCTGAAATTATCCCACCGAGACCTCAGCCCCTCTGGCTTTTGGGCGCCGCCCTCCCCTTCAGCTGCCAGCATGACCTGACTTTCTGGATTTGACCAGCGCCTGCTGAAAAATGACGTCCCAGCCCCAAAGCCGCACCCAGGAGCCCGGCCTCTCCTCACAGCACCTCTCAACAGGTGGCTGGAGAAAATTCTTGAGAGGAGTCCTGTCTCCTCCCTCCAGCCCACAGGCTCTCAAGTCTGTTTTCTCCTCTTGGGCCCCCTGTACAAGTGAAGGGTGGATTCCACGCCAAAACTGAGAGCTGACTTAAAAGGAATCCCTGCCTCCAGGCCACCTTTGACCCCTCAGGGGGTCTGGAAGGAAATCAGGCTGAGCTGTCCTCACTCAGCAGCCACTAAGAACAAAGCTGGCTCTTTAGCTGAATACAGAAGCTGTGCCCACTACACTGGCCTGCACAGCCTCATGGGCTCACCTGGGCTGGCTACAACGGTTGCATTAGAGGAAGAAGACTCTGGAATCAGTCAGCAGCCAAGTGAGAAAAGAGAACAGAGTGGGCCCAGTTGGGCCTAAACTCCAAACAAAAGAGAACCCGCCAGGAGAGAGGTCTCAGAGTATGTGAGAACGAATCTCTGATGGGAATATTCAGAGTCTGAATGGGCTGCTTCCTGGGTGCTGGGTTCAATTCCATTTGCAATTTTCAAGTTTTTGAAACCAGTGCAACTGGTTTTTCCAATTATTCTACATGTGTAGAAACCACATATGTAATGCAGATGAAAGCCAAGCTGCTCCTGGCCGCGGCTGTGAATGGGGAGAAGAGTCACCCAGATCCCTCCCACGGGTTCCCGCAGGAGACCCGCGGGCACTCTCAGAACACTCCGAGGGCGGGGGGACAACGGCGTGATCATGAAGGTCTCCTTCCAGTTTGAGACTCCAAGCGGCTCTGCTGCCATGTTGCTGCTCGAACCCCAACGATGCTGACAGAGAGCGTGTCGGCCTAAAGGAGGCAGCGCCAGCCCGAGTGCCGAAAGCTGTCGGCCTGAAGGAGGCAGTGCCAGCCCGAGTGCCGAAAAGCTGTCGGCCTGAAGGAGGCAGCGCCAGCCCGAGTGCCGAAAGCTGTCGGCCTGAAGGAGGCAGCGCCAGCCCGAGTGCCGAAAGCTGTCGGCCTGAAGGAGGCAGCGCCAGCCCGAGTGCCGAAAGCTGTCGGCCTGAAGGAGGCAGCGCCAGCCCGAGTGCCGAAAGCTGTCGGCCTGAAGGAGGCAGCGCCAGCCCGAGTGCCGAAAGCTGTCGGCCTGAAGGAGGCAGCGCCAGCCCGAGTGCCGAAAGCTGTCGGCCTGAAGGAGGCAGCGCCAGCCCGAGTGCCGAAAGCTGTCGGCCTGAAGGAGGCAGCGCCAGCCCGAGTGCCGAAAGCTGTCGGCCTGAAGGAGGCAGCGCCAGCCCGAGTGCCGAAAGCTGTCGGCCTGAAGGAGGCAGTGCCAGCCCGAGTGCCGAAAGCTGTCAGACTCTACATGGAGCCTGCAAGTAGAGAAGCTGCCAGATTAGACTCTGAGTGGGTTCTGAGAACAAGAGGCACCCCCAGGGGTCTGACCCTGAAATGCAGCAGGACCCTCTGCTCTTGCCCTACCATATCCTCAGCTGCCTTTGTCTGTGGAAATGCTGAAGCCAAAGAATAAGTTTAGTCAGAGAAGTGAGAAAGTGCAGAAAGAAGGGAATACAGTCAAAGGAGACCAAATAATAATAAAGTAGTCACTAAGCATATTCAAAGACCTTTAGTTCCTTCTCAACGGCTACAGATAATATTCTGAGCCATATCCTGTGGGCTGTCTTATAGATATTGAAGCCTCCACCTGGGGGAAGAAGTTAACTTCATGATGACTAGACTATAGCCATGACATAAGCTGCTATAATTTCGAGAACTGGCCTCATGGAAATGGGAACTGACCCTGGAACTGAAGACTAACTGTACTTAAAACAATCAAGAAGATGCTGGTCAGTTCACCATGACCAATTTCAAGATGACTGTCAGAGCGGCCCGTGCTATTCCTGTACGTAATCCCCTCCCTCAGGCTATAAAAGCTCTTGCCTGCAGCTGGGGCAGGGGAAGAGTCAGCTTTTGGACAGGGCCCCGCACCTCCAACCCTGGCTGTCAGCATCCAAAATACAGCAAACTTTCCTTCCCATCCATCTGGGCTCTTTACTGACTTCTGAGAGGTGAGCAGCCGGACCTCACTTTCAGTTACAACCTGAACAAGTGGAACGGTCGAGTCACCACCATCTCCAATAAGATGACCAGAGGGAAAAGCAGGATCGGGTGGAGAGACCAGGAACTCAGATTTGGATGGGCTACACAGGCGATGCCTAGTAACACCCAAGTGCAGCTTTTGACTGGAAAGGCAGATAAACAGAGAGACCGGAGCTCAGGGGAGAAGTCGCACCTGGAGAAATAAATGTGCACCTTCAGGATACGGATGGCATGGCACTAAATTAGATCATCAGACGAATGGTTAGAGATGAGAAGACTACACACAGACTGAGCCTGCACAATTCCCACTCCAGCCGAGTTGCTCAGAAACGCTGGCCAATGTTTAGATGTCAAAGAGCCAAGAGGGATCGATGCCCTTGAGCAGCTAAGAAGGCCTGGGGGTCTAGCTGGCCTTTGCTAAGAGCGGAGGGTTCTGCCATTGTGATGCAGAGAATGTAGCCACATGTGGGAAGGAGGTAAGTGTGGAGGCGGAACTTCTTACCTAAATGGGTGCATTTTCTCCATAAACAAGAAGCAAGGCCAGCAGGTGACAGCAAAGGGGGAGATGGTGCTAAACGTTTGGAGAAAGGGAGCATAAAACACGCGTGTTCTTTCTTCCCTGCGCTGCTGGGACACACGAGTTCCCAGGACAGCGCCACACAGCCCCAGGTTCGGGGGAAACGGCTTCCCTAACTTTTAACAGCCTAGCTTCGCACTTTTTAGCAGGGCAAACCATTCCAGTCTGGGTGTCTGCGCCTGTAATGCCTGACAACCTTAAAGAACGCTCTAGAGAAACCAAAGAATAACTCCTAAAGTAGTACGGAATCAGCCAACATCGCAGCCAAGCTCAGACATTTCTCTTCGGTTTTCTGGCTACCTGTAGGAGGGGACAAAGACTGCTTTTACTATTTCCTGTGAGAGCAGGGAGCTACTTCACAGGACTGGTCAGCCCAAGCTCACAGCGCAGTGTTGCAGCCAGCACTGACTCCTCAATCTGCGGTCTCTTACATCTGCCCCACGTGCGGCAGATGAATAAAGCATTTGCACGCACATACAATCTCACTGGGGCTTCCCAACACACACACACACACACACACACACACAAGCATTTGCACGCACATACAATCTCACTGGGGCTTCCCAACACACACACACACACACACAGACACAGACACACACACACACACACACTCTGTCTCGGTGTGCAAGGCAGAGCACACCGCGTGCTCCGCTTTAAGGCTGAAAGACCTGGGGCTCAAAGTCACAGAGCCGAGGTCGAGTCCAGGTCTTCTGACTGGAAGAGGCTGGTGAGTGCTCAGCAACCAAGTGGCTACCACTCCCGCCGGGCGGGCACTTCGGGGCCGGGACGCTGAGCGGAGGGTCACTGAGCGCCCACCTCAGCCAGGGTCTCCCGAAGCAGGAGCACGCGGCTCCTCAGAGCCGGGGGGCCGGCACGCCCGCCCTCAGGTGCGTTTCTGACAGCCTGTGGGAGCTCTGGAGCGGGGTCCACTCGCCCCTCCGCGAAAACCGCAGAAGGCAGGGAGACCCCGGCGCCGCCTCACCTTCCGGATCTTGCCCAAGAAGAGCTCCTTGGCGAAAGCTCGGCTCGGCGGACTGGTGAGCAGCGGGCGCCGGATCACGGTGAAGGCCGCTGGGGCGCGGCAGAAGCGCGCCGCCACCGAGCACAAGAAGAGCCCACAGCCGCTCATGCTGCCCGCGAAGCCGCTCTTGCTGCTGCTGCTGCCGCCTCCCTGCCGCCTCAATCTCGCGCCGCTGATGACGCCATCCGCCCGCGCCGCCCCAACCCCCGCCTCGGCCGCCAATGCGCCTGCGCGGCCTCCGGCCTCGGCCCCGGGCGGCTCGCGGATTGGACGGCGGCGGCGGCGGCGGCGGCGGCGGCGGGCGGGGGGCGGGGCACCGCAGTCAAACACCCGCGGCCTTTGCCAAAGGCGGTCATAAGCTGGGGCTGCAGCGACCTAGTGAGGCTGCAGAGTTGGGGACGGGGGCTTCCCTGGTGGTCTCGCGGTTCTCTTCCTGCCAACGCAGAGGACGTGGGTTAATAGATCGCTGGCTCGGGGAAGATCCCCCCCACACACACACACAAGCCTAGGGGCCACTGAGGCACAGCTCCTGAGCCACAGCTCCTGAAGCCCCTGCGCCTGGCACCCAGTGCTCCGCCACGAGGGAAGCCGCCGCACTGAGAAGGCCCGGCACGCAGGCAAGAGTAGCCTGCTCTCCCCAGCTAAAGAAGGTTTTCAAGAAACAACAGAGGCTCAGCACAGCCAAAAAATAAATAACATAAAAATAAATATGAAACAATGTTTTAAATAGCAATAAGTTTAAAACCGTTTTAAAAGCGGAGGTGGGGGAAATTCACGATATTGGTTATCTCTCTGAAGGGCGTGCGCATACGGGTTACAGTTCTTGTTTTAAGTCAATGGTCTGTTCACGAAGATTCCTTTGGTTTTGCTTCATAGCTTACGTGTATGTCACACATTTGGGAGATGGAGGAAAAGGAAAGGGGTGTTGCACCAGAAAGAAGCCTGGACGAGACCCTGTAGTTACTATGTCCCTGGAAAACCCCAGCCTGAAGGTGGCGAGGGACAGGACGGGGGAGGGGCGCCCCACACACACCCAGCAATGCCCTAAAGGCCTTCCTTATATTGGAAATGCTTTCTGCCTCCATCAGAACTCAAAGAATAAGGAGAAGTGCTTTCATCTGAACGTGCTGTGCCAGGCCCAGTAACAGATGGACTTGTTTGGGTAAACACTTCATGATGAAGCCATACTCCTTTTCGGGAGGGACTGGAACTCACTGTCATTTAAACCACATGTCATGAAACCACACAACTGGTGTCGGAACTTACTGAAGCTCGGGGTCACAGAAAGAAGTCTGGTCACAGAAAGAAGTCAACGAGAGGCAAAGCGATAGGCAAAGAGTGAGTCTGTTAGCAAAGGACACGTGTGAGAGACACAAGGGAGCACAGCCCCAAGAGACAGGAGGGCTACATCTTCATCACCTAAGAAAAAGTGGCGAGGGAGGACAACCTTCCTCCTCATTCTTGGGCAGCCATCAAGGCTTAGCATCATTAGTTCCTCCTTAGAGTCTACATGGTCTAACCGGGACTGTCCTGGCTTCCCTGGTGGTCTCGAGGTTCTCTTCCTGCCAACGCAGAGGACGTGGGTTAATAGATCGATGGCTCGGGGAAGACCCCCCCCACACACATGCCTAGGGGCCACTAAGGCACAACTGCTGAGCCACAGCTACTGAAGCTGTTTATTTATGTTATAAATAAATCATACATATATTAGCAAAAGTGTGGTAGCATAGTCTAAAATGTGGCAGCGCATCTCAGGTCTCAGCGGAGTGCCCCTCATCTAGTTTCTTTCCCCTCTCATGGTAGCATAGTCTACAATGTGCAGCGCATCTCAGGTCTCAGCGGAGTGCCCCTCATCTAGTTTCTTTCCCCTCTCATGGTAGCATAGTCTACAATGTGCAGCGCATCTCAGGTCTCAGCGGAGTGCCCCCTCATCTAGTTTCTTTCCCCTCTCATGGTAGCATAGTCTAAAATGTGGCAGCGCATCTCAGGTCTCAGCGGAGTGCCCCCTCATCTAGTTTCTTTCCCCTCTCATGGTAGCATAGTCTAAAATGTGGCAGCGCATCTCAGGTCTCAGCGGAGTGCCCCCTCATCTAGTTTCTTTCCCCTCTCATGGTAGCATAGTCTACAATGTGCAGCGCATCTCAGGTCTCAGCGGAGTGCCCCTCATCTAGTTTCTTTCCCCTCTCACCTGTGTTTCTGTCTCAGCTGAATGCAAAAATGCTACTCTTAAAGGAACGTTAACTCCCACTCTTCATGGAACAGGATTCAGATCCCGATCTTTTGTCTTGTGTTTTAACTCTCAGGGGGTGTGGCCTGAGTGTGCCTGGCACTTGGATGCACTGGATCTTCCTCCAAAGTAGAATGGAGATTTTTGTTAGGTTACTGGGTTCTTTTCTTGAGTGGTTATTAGCGTGTAACAGTCTCCCGAACGCCCTTAAAATTCTCTGTCTTTAATCCTCCAGTGAGATTTCTAAACTGACTATCCTACTCTACCCTTATCAGTGACATACCATCAGGGGGAAAAAAAAAAAAGAGTTCAGAAACATCCCTGGTTGCAAAATGCCTGTCCTTGCAGCGACTTCTGCAATGTCATCCATTTTTGTCTTTAACTTGTGAAGCCTTGTCGCTTGGGTTCTTCATGGCGGTCAATATTCACCAGTGTCAGCGCTCAGCTTCTCAAGGAGGCACTTGGTAACGACGGCCTGTGAACCACCTCGGCAGGTGAGACGAGCAAACAACAAAAAACGGATGCTGCTGGCTTTTAACTTTGAGCTAGTGAACATTGGGGACCCCCCCAAAAAAGATGGAGTCTAATCAATCAAGTTATCCAGTAATTCAGCCAGATCCTCCCTGAATTAACCAAGTGAGAAATTCAGTTTCCAAAATAAAAATTAGAAAAAAATTAAGGCGTAATTTCTACATACTCTAATAGCACGTACGGTGGGAAATGTTCTGGAGTACTCCTACTTTTGACAGTGTCTAAATTCAGTTTCCCCATCTGTAAAAATGAATATCATGTCACTGGCCTCACAGGATTCTCATGAGGATTAGCTAAATCCATATGATGGCATCTATTACAGTAAGTGATCATTGTTTTTCTTGTAATAATATGGAAATTAAAAACTGGGCACACACTCAAGTATTCCATCTTCTACTTGACTACTAGCCTTTGAGAATTAGGATGTCATTTGTAAACGGTTTGCTCTACACATAGAATTTCCATGGTTCGTATTTAAAGCAGTCACCATGGACATACGATCGTCTCATGACTGGTTCCTGTACGCAGCGTGTCACCAAACAACCCACAGCGGCCGTGGAGTTGGTCTTAGCACATCAGGATGCTTGGCTCCGGACCTCTGCACATCGTCTGAGTAGGAAACTATTCCCTCCCTCCTTGGCACGAAAGCCACACAATGGGAAGGTCGTGGAGAAATTTACTAACACAGAACAGGAGAGAAAGAGGTGGCCTTGTCTCCTGTCCCAAGGCTGCAAGGGCAATAGGCAGTCATGGGAAAAAGAGAGTCTAGTTCCTGCCCTCAGCATCCTAGTGATGGGCTCACAGGTGACTCGTGCACAGGTATCTCCAGTGCCATCTCCTGCTGAGAGAGAAGCTGGCTGACGCCACACTGTCCTGACGTCAAAAGTCTGCATGAAGAGAGGTGTCCTTCAGAGGGTACTTTGTCTCACAGATTATGTCGTCCCTGGTACTTCCTTCCCTTTCAGATGTGCATCTGTCCCCTTTATCACAGGAACATGGAAGTCACTGGCTTGTTGAAAGCCACAAAGGTGACGAGGTGTTGTTGGCTGAATTGTGTCCCCCCCACCCCACAAGATTCAGTACTCGAAATCCTAACCCCAGGACCTGACAACGTGACCTTCCCTGAAAAGAGGGTTTCCTGTACATTCTGCTGCAGCTGTGTAAGGAGCTAACTGAGGAAGAGGTCACAGTGGGCTGGGGTGGATCCCTACTCCAACACAACCGGCGCCCTTGTAAGCAGGAGAAATGTGGACACAGACATGCACCCAGAGGGATGTTGTGTGTGGAGATGAAAACGGAGCTCAAGATCATGCTTCTACAAGTAAAGGAAGGCTAAGAGGGCCAGCCAACCCCAGAAGCTGAGAGCAAGGCCTGGATCGGCGTCTCAGCCCTCATGAGGAACCAATACTGCCCACACCGTGACCTTGGACTCTTAGTGCCCGCAAGTGTGAGCCGACTGATCATCTAAGCTCCTCAGTCTGTGGTTCTTTGTTAGAGCCTGGCAGACTCAGACAGGAGGACGTGTGGCTCTGGGCACACAGAACTGAGTAGGGCCAAAAGTGATGCCAGGGCCGGGCAGTCCCAGGGCCAACACACCCCGAGCCCCGGCTGTGGTCTGGGATCTGTATGACGTCCCCCCGGTTTCAAGAGGCCGGAATTGAAGCATGAGTGGTCATCCTCTGCTGCCTCCTCTTCCACCGGCTGGAAGCAGAGGACTCTGCCCCCGGTTGGCAGGACAAGGCAGGAGGAGCCTAGCTTCCCCAACATTGGTCTTTTCCTCCAAAAGAGGAAGGCCAGCCACAGAGGAGGCTGTGGGGCTGCAGCCCATGGAGTTGCAAAAGAGTCGGACACAGCCAAGCACTCACGCACACACTGGTGCGACTTAAAGATCTCTGGCTTTGTCCTCTTTCACTCCTGTTACTGGCTGATCCGAAATCGGATGAAATCATTCTGCTGGAGGTTGGAAGCCCCATCACGCCTTGCTCTCCCTCTCCGCCTCTGCCAGCAATGTGGGAGGGACACACCCTGAGTCCAAGTTGCACTGAGGGCCAAGCACAGCCCTTGGCGTTCAGGTGCCCAGTTCTTAGGCGTTCTGCTCCCTCCTTCCTATGCATGATCGTCAACCTGAGCATTTTGGATTGACTCATCTAAGTCCTTCTGCCTGGTGATGCGTCTTCACCAGCCCCCATCCTCCCCTTCCTCCTCCACCAGGCAAGTCACGACCTATTTCAGAATCTCAGTTTCAACACTATCAAACGATAAAATCAACACAAACATGGATTCCTATGCAAATTTAGTGGCTAATGTTTAATGCTCCTCCCACTCCACACACTGTAAATTTCAGGGTCTAGCAATCCCGGGACAGGGGGTTAAAAAAAAAGTCTAGACTTCGCAGGTGGCTCAGTAGGTAAAGAATCCACCTGCAAGGCATTCCAGTATTCTTGCCTGGGAAATCCCATGGACAGAGGAGCCTGGTGGGCTACAGTCCATGAGGTCGCAAAAGAGTTGGACACAACTTAGCCACTAAAGAACAGCAATAAGAAAATGGAAAAATAGAGGCTCTTCAGTTTAAACTTGGTCACAGTGATAACAGTCTTTCAAAATCTCAGGAGAGTTGAAACAGTAACAGCATTAACAATGACAAAAACAACACACCTTTGATTTTTCCTTATGTTTCAAAAGTCCAAATAGCCTAAGATCCAACCAGGCATGTATTCCCCCACTATTATGCCATGAAAAGCATGTTAAAATAACACAAACGCTCTGTTGAAACCACCAGAACTTGCAAAGCAACTGCTGTAACGTGAGAGCTGAATAACTTTATTAACTCACCGGGGCCTTACCTGTTTGCACAAAAGCCAGCAGAGCCTGAAATCTTATCTGAAGATGGCCAGGTGGCCATCTTAATGCGTGGGAAATGCCCTAGAAGAAGATGCAATGCCGGTTCTTGCAAAAGGGATTTACCGCAGACTATTCCTCTTGCAACTTGAACAAATAACTCCCAGGAAACCTACTTAGGGAAGCACAGTCCGTCACCCCAACATCTGCAGGAGTGGAATCCTAGCCCACCACGAGGGCCGGCAGGGTCATTGTCAGGAAGCACTGCAGCCAGCCTCTGGCCAGAAAACCCTGGGGGCTCTAGCAAAGGCTTCTGGCATCAGCGCTAACATTTCTTTGACATCAGCAACAACATTTTTTGTGTGATCCTTCAAGTCAGAGACTGTGAGACTGCAAACCGGATAATGGAGCATGATGGGGGTAGGTGGGGGTGTGGAAATTCATCTTAATGGTTCACCCACTGAGCTGGGGAGGTAGAGGCAGCTCAGGCCCCAAGTCAGTCCCTGCATTTCAAAAAGCTTTCAATGCTCATTCAGCAGGAGCTGATAAAGAATAAACTTGGCTCACCATTAAAGCTCGAGCCTGGTGGGCTGCCGTCTATGGGGTCGCACAGAGTCGGACACGACTGAAGCTACTTAGCAGCAGCAGCAGCAGCAGCATGCTACACTGTGACTCCCAGGTAGAGGTGATCAGTTGTGTTCTCTGCATCCCTTCCGTATTTCTACCCCGCCTGCCTCCGAGAAGGGCCTGGCCTGTAGATTCACACACGGTCCTGAGAATGAAGTGAACAAAATCCTCTGTTGTAAATGCCGATTACGGGACCATGGAGAGTGGGCACTAAGTCAAAAACTACTGCTAATTGATGTGTCTGTTCTCTTTCAAGGAAAAATTGCTCCTCTTATTTACTTCACAGAACTTGGCATTCACATGAATTCATTTTTCCCCCAGTTGTAATTTGTAGGAGAAATAACCAAATGAAACTCACCTAAGGACCTCATTTTATCTTCTTCGCTGTGTGTGCAGGCTCAGTCGTGTCCAACTCTTTGCAACCCCGTGGACTGAAGCCCACCAGGCTCCTCTGTCCATGAAATTCTCCAGGTAAGAACATTGGAGTGGGTTGCCATTTCCTTCTCCAGGGGAACCTTCCCCACCCAGGGATCAAACCAGTGTCTCCCACACTGGCACCATAGATTTACCACTGAGCCACCGGGGAAGCATTTCCCCCTGTAATGTAATGTAATTCATAGTTTTTGTTTTTCCTTTTTCTCCTGAAGACCCAATATTCTCACTGGCCAGACTGTAGGAAGTGCCCAGCACTCCCCTTCTGGGCGCTGACCGCAGTGGGTTTTCAAGACATCTAGTCCAGATTTGGGTCTGGACTCTAGGTTACAAGAAAAGGATCCTTTGGGGTGCCATTTACTAAGATGTACGCCCTAAAATGAAGGATGGCCCCCAAACGCGGATGAGTAAGGACTTCCCTGACTTGGACGCAAAGTCCACTTAAGTGTATGAATCTGGCTTGTGAGATAAAGCAGCCTTTGGTCACAAACACTTCTTCTGTGGATGGAAGAATGTTTCAGGGAATAAATGCTCACCATACATTCTAGTTAGCCTACGTTAGCTCCTTGTGGGTGTTAAAGACAATGAGCTTAGCTTGATTTCCAGACAGGCAAGATGGGTTTTAAAAAGCAAAGAGAGAGGGAAGACCATGGGGTAAAGGACGGCTTTCAGACCCAAAGCTGATGCCAAGGTATTTCTCCTTTAAAACCTTTCACTGGTTACAGCTGTGACACCAGGTAAGCCTATAGGCTCTAAAGGAATACTGCTGTGACCGAGAAGGACCCTGTGGGGTCCATGCGGTCCATGGCGGGTGGGGGGCTGTCACAGAGAGTCAGACAGGACCGAGTGACTGAACAACCACAAAAGGGACCCTCTGGGGTTTTTCTAGAACAGGACTCTCCCCCATGTCCTCCGCCTGCCTTCTGTCTGTAGAAAAACCTGAGTCAAAGAATACATTTAATCAGAAAGTGAGAAATTGAAGCAAGGAAGGAAGACAGTCAAGCAAGACAAAATAATAATAGTTTAGCCATTAAACAAAGTCAAGGACCTTTAGTTCCTCTTCAAAGGCAATAGAAGGGCTTCGCCTTCAGTGCAGGAGATGCAGGAGACACTGGTTTGATTCCTGGATCAGGAAGATCCCCTGGAGGAGGGAATGGCAACCCACTCCACTATTCTTGCCTGGAGAATCCCATGGACAGAGGAGCCTGGCGGCTGCAGTCCAAGGGGTCGCAGAGTCAGACACGGCTGAGCGCATGGCAAGGGCAATAGAGGATGTTCTGAGCCGCGCTCTCTGAGCCTTTCTGCAGATCCTGAAATCCCCACCAAGGGGCAGAATTTAACTGCCTGCTGCCCACAAGCACATAGACCTCGGACTGGCTGGAACCAGAAGGCTGATAATGCTAAATCCTGATGACCTCACCCCCGACCAATCAGAAGAATGTCCACAAGCAGACTGCACACGCCACGACCCCCCTCCCTCACCCTGTCTTTATAAACCTTTTCCTCAAAGCCTTGTGGGAGCTCAGGCCTTTTAGGCACTGGCTACCTGGATCCTTGCTTGGCACCTGCAGTAAATGCTGCATTTTCCTATAATGAGTCATCATCATTACTGATTTCAGCCTCAAGGGGAAGCCCTTCTGGGGCTCCAAAGGTGCCCATTCAGTGGCATTTCATCCAGTCATTAGAGGTGACAGCCACTGCGTGCCTGGACCTCCAGCACCCTTTTCCCATGAGAAGCACTCAAGTCCAGAGCTCCCCACACCAGCTCCCGATTCCCATCGTCACTGTGGGCTCTGTTCTGGTACCTCTCCCAGCGCCGTTTCGCATCTGTCAGACTCCAGGGGACGGAAACCTCAGGGTCATTTGACCAGGGGAGGTATAATACAAAGACTTTTAAACTATTTAGAGAGGATTCAGTACTAAGGATGCATGCTGTCACCCTGCTTATTTAACTTGTATACAGAGTTCATCATGCGAAATGCCAGGCTGGATGAAGCATAAGCTGGAATCAAGACTGCTGGGAGAAATATCAGCAACCTCAGATATGCAGATGACACCACTCTAAAGACAGAAAGTGAAGAGGAACTAAAGAGCCTCTTGAGGAAGGTGAAAGAGGAGAGTGAAAACTCAATATTTAAACATTCAAAAAACTAAGATCATGGCATCCAGTCCCAACACTTCATGGCAAATAGATGGGGAAAAATTGGAAACACTGACAGATGTTATTTTCTGGGGCCCCAAAATCAATGCAGACAGTGACTGCAGCCACTAAGTTAAGACACTTGCTCCTTGGAAGGAAAGCTATGACAAACCCAGACAGCATATTAAAAAGCAGAGACAGCACTTTGACGACAAAGGTCCATACAGTCAAAGCTATGGTTTTCCCAGCAGTCATGTATGGATGTGAGAGTTGGACCATAAAGAAGACCAAGCGCCATAGAAATGATGCTTTGGAACCGTGGTGTGGAGAAGACTCCCGAGAGTCCCTTAGACAGCAAGGAGATCAGACCAGTCCATCCTAAAGGAAATCAACCCTGAATATTCATTGGAAGGACTGATGCTAAAACTGAAGCTCCAATCCTTTGTCCACCTGATGCAAAGAGCTGACTCACTGGAAAAAACCCTGATGCTGGGAAAGAGGGTAAGAGAAGGGGGCGACAGAGGATGAGATGCTTGGATGGCATCATCGACTCAATGGACATGAATTTGAGCAAACTCAGGGAGATAGTGAAAGGAAGCCGGGCGTGCTGCAGTCCATGGGGTCACAAAGAGTTGGACTGGGCGACTGGCCACACTACTATACATAAAGTAGATAATCAACAAGGACCAACTGTACAGCACGGGGAATTCACGTTTCTGTAATAACCTATATGGGAAAAGAATCGGAATCAGGTTGCTGTACGCTCAAAACAAACACAGCCATGAAACTATGCATGCGCGCTCAGTCGTGTCCACTCTCTGCGACCCCGTGGACTGTAGCCGCCAGGCTCCTCTGTCCATGGGATTCTCCAGCAAGAATACTGGAGTGGGTTGCCATTTCCTCCTCCAGGGGACCTTCCCACCTCAGGGACTGAATCTGTGTCTCCTGCATTGCAAGTGGATCCTTTATCTGCTGAGCCACTGGGGAAGCCAAACTCCAATATAAAAAAATTAAAACCAGAGGAAAAAAAAAAAGAAGCCCACCAGTATAGGAGAACACAATCTGAAGCTGGTTGAATCTGGGGTGTGGAGGGCGAACTATAAAGCATGGGTGGATTAACCCCCACATTGTATAACGGGTAACTGTGTATTTGTTTATATTTAATGCACTGTTAGATGCTCACTATTGTTTTATTCATACTTCTTTGGTTGTCTGTGGTTTTGTATTTATGCAACTTTTACCAGGTTTAGAAAACACTGCTATAGTCATATCATAAAAATTTTTTTCTAAGTTTTCCTTCCATTGCTGTGATCTGAAGCCGTTTGAGTAACATTGAGATTATGTTAATTTTGAAAGTTTGAAAGAATTCCTCTAAGAAAGCAGTTGGACCTGGCCCTGGATTACTTTTTTTTTCTTTCTAATTCTCTTATGGGAATTTGTGTTTTAAATGTCTGTCTTTCCAGGGATCAGTTTTGCCTCATTATCAGTTTTATCTAGGTTTTTCAGAATTTATTTCCGCGGAGTTGTTCCAGGGAGCATCGCTTTCAACTTTTTCCTTCATTGCAGCAGTTTCTTCCCCATCGGCACGTCTTACTCAGTGAGTTTTCTTTTCCTGTTGATTTGGTTAGCTACAGGCCCGTCAACTTGATTCTCTGACAGCGCCTTGTCTGAACAGGGCCCTCATCTTACTGCCCCTTCCTGTCCTTCGTTACCAGGCCATCAGGAAACCTGCCTTTTTTAAGGCGCCCCCTCGCCTCTGGAAGCAGGGTCTCTGCTGCTGCCCTGTGGGTGGTCTGCCCTCACGGGTGGAGCCCAAGTTGACATCACGCCGCCTCTGTTCTGCGCGGCCCTCCCCGGGCTCTGTGTTCTGGGGTCCAGGCAGCTCTGCTCGTCCAAGACGTTCATGCCCCCGGTGGCCGCTCGCTGCAACCTGTGACGTTTGCCCTCTCCTGGTTACGCTGTCGGTCTGGGCTAGAGAGGTTTTATTTGTTCTTTTTCTGGCCCGTTCTCAGGATGTGGGAAGGGATTCCAATTCCAGTGGCCTCCATGATCTTTTGGCATTTTTTATCCCAGAATGTTTTCTTGCCTGTTAGTCCCATGGCTGGTGACGCCTCCAGAGCTGTGGCCTCCACCTTTTGGGTTTAAACAGGGCTTCTCCCGTATGGGACACTGGTCACGTTGTGGAGGTATGTGGGGAGTGTGACCAGGAGTACAAGAAAGTCTGGGAAACTCAGCACAGACCATCTTTCAGAGATTCACAGCACACATCACTTAAACCCCTGAAAGTCTTGAAGGGTCAGAATCGGGAGTAGAAACGAGCTCCTTCACGGCACACCTGCCCATGGCTGGCCCCTCTTTCTTGCAGACCCACTGTGTGCTGGAAGGTGGGGTGCGTTCCCGAGGCAGTGAGGGCTGAATTGACTACACCCGACTGGAGGCAACTCGGGGGGACGCATGCCACCCTGGGCCACCAGAGTGGTGTCACTCTCCACCCCAGGAACTCTGCCCTAAAGTCAGCCTCGGGCACCCCACTCCCCCAGGCCCCTACTTCCTACTGGAGCCACCACATCTGCTCAGAAACACTACAGTGTCCACCCATCTGTTCCTTATTCACCCAGATACTAGCTGATGGCAAGCCCATCAGGGCCCGTCCATATGACGGGCTGGCATGTAAATTTCAGAGCGTTGCATCTTCTGTAACCTCAGGATACATTAGGGGAAAAAAGGAAGGACAACTTGCACATACACGCCTCTGAACCGGACGCTGTGGTACACGACAGAGTTTCACCGCTACGGACGTCTGGGAAACTCGGCACAGACTACCTCTGAGGGATTCACAGCCCGTCACCCTTCTAAGAGGCTCTGCAGGACTAATGGTTAACTCTGATCCAGCGTCTCCTAGATGGTTTCCATGGTGAAACCCTTTCTTCACAAGGGGCACTCCCTTTCTTCACAAGGGGCACTGAACAACACTTGCAGCCTGTTTGGGACGCACCCCAAAGACCTGAACCAGGGAACCAGGCAACACGCCCAGAGAGCAGGGCGGGAGGCGGGGAGGCCAAGCCCTCAGTCGTAACTGTTGTAGGGAGCGGGACTGTGAGTTCTCCCCATGCTTGTTGTGAGTCTATTCTCTCCAAACGCTCCGAATATTAAGCCATATTTGATGAAGCTAAAACACAATGAGCAAAAGCCTCCAGCTCTCGCCCAGACCATTCCTTGAATTAACAGGGAGCGCGGGACCCAGCTACGCCCCCCGGGTCTCTGCCCTCACGGTGAAGCACCGAGGCCCATCGCGCATTAAGCGTCCTTCTTCCGGCAGTGGTGGTCACCTGTGCATTCAACAAGCGTTTACGAAAGCCCTACTTCCGGCCACATGTTGCTGGGCTCACAGTTGTGCAAGGACCTGACCCTGTCACACTTAGAGCAACTGATGATCACGCCCCTGAATATATGATGCAAACGCGCCACAGAGCAGGTAGTGGCTGAAACTGGCTGCAGGACACAGACGCTAACTCAACAAAGGCGCGAGCATCATCCTACGTTTGGGGAATGGCAGGGGTCACGCTTGCACAGGCCCGGAGGCAAGGGAACACGGCTTCCCTGGGCATCTGAAGGGGATGCCCTGCTGGAGTGAAAGGGGACAGCGAGGGTGAAGGGGGGAGGGCAGGGGACAGACACGCAGTCCGTGTCCAGGAGGTTCTGCAGGTTTATATTGAACACTGAGGGCAGCAGGAAGTTTTTGACATGGCTTCAAGCAGGCAGCACCTTTAGAGACTCCCCTGGCGGCAGTGCAGAGGGGCTGAGGGGCCCACCATGGCGGCCGGGAGCCCAGGTACCGGGGCTCTAGTCCAGGGAACAAGCCTGAGGGCAGGTGAGCCGTGAAGAGGCACAGGGAGGTCAAAGTCAAAAGGGCCTGGTGGCAGCACAGACTTGGAGTCAGGATGAGGACAGGCGTCCATAACGCTCCCTAGCTCTAATCTGCACCCCTCGCAGGGATGCTGTTCACCAACGGGGTAGGAGGGGGCCGGGGGGCCCAGCTCTGTGTGCGATCATGGATTTGGTCCTGGACAAAGCATCTGAGGTGCTACTGGAGGACCCCAGGGAGGTGGGTGTTGAGAGGAGAGCTCTGGGCTGGAGATGTGAACCCAGGGATTTCTCCAGGAAAACAGAGGGCGGTCTGTGTGCCGAGAGGAGGAAGGGAGACGGCTTTCTGTGACCCCGAGGCCAGCACTCAAGGCTCCGGGGAGGGGTGTCAGCCAGCAGAGGAGACAGAGGGGGTGTCCCCGCACCGGCTCCTGCTGGCTGACACCC
>NW_011495042.1:7363301-7366225 GCF_000754665.1 Bison bison bison | reverse complement strand
CCGCCCCCTGCCACTCCCGAGACTAAGGCGAGACTACAACCGAAGATGCTTCGTGTCTCACCACGGGGCGTGTGAACAGTGTTGAAAGCTGCTGAGAGATCAAGCACAACGCGAGCTACTGAACACAGCCCCTGAGCAGGAACTGCTCTCGGAGGAGTCCAACCACGCCCTCTGTGTCCCCAGCTCGACTCTCAGGGGCAGGAGCTGCAGACAGCTGGCAACTCACACATCCTAGGATCAGCCAGTGGTTGCGCCGTGACCCCCGCCCCCTTCCAACCAGCAGCGCGTTTTCAGATGCATCTTGACCGCAGCGGTCCTGGGCGGGGCACTGTGCACAGAGAAGCTGGCCGGAGGCACCCTCTGCCCCGGGAGCCCGGCGTCCATCCCCGGGAGACAAAACCTGAAACCACGGCGCTGGCTGAGTGGCAGGTGGCGGCAGCTCCGTGCAAGGTGACATCACAGGCTGAAGGGTCTCTGCGAATTCCAGGAACCAGCTCCCCTCCCTTGGAGGGCCCCCCCAAACCAGGGCCGTCATCCAGCTGCAGAAACCTGGGGACGCCTTCCCGTGGGAACGTCCCCCTCTGTGGAGGGCGGGCCCCCGCCGATCGTGGTCACTGACATGAACCTCTGATGCTGCCCACAAATTAGATGAACCGGTTTTACCTCGTTTTGTATGTAGTGAAGCTTTCAAGGGGGTATTCTTTGGAGCTGATCTGGGTTTAAGGAAAGGAGAAACAGCACCAGCCAAGCACATTCTTGCAGAACCCCTGCTTCCAGGAGAACAGAATCCACCTTCCTGGCTTCCGGGTGATGTTACCCATCGCGTGATGGGGGCTGGGCCCTTGGGTGTCTTTCTGCCCACAAGTCAACCCTGCCCAGCCCCATGCTTCATAGGGTCCATCTCCTCTAACTCAATGAAAGCACAAAATTTTGTTCAAAGCTGCTAGAAATTATAAATACCTTGGGAATCTTCTACCAGCGCCTATGTTGCGATGAGTACCCTTAAGTCGTCTGTCAGCATCCTCAAATTCGTCTTCCCGGAGGCTGCAGCCCACCGCAGTCACAACCAGGGAAGGGCCACCTCTCCACCTGGGGATCTCTGTGTCCGGCCAACAGGGAAATGGCCAGTCTTCCCAGAAAAAGTGAGAACACAAGTGTTTCAAAGGATTTATTTGCTTTCTCCACATTGATCACAGCTATGGTTTTACATCAGTAGAGTCTGTCACTTACAAACAGAACACACAGAGAAACAAAACCACTTCTGTCTCCCCAAAGTTACACGGTGGGTGCTGGGCTTCCCGTGAGCCAGGGTGCCCCTGAGGTCTCAACAGCCTGCACTCAAGTCCTGGTTCTAATTGTGGGAGACAACTCGAAGGTGAGTTACAGTGCCCCAGAGGAGACGGTGCTGCCTGAGTGTGCCCTGTGACCGCAACGGGGGTCACACGGAGATCAGGCCCCCCGCCCCCATTCCAGCCCCACGCCGACTCACTCGCAAACTGCTTCCTGGATCTTCATTGCCGTGTTTAAGATACTTACGGAAGGATTTGTTTTTCAGATAAGGAGGGTGGTGGTGTTTTACAGCGGACGGTAAGGTGCATGCTTACCTGTGGCGACACGGCTTCGTGCGGTGCCGAGTCAGATCTAGGGTCACGTGTGCTACCTGCTGTCACTTCAGCTCATCTTAAAACCGAGAGGCTCCTGGGGCATGTGGTGGGGGATGGAAAAATCGCTTTACACAGGACGACTGAGGACGTTTTTAAGTAAGAGGCGCACGTCTTATTAGGATGAACTTTATTTTTACATTGTTATACAATCCATTCATAAACTTAAAAAAAATAAAAATACACGACTTCATTGTTGTCCCAGAAAAGATGTTGGGTGATGGTACCAGCTTGCTTCCTCTAAGGGTCTCCTGCTGAGATAATCTGTGAGCAAAACACCCCACACGCGTCCTGACAGTGAGGACGGAGGACACGCGGCCTGGTGACGCCCGCCTCTGCCTCCTGTGCGGGCAGGCGGACCTTGGGGTGGGCTGGGGTCCTGAGAGAGCTGCCTGGGACCACCAGCCCATCAGGAACACCTGCTTCCCCATGAGGTCGGGGCGGCCGGGCTCCAGCCTCCTCCACGGAACAGTGTGCCTTCTGGGGACACTCATCCCGTGATACGTTTGTCCCCGAAACGCTGATGAAACCTCACTGACTGGAACCCACCAGCAGAAAGCTGGAAGTGCCCAGCCCTGTGGACCCAAGAGGTCGGAGGTGGGGGTTCCAAATGGCGCACAGAGAGAGGGTGCCCTGTGCCCCAGCTCCACCCCACTGGGCTCTGCCCCATCAGTGATGGCCCTCCAGAAAGGGCGGCCTGCTGCCAGCCAGCGCGCCTGCATCTTTTCTGGAACAACCTGGAGTTTACAGTTAGAGCCTACGATTGGTACAGACGGTGAAGAAAAGCCGACATATTTAATATGTTACCACTTTACTTCAACTATTTGTCAACAGGAACACTGAGAGTTTTGCAAATACACGATACACAGTGTGGCCTCACGCGCCTGACGCCGGAGGACATGCAGTACACGCCGACTGCTCCCAGTCACCCGCTGCCCTTGGAACCGCAGGACAGGACGCCTCGGGGGCGGGCTCTGAGGGCTGACCGGGAGTTCCGGGTCCGCGGAACTGGGGAGCCTCTCCCACCCCCCAGCCCAGCCCGGACCGGAACAGACACGCCGTGCTTCCCACCTCTCTGAGCGATGCCCGAGGGAGGAGGACCACACGGATGGGAAGATAAAGGCGGGCAGGTTAAAGTCACACTTCTTTCAAAAAAGAAAAAAAAAAGAAAAGGCTCAACTCTAGATTGCTGTATTTGCTCTCTGTGGAGATTAACAAAGTGCTCGGTTTGCAGAATTGCTGGTTTGGAGACCTGGATGATGC
>NW_011495042.1:7361383-7362967 GCF_000754665.1 Bison bison bison | reverse complement strand
AGAGCAGCAGCCTTCGGTTCTCCGGGCGTCTGCCTGCTGCGGCTGGAGACAGGATGAGGGGCTATGGTGCTGGGGAGACGAGCATGAGTTGGTCGCTTTCATGTGGGAGATGAACACCTCCCTGCCGGGGGTGGGGCGCCCGCGGAGGGCTCTGAATGAGTGTGCAGTAAACCGGATGCGTACGAAAGAAATATGGATCATGGAAATTCACAGTTATTGCAGCCATTTAAAGTGTCTAAGAGTCTGGGTAACCAACAGTCCGGGACAACCAGTTCTGAACTAGTGCTCCCGAGTTGCTACGGTAGAGTTTACTGCATTTTTAAAATCTATTTGCTTACCTGAAATAACAGAGCAGTTATAATACTGATTACTTATGATAGTCATCTGTTAATAAAATAAGGATTTATACAAAGCAATTATCGGACTTTGAAAACACTTAGATGCTATGTTACTTGGCACGGTTAGTAGTGATCGCGTAAAGATTTCAGCCAGTCCTGGGGGTGGGGCGTCTCTTCTTACGAAAATATGGAAGTATCTGAGTTTGTCCCTAGCGTTTAAATTTTTGGTCTAATCTCTCACACGTTTGTCTAAGGTTCTGTCTTCCTATCAGGTAAGTGGGGCTCCTTGTAAAGTCTCTATTGCTAATTCTGTGGACTGAAACGCTTGCCTTTCACACACAAACACTACCTATACAGTATATATATATATATATGTATATATGTATTTATATATTTATATATTTATATTATATAAAGTTTACTTACGTATTTTCATCAACCATATCAGGTCTACTTAGCTTTTGCCCATTGTCAATAAAAGAGCAATAATGCAGCAAGTTTTGGGTTGTGTGTTTGGTTCTGCCTCTGGTCTTTTGTGTCATCTCTTCTTTTCCTAGGCTGGGTCATCACCCCCAGGTACAGTGAGGGGGCAGAGAGCTGGGAGCTGGGTGGGGATCGGGGCCGGGACTCGGTTCCCCCCAGGTACAGTGAGGGGGCAGGGAGCTGGGAGCTGGGTGGGGATCGGGGCCGGGACTCGGTTCCCCCCAGGTACAGTGAGGGGGCAGGGAGCTGGGAGCTGGGTGGGGATCGGGGCCGGGACTCGGTTCCCCCCAGGTACAGTGAGGGGGCAGGGAGCTGGGAGCTGGGTGGGGATCGGGGCCGGGACTCGGTTCCCCCCAGGTACAGTGAGGGGGCAGGGAGCTGGGAGCTGGGTGGGGATCGGGGCCGGGACTCGGTTCCCCCCAGGTACAGTGAGGGGGCAGGGAGCTGGGAGCTGGGTGGGGATCGGGGCCGGGACTCGGTTCCCCCCAGGTACAGTGAGGGGGCAGGGAGCTGGGAGCTGGGTGGGGATCGGGGCCGGGACTCGGTTCCCCCCAGGTACAGTGAGGGGGCAGGGAGCTGGGAGCTGGGTGGGGATCGGGGCCGGGACTCGGTTCCCCCCAGGTACAGTGAGGGGGCAGGGAGCTGGGAGCTGGGTGGGGATCGGGGCCGGGACTCGGTTCCCCCCAGGTACAGTGAGGGGGCAGGGAGCTGGGAGCTGGGTGGGGATCGGGGCCGGGACTCGGTTCAACGTCTGCCCGGCCCG
>NW_011495042.1:7359485-7360960 GCF_000754665.1 Bison bison bison | reverse complement strand
CCACAGGCCCCTGGGGGTGGCCGGTCGCGGGGCGCGGCGGGGCTGGGGCTGGGGGCAGGTGGGCCTGCGGAGGGGGCTTCCCTCTCTTACTCCCAAACAGGGAGCCCAGGAGGGAGGAGGAGTTGGGCGTGGCCTGGTGTGGGCGAGATGGGCAGTCTCGTGTTGATGTAGCTCTCCGGCGCATGTGAGGGCTGCTAATGATGGACCCCTAAAAAGGAAATTCATAGAAACCAAAATTAAAAGAGCTTAGCGCACTTGCGGCAGAATGCTTCTCAGAAAAAAAGAAGGTTAAAATGTCTCCCCCAGTGACTGCTAAGCCTTAGTTCAACGTGCTGGCCGCAGAGGTCAGGCCGCGGGAGGCTGGACTCGGGGGCCACCTCCGGACACTGCCGTGCAGGTCAGCTGGGGAGGTGGCGGCCCACGAGTGGGCCTTGGGGGAGAGACGCGTGGGGGTAACGCAGTCCTGCCGAGCACCCTGCCTGGGGGGTGGCCCGCGCCTACAGATCAGAACCGTGTGTCTGCGGGTGTCTGTGAGCGGCGTGTGCGGGGCGGGGCGGAGAGGGGCTCGCCTCCGCCCACACCCTGCTCTGAGCTCTCCTGGGTCCTCAGTGTCCGAGGGCGTGTGCTCTGCCTGGGGCGGGGGAGGGGTGCTGAGGGCCGCAGGAGGGGCTGGGGGAGCTTCCCCCTGCGGGTGGGCACCGCCTAGGCGTCTCACTGCGGCTACCTAACTACCTCACGCCAACCAAACACGGGAAGAGAGGAGACAGAGAGGCCTGTAAGCTGAGCGGAGATGAGAACAGGAATGTCGAGATGGCTGGAGGATGAATGGAACCTCATGAAATCCACACTGAACTCCTCTCTCTCCCGGCTCTCCGCCCCCGAGCTGGCTGAGCAATTCCGAGGCGCCCTGACTGCAGACACACAGCAATCGAACCTCCAGGAAGGAGAAGCGATGGGGATGGCCGAGCGTGGAAGTCCGAGAGGGCGGGGCCGACAGCGAGGGGGCGGGGCCGCGGGGAGTGCGGGGAGCCGGGGTGTTAACCATGCTCAGGGCCGCGGGGCGCGGGTTAAGCGGAGACTAAACCGTGACATACAGACCCGGACCCGCCCCCACCGTTCCAGCCCCCACAAGCGGTGAGGGGCGCGGGCGCGTCTAGGCGGGCGGCATGCACGTGCCAGGCAGGCGGGGTGGATCTGGCCTCTGTGGAGGAGGGAAGGAGGAGCAAAAAAAAAAAAAAAAAAAAAAAAAAAGACGAGGCAAAAACTGAGGACGGGAGGCGACACACGACAGCCAGCCGGACGGGCTCCTACTTACTTCCACATTGCTCTCTAGCGATCCCGCACTGCTGCGACGCCCTCGCTTCCCTGCCCAGAACATGCAATACCAGAGGTTAGACGCGACACGGGCCTGCGCTGCCACCCACGGCCCGGCGGAGCCGGGGGCAGGGCGCTGACGACTTAAAAAGACAACGCGG
>NW_011495042.1:7354708-7359333 GCF_000754665.1 Bison bison bison | reverse complement strand
AACCCTCAGCTCCTCCAGCAGCTGCAATGAGCCACGCGTGATCCTGCACTGCCCTTCGGTGGATTTCACGGGCGTATGTCACACATACGCGCACACGCACGCACACTGCTGCCTGCAGGGCGAGGGGACTCTCAGGAGATGAGCTCCAGGTCCCCTCTCCCTGGGGCCGTGTTTGCTTTGTGCAGTGTCTGGCCGGGGGCATGGACGGGCCCGCAGACCAGCTCTCCCCGCTGTGGCCGCCAGCCCCTTGGGAGGCCACACGCCTTCCGGGCCATGAGCCCTCACTGACAACGCCTCTGAGTGCCCCGCACATGGCACGGGGCAGGCATGCGATCTTCGTTGGCTGTGTCCGAGGAGGCTGAGTCTTCCTCTTGGTTCTGGAGGCCCAGAGCCCGCCCCACCCTCCACGGGGTCCTCCAGACGACTTCTCCGGGGGTTCCTGCAGGACACCGAGGCTGTTGGGGACAATGGTGCCACAGCTTGAGGGCTCGGCCGGGTCCAGCCTCCAGCCAGCTCTTGGAGCAGAGAAGGGACTCCAGACGTTCTTCCGGCTTCCACAAGCCCTGCAGCGCGGGACAGGTGCCCTCTGTCCACGCCAGGAGGAGATGGAAGCTCTGGCCAATGGACTGAGTGACTTCGTTCCCACGGTGAGCGGTTTACACCACATCCACCTGTCCATGTGAGGTGGGAGACCTTGGCCGTGCTGCCTCCGAGCTGGACCAGCCCAGGTGCCCGGGAGACGGAAGAGGCGGCCTTGTACCGTGGTGTGGCTCACGCCCCGACCTGCGTTGGGTAGACAGAGTGTGTCTGGACCCTTTGGGTTGAAACGGTGGCAGATGCACCTGCCCCCAACAGCAGGCTGAGGGGGGTATCCAGGGCCTGGGTCTTCACCTGCTGACCCCCAAACTTGAGTCCAGCTGGGAGCCTGGAGTCCCCTGAAGGTGGTGCTGCGTCCCGGCCCCAGATCCCACAGGACTGGGCCACACAGTGGATGCGGTGCTGAGGACCACGGACAACTTCGTGGACGCGGCCCTCGTCCCCAGCTGAAGGTGACCTGTCCCTCCTCGCCTTTCAGCTGGTGTGAGACGAGGGTCGACCTCCCCTTCCTGCTTTGTCTCAACACAGCAGCACAGGGGCATGGGGCGGAAACAGAGTCCCCAGCCGCCAGAGGGGGGCCCTGCAGAGGGAGGGGTGGCCCCCCTGGCACCCTGCTGACTCTCCGCCTTGGTGTCCTGCTCTGCCCTCTGCCAGCCTGCTTCTCCCACCAGGACTGGGCCAGGCCCAAGCTTGGTGTGGGGGCATCAAAGGCTGCCCCCTGGAGCTAAACAGAACCCCTCCTGCCCAGCGTGGGCCAAGACTCAGGAGGGCTCTTACTCGGATGTCCAGGAGGGAATCTGAGTTTCTTAGAACTCATCTCTTGGACTTTGCAGGTCAACAGGAGCTGCGGGATGTCCCTGCGCGTGTCTGCACTCCAGTCCCGGGCACGCCCGTGGGCACCTGCCCCCTGGGGGCCACATGCAGGCGTGTGCACACACACACCCCGTCTACTGATGGAGGGGGACAGGCCAGGACAGCGCAGCCCTGGGGCCCCCATCTTGGAACCCTGCGCGAGCCTCAGGGAGCGCCCCATCCTAGCTGGTGCCTCTTGAAGGCCAGAGCAGGCCTGGTCAGCCTGGCCACGGCCAGCTCGGAAGCCGCATCTGGATGGACAGCTGGCGTGGCTCTTCACAGCCTGCTGGCTTCTCAGGGCGGGCCAGCAGGCCGGCAGGGCCCCACCCCAGGTTTCAGGCTGTGGTCCTCTCAATGGTGAGGGTGGCACAGTTGGCATGCTGGGCCAGGCGCCCCACCAACACTTTGCGGGCAGCAACGCTCACAGACCCTAGGGGCAGCGCTTGTACCCACTGCAGCCGGGGAACGAGGCCCACCGGGGTGACTCGGCCTAGAGCTGGAGCCAAAGTCCCCAAATCGGCCTGGTGCGTGGGCCCAGCGAGGCTCTGCCTGGAGGCCCTTGGGGTCCTTGATTGTGGGCTGGCACAGCTCTGGCGCCCCGGAACGAGCAGGGCCCGGCGGAGGCGGAAGGGAGACCACAGGGATGGAAACTGGACGAGGCCTCGCAGCTCGCAGGGGCCGGGCTGGGGCCGCGCCCTCCTCTGGCTCTTGGCAAGCCGGCTGCCTGGGTCCTTCTGGGCAGTCAAACCATGCCTGCCTCCCGGGCCCCCGAGGTCCACTGCGGTCTGAGGCCCCGTCCCTGGGGTCCTGGCTCTTGGACGGCCGGATGGTCACAGGTCTGGGGCAGCCGCTCTGGGGGCAAGGACGAGCCTGTCGCTGGGCGTCACTGGCCCTCCACCTGGGCCATCCCCTGCAAGTCCCTCTTGGCCGGGCACGCAGGCGGAGACATCACTGCCTTGAAGCGATTCTCCCTGACCCCGTCCAGCAAAGGGTGCACGCCTGTGGCCTCTTCCAGGAGGTGGCTGACGCTGGCCTGTCTTCCTGTGGAGGTCGCGGGGGCGCCTGTCCCAGGCGGCGACTGAAACACCCGCTGAACCTCACCTCCCACCATCAAGAGCAGGCGGCATCTTCCTGGGGACCCTCTTCAGCGTAGGGTCCAAGGACTCTGGCCCCCTGCAGTCCTTCTTGGCTGAGAATCCCCGACAGAAACCAGCCAGAGCTCAGAGCTTGGCCCCTCACACAGCCACGTGCTGGGCACACGGCTCCGTCTACAGAGAGCGGATGCCTGACTGTCAGCAGCCAGAGTAATTGGCCAGCTGCGCTGAGGCCGCTCCTACCCAGGGGGGCTGGACGGGGCCCCTAGAGGCCCGAGGCGGCCCCACTGCACAAACCCAAACACGGGCCCCAGGCCCCAGCCTGCAGGGCCCCAGAGCAATTTGGTTACGTCTAGCTGGGTGTCACGAGCCATGGGAAAACAGTGGTTCTCAACCATGGCCACGCTGTCAGCCAGACTGCCCTCTCCCTGCTGAGGGCACCCGGCAATCTGGAGGGAGGTTCCCGATTGTCGTGACTGGGATGCTATTGGCATCTAGTGGGCAGAGGCGTCCTGCACAGAGCAACCCCACGGCAGGGATGGTCCGGCCCAAAAAGTTAGCAGAGCCGGGTTGAGAAGCCCTGCTTGACTCTCACGCTGGCCATGCACTTCGCATTTTCATGATGGAAAGAAAATTCAAAAATGATAAGACAGAAGCAAAGGAAAAAAATCCAACTCAAAAATAAAGAAAAAAGGGGAAAACTGAGAAACGAATATGCTGAAGGGACGAAGCGCTGCTGGGTGTGGGCGGGTAGGGATGGGATGCGGCCTCGAGCAGCTCTCTCTGGGGGCCCAGAGTTGGCCACGCAGTGATGCTTGAGGCCGCTGGGCTGGGCTGGGCGAGCGCCTGGTGGTAGAGGGGCCACTGGGCCCTGGGGAACGGGGAGGGGGCTGATCTCACCCCAAGAGGGTCTCCCCACAGCAAACCTGGGTCATATCGGGCTCCTGGGACCAGGGTGCAAGTCGAGGGTCCCAGGAGCCTACAGCATTGGGATGGCCACATGTCCACGTGCCTGGCTGCCTCCGCTCCACGCTGAGCCAGCCTCTTCCGGGGAGGAGCTGCCTGGCCAGACACGCCTCGTGCCTATGGCCTCCCTGACAGCACTGGCAGGCAAAGCAGGCTGGGGCAGCAGGCTCCCCGCCCCCGCCACCGCCCGGCGCCCCCTGATGCTCCAAGCACAGCCCCCACCCCGGGAGACCCGGGTGGCTTGCAGGTTACAAGGCTGGCGGCAAACCACACACGCACAGAAACGAGGAAACAACACTGAAAGACGCTCCCGCCAAGGCTTTCTCCTCTGTCGCCTCTGGGCTGGACGGAGGCCCGGAGTTCCTAGGAAGGGGACCTCTGCCGGGAGAGCAGGCCCTGGGACTGCGGGCAACGATGGGGCCCCGGACACGGCACAGCGGGCATCACCCCCCTGCCCTCATCAGTGTGAAGCGCGGGCACAGGCAGCGCAGAGCGACGGGGCCTAGCTTTCCCTGTGCGAGAGCTGGGCTCAGAAAACGGAAGGGCAAATAAAAAGCGGGGGAGACGGGGTACCTGCCCAGCTGTCCTGCCTGTGACCGTTCCCTGGGGCCTCCGGGGGACACCCTCCCTGCCTGCTCAGATGCTGTGGTGGCTTGCGGGCGGCCACCCAGACCAGCTCAGTCCGAGCCCCTCCGCCGCGGTGCCCCCCACCCCCCTGGCCGATGTGCTGCGCGCGGCGGAGCCCCTCCACGTGTGCTGGGCAGGGGGTGGTCCGGCCTGGCTCTTACCCGCTTCTGAGAGGTCGCGCAGGGAGCTGCTGAGGGCGCTGCGCTTGAGCCCCTCGCCTCCGGCATAGCTGTCGTCCAGGCAGGCCCGGCTTAGCGTCCCGCCGCCCGGCTCCTTCTTGAGGCTGGGGCACTGGGACATGCTGGGCCGCACGACGCCCTTCTGCTTCTCCAGCTCCGCTGCGACAGAGCACCGGGCAGTGAGCAGCAGGGCCCCGGCCCAGGGCAGGTGGGGGGGCGGCAGCGGGGCCGGGCAACCCCCAGGAGGGCGACGCTGAGCAACGGGGGTCTGGGGGGAGGGGTGTGCTCTGCGCGGCACAGGCCGAGCCGC
>NW_011495042.1:7353985-7354413 GCF_000754665.1 Bison bison bison | reverse complement strand
GTCCCCCGGAACGTGAACACTGCAGGAACGAGGCTCAGAGCCGAGCGGTGGCGGGGGTGGGCATCGCCAGCTTTCAGGGGAGCCGGGGATGGCCTCAGCCCTGAGTCCACCCGGTGCTCGGGCCCAGAGGACACCAATGCTGGCCACGCTCCGGTGCAGAGAGCTCAGCTCCAGGGCTCCAGACATGGAGGGGCGGGGAGACCAGGAACGCCGCGGCCTCCTTGGGGCCTGTGATGTGGTTCCCTGGGCAGGACAGGCTCTCACCTGGAGACCCCTGCCCACCCCTGCAATGCCCCCACTCCCATGCTCCTCCTGTGGTCTGGGTGGCGGGGGGAGGGGTGGTCGGTGGGTGCTGTCTGGGCACGTGGCTGTGGGAAGCCAGAGGGGCCGAGGCTCCCGAGTCATGGTGGCACCCCGGCGTCTGCCCA
>NW_011495042.1:7351055-7353808 GCF_000754665.1 Bison bison bison | reverse complement strand
CCATCTCCTGCACCGCCGCAGACGGGAGGCAGTGCCCACCCGCCCCTCCCCCCCGCACCCCCGGTGGCCACGACCTTGACCTACCCTCTATCCTGTGCTTCTCCATCTCCTGCACCTCCGCGATGGACTCCCGCAGGTCGTCGGTGAACTTCTTGCGGTCTTGAGGGTTGGGAGCGTTGAAGTTGATCAGCACTTTGATGTCGGCCCCTGGGACGGCGGACGTGAGCCGGATGCCGTTGGGGTAGTCTGCAGGGGAAGTGAGAGCACGGGCCTGTGCGCGGGCTCCCCGCCTCCCCTCGGGCCTGGCGTTCCATGGGGCTCCCCAGACGCGCCCCCCACGGGGAGGACGGGCCCCACAGTGCAGGCCGCGGGGACCACCAGACAGCCCCCGGGCTCCCGACCGGGATCCACACTGCTCCGTGTTCAAGCCGGGCTCAGATCTGGCTGAGTGGAGGCAGGGCCCAGCCCTGGTCCTCCCCACCGGACGGGCCTGCAGCCTGGACCCTGAACATCAGGGTCCTTGGTCACTCTGCCTGGGACATGAGGCTGGCCGGGTGCTGAGTCTGGGAGGAGACGGAGGCCGTGTTCCCACTCACCTGTCTGGTCACCTCAGGGGACCGTGCTCTCTCTTGCCTGGCCTCTGTGCCTACCCCGCCCAGCTCCCTCGGGGGACACTGTGGGTGCCCCACGGCCAACAGCATCGCCCACTCCTTCCTGCTCGGGGCCTCCTCCAAGCTCTCGGGGCTGTGGGGTCCTGGTGCCCCCTCTCTCATCAGTGGAAATCAAGCACCCATCACCCGGCATGCGACAGTTCTCGGCCCAGAGGACAATCCCATCACAGCTCAGACCTGCTTCAGGGCCGCGAGCTCCAACGCTTAGAGGCCTGAGCAGGTTTCCTAAAATCGGAAAGTGGGCCAGGGGAGACTGAGCAGCTTGGAGAGCCTGTCCACCGTGTGAGGACACGGGCCTCATGCACCCAAACGTAGCTTTCAGGAGAAGCCAAGGACAGCTGAGCCCTGCGTGACGATCTCAGAACCAGTTCAATAAAACAGAAAACAAAGTTCAAGCCGAGTCTAACGTGAGTGGGCTGGGACTGACCAGGAGCTGCCTGTGTGAGACCCGGGTGCCTGAGGTCCTCTGCCTGAGGACCTCGTCTAGTCGGGCTGTTCCCAGGGGGTCCCTGCCATCCCCACCCCTTCCCTGGGGGGCCTGCTGGACACAACAGAGCACGTGGCACCAGGCTCCCTGGGGGAAAGCAAGGCGGGGGCAGCCTTCCAGCCTGGGGGCGTGCGATGGCCCGAGATGTCAAACAGCCAGGCCACAAGGCCGCCAAGGCCAGAGCATGTGGATCCGGGGCCCTGATGGGAACCTCGGCAGCCCCTCAGGCACGACCCTCGCCCGACTGGTGAAACCCACACGTCACCAGGGCCGTTTTGCTGGATGTCTTTCACCCACTCCAGTGCTCTCGCCTGGAGAAGGAGGAGCCTGGTGGGCTACAGGCCATGGGGTCGCAAAGAGTCGGACACGACTGAGCCACTTCACTTTCACTGTCTTTCACTTTCACTCTGCCCTAGATGTAAACATCTTATCCCCTGCAAGAAGTTAACGGCGAAAGTCAACGTGAGCAGCCCCACGTCTGATGATATGAAATGCTCCCTGGTTACTCTGAGCCTGCAACCGGCCCTCTGTTGATAAAAGAGGGAACCCGAACGCCGGGCGCTGGGACCCACTTACACTGGTTTTCGAAGAGCAGGACCTGCATGCCGTACAGGGAGAAGGACTGCCGGAAGCTGTACGTCACTGAGTTCTTCTTCTTCTGGAAGATCTTGGTGACCTGGGGGCAGGCAGACACAGAGGCTGAGCCCCGGGCCCGCACTGCGGGGGCACCCCGGGGAATCGGTTCTCGCAGCCCCCGGGGCTGTGTTCTCCTGTGTGAGGACCCCTACCCCTACCCCGCCGCCCCGCAGCTCTGAGGCCAGCAGGCTCCTAGGGCAGCGAAGGGCCGGTAGGAGGGACACTCATGCCTGCAGGCCCCACGCAAGCCCAGCAAAACCCGCTGACGGATGAGTCGAACAACGGAGGACACCAGGCCCAGAGGTCTGCAGCGACTTGCTCAAGGTCAGGGGCTCTTAAAGGACTGGAAGCTGCGTGTCTGGACTCCAGGCTCGGGGGCCTGAGCACAGCGGCTGCTCCTTCATGGGGCGGGGACAGGGGCTGGGGGTCCCGGGGAAGAAGGCGGCTGCAGGACCATCTTCACCCCCAGGCTGCCTGTTTTGGGGGCAAGAGCTCAGCGTCCTCTTGGGGAGCCCCTCTCTGCCGCGTCCAGCTCTCCAGTCCTGGCGCTGAGACTCAGGCCAACGGGGTGGCACCACACCCGCCTGCCCCAGCTCAGGGAGCCGCGAGGCCTCTGCTAGCAGCGTCAGGAAGAGGCTCCCCAGAGGCCGAGGGGCCGGGACAGGAGCTGCGGAGGCCGAACGCTCCATCCTGGAGGAGGCGGCCCAAGGCGCTGGGGGTCTGCGCACCCAGCCCCGCACCCATGGGCCTACGTACCACCAGGAGGTCGTTGAACAGGAAGATTTCGCGCTGGTGCAGCCCAAGCTTCTGGGGCTTGTTCGGGTCTGGAACCTCGAAGAGTCGGCAGTAGCAGACGAGCCGGCGGTGCGGCAGCGACAGCACCTGTGTGGAGGGGCCACGTCCGCCTGCACCCCGGCTGGGGACGCCCGCCGCCCGCCCCGGGCCCTGCTCCAGGGAGA
>NW_011495042.1:7349824-7350579 GCF_000754665.1 Bison bison bison | reverse complement strand
GAGGGCACTCACACAGCCGAGCCCGTGGTGCAGGGATCCGATCTAGGGGGAAAACAGTGAACAAACGACGAGAGAGGTTAATGCCCCACACACGCTCCGGGCCCTGGTGGAGACCCCGCGGGACACCCCTCCCGTGGCACCTCCCCAGTGCCCCTAGCGGGCTCGAGGGGAGCCCAGGGCACCAGGGAGCCCCTGCACAGTCCGGGCCGCTGGCTCAAGCAAGGCCTCAGGCTCTCTTCTTGAGGGACCCAGAGGGAAGCCGCTTAGACGGCGCTAAAGGTGGTGTAATTCACCAGTCCTGACTGGAGGAACCAGGCTCCAGCGGCATCGGGGACTGGTCCGGGGTCACAGGGCGGGGGCTCCTGGGTGCTGGGTGGTGCTGCCCCGTGGCGGGCGCGAGGCCACCTACCGGCTTCTTGCCCACGATGAGCTTCTCCACCTTCTGCACCTGCGACACGTGGTCCTCGCTGGTCTTCAGCTCCCGCCTCCGGATGCGCTCGTAGATCCCGACGAGCAGCTCGCGCGGGATGTCCTCCCCGTCGTCCACGCCTGGGAGGGGACAGTGGCCGGCTCACTCAAGGCACCGCATCTGGCCCACAGCTGCTGGGCGCTCCCCGTGACGAACCGCAGCTCCAGCGCCAGGCCAGCTCTGCCCCCGCTTAGCGAGGAGGGGCCTTCCAGCCACGCTCGGGCGGCTCTGTAAATACTGCCTCGCTCGATCCCGGCCGCAGCGCTGGGGGGTGGGCCCACGTCCT
>NW_011495042.1:7344974-7349580 GCF_000754665.1 Bison bison bison | reverse complement strand
TCATCTGGCCCCTTGTCAGCCTGACACCGAGCCTCTCTGAGCCAGGAGCCCTCCCCCACGACACAGGGCCCCCAGAGCGCAGCGACCTCACAGGGACAAGGGCAGCTCTAGCCTCCACCCTCTTGGACAGCTCAGTGGGTCTGAGTGGCTGCTGTCCCATTTCTGGGACTCGAACCCTGGTCGCTCTGATGACACTCTCAAGCCTTTTCTGCTACACGGCCCTGGAAGTGGTGCCAGAAAAACCCAGCCCAGCTCAGGAGAGATGCGAGCCCCAGGCCTCGGTCCGCAGGCTCCTGGGGTGGCGTGCGGCAGTGGGACGGCTCGGCCCTCTGGGGGCTGTTCGGACCCGCCTGTCCCCTGCCTGATGCCACGCACCTCAGGTGCACTGAGTGCCTTCGAGGGTCTGGCCCCTGGGGCGCGATACGCATCTCGGTTCTGCCTCCAGATTGCAGGAGAAGGGAGCAAACCCGTGTGCCTGGTGGGGGACTGTCCGAGCAGTCCTTGTGGGGATGCCAGGGCAGTGAGGACTGTGTCCGCAGAATCGAGGTGAGCAGACGCGGCCAAGGCCCTTAGGTTTACGGCTGGGCCTCAACCCAAGAGCGAGGTGCCAAGTGGAAGCGGGGAAGCCAACTGCGCGTGTCCGCCTCTCGGGGAAGCTCTGGAGGCACAGCGGGACTCAGTGCCGACACACGACCTCTGGGGCTGGGAGGGGCCCCGCGGCGGACCTTCTGCCCTTTCTGGGTCTTTTCGGACAGTTTCCAGTTCATAGCAAAATTAAGCGGAAAGCACATCCCAGCTCCCCCACAGTCAGCAGCCCCACCAGAGTGGTGTGTTTGCTACAACTGGAGAAACCTACTCGGATGTGCCCCAGTCGCCAGAGGCCACAGGTCACGCGTGAGTTCCCGCGTGGCGGTGTCCATCCCGTGGGTCTGGACAAACGTGCAGTGACTCGGGTTCACTGTGACACCACCACACAGAGACTTTCTCCCGCCCTGAACACCCTCTGGGCTCCCCCCTGCACCCCTGCCGCCCCCCGCCCACCACCGGAGCCCTGTCTCCGCAGCCTCGCCCCCGCAGGACGTGGCGTGGCTGGAGCCGGACCGCGTGCAGGCTTTGCAGAAGCGCCGCTTTCTCTTGGCAGTGTTCACTTAAGGGTCCTCCGCATCTTTTCCAGACTCGGCAGTTCATTTTTTGCAGCTCTGAGTAACAGTCCACAGTCGGGACGGACCAGGGCTCGTGCACCTACTGAAGGGCAGCTTGGGGCTTTCTGGTTTGGGCAACTGTGAATCGTGGGTTTCTGTGCAGAGGGGAGTTTCTGACTCATTCAGGTAAATTCCAAGCAGGGTGACTGCTGGGTCATGTGACTCTCTGGCTTCTAAACCATGTGACGATAGGACCCACGCAAAATATAAACATAAGGAACTTTCCTGGTGGTGCAATGGATAAGAATCCGTCTGCTCATGTAGGAGACACAGGTTCGATCCCTAGTCCTGGAAGATGCCATGTGCTGCTGAGCAGCGAAGCCCGTGCACCCCAACTACTGAGTCCAGGCTCTAGAGCCCGTGAGCCGCAACTGCGGAGGCCCATGTGCCTACAGCCCGTGAGCGGCCACAGCGAGGCCACCACGATGAGGAGCCCATGCACTGCAGCCAGAGCACGCCCACGCAGAGCAGCAAAGACCCAGCACAGCCAGAACCGAAACGCGTGAAAAAGTAAACCTGTGTACACACACACATACTTACAAAAAGAAATTCAAAGACAAATATCAGTAAAAGCAAAACACTGCTTGCCAGGTGTCCAGGCCCCCCTCCCTGCCTCTCCCTGGACTCCCAGAGCCACTGGCTGCTGGTCCTGCTGGGCAGCTGAGCGATTCCAGAGAAAAGGCATGTCCAGTGTGTGTGCTGGGGTGGGGGCACCCTCCCCTAAGACGAACGAGCTGGGCATGCGCTTCATGCAGAAGCGCTGGCCTGGCCTTGGAACTCCTGCCTCCTCCGACTCTCACTTGCTGCGTGACCTCGGGTGGGCCCCCCCTCCTCTGAACCTTCGAAGCTCAAGGAAGGTGGGGCAGAAACCCTGGGGTCCCTGGCTTGAAGACAAGAGGTCATCAGTGGGAAGGGCCCAGGCTCCTGAGACAGAGCCAAGCAGCTTGCTCTCCTGGTTCTGGGGTGCTCGGCTCCCACCCTGGGAACTAGGGAGACACAGCCACTCCTCGCCGTCGTCCTGGGATGGCGGAGCAAACAGGTGCACGAACTGCGAGGTCACGGATGTGAGGGTGGCAGGCCGGCAGGTGTGTGTCCCGGCAGCCCTGTTTTCCTTGAGCCTCCGCCCTCTGGGCTCGTTTCACACACAGCAGAGGCCCCAGTCCCATGGCTGAGGCGCTAAACCAGAGGAGGAACCGGAGCCCCTGAAGCTCCTGGGTCACCAGGAGCACGCAGCTCACAGCCAGCTTTCCCATGGGCAACAGGGCCACGGGGCCACCGTGGAGGCCAGACCGGAGGCTAGGGAGGGGCATGCTCAGAGGCCCCGGGAGCACCCGGCCTGTGGTCCCTCCGCCCTCTGGCCCTGCAACGGGCCTGGGCCCAAACCCTGCAGTCGTTCTGAGACCAGGCCTCACATCGCCCTCGGGACGGGCCACCCCCACCCTGCGCTGGCGAGGCCAGGGCGGCTCACCGCGGAGGTTCTTGACGAAGTCCTCCAGCTTCATCTTGCGCTCGGGCTTGACGTTGGGGCTGTACATGTCGGTGTTGAGCAGGATGATGGCGAAGGCCAGGATGAAGATGGTGTCGGGGTTCCGGAACTGCCGCACCACCCCGGGGTTGCAGATACAGTACCGCTGGCTGGGGTGGGGCGGGGTGGACTTCAGCCAGGGCAGGAGGCTAGCCCACCCCTCGCCCCCCAGTGGTCCCAAACACCCGAGGCTGGTCACTCGTCTCAGAGCCTCTGTGTCTGCATCGGGTACATGGCGAGGACTCCCAACTAGCAGAGCTGGCCCTGACCATCTGCCCATCTGCTTGCCATGGGAGTCAAGTCCCCTCTGCCCCCCAGCTGGATGGCGGCTGTTCGGGCCCCCTCAGAGTGCTGGCTGCTGGGAGGCTGTGCCCTAAAGGCATGGTGTACCCTCTGCCCCGCCAGAGTGGGGATGGACCCGCCCCGGGGCCCTCAGGTGACAGGAGCCTAGGGCTGCAGTTCAGAGGGCGGCCCAGCTCCGGCTGGTTTCAGCCCCTGCTGCTTCGGTGCCTTTGCTGTGGCAGCTGAACTAACAGCCTCACTAACACACGGCCTCCAATACGCCCACACGCCTTCCCAAAGCCCCCTCCACTGGCGCCCTTGTGGAGGGCTGGGTGGTTGGGGCAGGGATGGAGAAGAGGAATCAAGAGGAGCATGGCAATTTGAGCTCGCAGGCTGCAGCCATCAGAGCTTAGACAACGTGGGCTTCAATTTTCTCTTCCCTGTCAAGAGCTGCCCTTTCCAGGAAGCCCTCCTGGATGGAAGTGTCTGAATGCTCCCCTCCCAGGGCCTGGGGTCTCTTCTTCTGCGGCCCCACCACCCATGCAGAGACCAGGGGGCTGGGTCTCCCACACCCAGCATGGGGCCCGGAGCCCCTACATGCAGTGTGCACAGTCCCAGCGTGCAGGAGGGCTGCAGGGACAGCTAGCCTCGATCACAGGCTCTCTGGGGTGCCAGGCGCTGGGCTAAACGCGCCCACACATCCCGAGTGGTTTACCTGCCCAACCACCCCAGGGTAGGTGCTGTCATCATCCCCCTCTGCCGGTGAGGACTGAAGCACAGAGAGGTTAAGTAACCAGCACAAGGTCACACAGCCAGTATGGGGCATGTGTATCAGAACCAGGCTCTCTGTGTCTCTGAGAGTCTGCCCTGCAACGATGCTGATGGATTCGGGAGCCAGTATCCGAGGCCCCAGCTCCAGCACTGGGCCGCACGGTGCCTGGCACCCAGAAGGGGCCCCCTGCCCCTGAAGGGGGATTCTGCCCTCGGGGCCCCGGCCTCTGAGTGGGGCCCCTTCCCCGCCGGCCCGGCCCGCACCTGAAGGCCTCGATCAGCCGCTCCACCTTCTGCGCCTCTCCCTGCACCCGGATGTGTGCCTGGAACTTCCTCAGGGCCTCGTCCAGCTCCATGGCGGAGAAGTCCATCTCGTCCACCACGCAGCTGGAATGAGAGCCCGTGGCGGGTCAGCGACCCTGCCCCCTCCTGCTGGGGGCCAAGGGCTCGGAGCAGGGAGGCCCGGAGGGAGGCTCTCCTAGGCATTTCCGAGGGGCGTCCAGAGGGGCGGTGCCATTCCCACCCGCTGACCCGCAAGGAGGGCAGAGATGGGGAGGCCGCGGGGGGCAGGGGACTCTGGCCACGGCCCTGCCCCAGCCTGACTGGGACCTGAGTAGAGAAACTGGGTCTGCACCAGGGACCCTCGAGCGACCACCCAGGGGGGCTGCAGAGGTCCCAGTGTCCACTCCCAGGGACCCCGTCCACTGGGGTGATGCTCCGAGCACTCTCAGCCATCGGGGCAAGGGGCAGGTGGGGCCCCACAGGGAAGTCTGCTGACCAGTATTCGAGGAGGATGCCTGGGGGCAGGGGAGGGGGTCTCCCTGCT
>NW_011495042.1:7343080-7344772 GCF_000754665.1 Bison bison bison | reverse complement strand
GGGGGGGAGGGGGGGGGGTCTCGCTACTCCCTGAGGCCGCCGCTATTTTCTAATCTAAGGAGAACAATGCCCGGATTTCCTACGGACCAGCAGCGGCTTGGAGGAGTGGGGGTGGAGGGTGGGCTAAGGGCCGGCCGCAGGCCAGGAGCTGGGCTGGACGGTCATCTTGGGCCCCACTCACGGGGTAGCTAATCAGCTCTCCTTGGACGGGCCCTCCCTGGTTTCAAAGGAGAGGGGCAACAACCACACTATGGTGGGGGGCGCTGGAGCAGAGGGGCTGTGGGGGGAGCAGCCTGGGGGCACAGGCTGCCTCTCCAGGGTGTCGGCGTGTCACCCAGTGCAAAGCTGTGTGTGTGCTTTGACCCTGTGCCTGGCCCACCAGCTGGGTCATCCATCCTGTGCAGGGCCTGGGTGGGCACCGTGCCCACGGCAGGCCTGGAGCCATGCCCCAGGTCCCGGCCAAGGACACCCGCTCTGAGCCATCTACTGCTGGCTCTGGCTTCTCGTCTGTGGAGGGGGCTATGGACCCCCAACACCCCCTGAGGGTGAAGTGGGGACAGGGCCTGGAACAGCGCCCACCCAGCAACCACGGGCCCCAGACACGGAGCCGTTTCTCTCAGGACAGTCGGGGAGGGCGGCGGGGGGCGGTGCAGGCACATGCAGGCAAGCCTTCTCAAAGCTGCCAGCAGTTCCCAGGGACCAGAAACCCCTTCTTCTGCGGGGTATGGGGCCGCTAGCCTGGTGGACCATCAGCCCATCTCCCAGCAGGAGAGGGAGGAGGACAGGGCCCAAGCTCGGCTGGCTGCCGGCGCCGCACCCAGGATGGCAGCACGGAGGCCGCGGGACCAGGGCTGGGGCCGGCCCTGCTGGACGGGGCTGGAGGTGCCCGGGGTCTCCGTGCATCTGGGGGAGAGGTGGCGGGACCCCCGCCCCAGTGGAGGTGCCCGGGGCTGCATGCGTCAGGGGAGAGGTGGCGGGACCCCCGCCCGACTGGAGGTGCGCGGGGCCGCATGCGTCAGGGGAGGGGCCACTCACTCGAGCACGTCGCGGTTGAACTGCTTCTGTCGGTTGCCCAGGAACTCGCCGATCATCTGCCGGCTCAGGCCCTTGCGCTGCAGCAGGAAGTGGGCCACCCCCACCGGTGTGTCGGGCACGAAGCCGCGCTCGATGAGGTACTGGACGCCCTTCTCGGGCTTCCTGGCGGACGAGAGACAGGCTCAGCTGGGCGCGTCCGCCCCTGCCCGCCTCCGCCTCCATGGCACTTGGTCCTTTCCCAGCCTGAGTCCACCACCCGGGGCACCAGGACTGTCCAGGCCCCGCGCCCAGCCTGGGCCAGTGAGGGGCGCACACAGCGGCCCCACCAAGCACGCATTGGCCGCCCGAGGACAGGCTGGATGGCTGGCACCCCGAGGACCCCCACGCCAGCTCAGCTCCCACACCGCCCCCGCTGCCCAGGCGCCTGACGTGAGCCGCGTGGCCTCCCAGGGCCAGGACCACCCTTGTGGGACGGGTGTGTTAACACGGGCGGCGCCTGGAATTTGGTGCACAGCAGGTGAGCACCTGAGGGATTACGACAAACCTCCAAGACACCAGAGGACACGGAGGCCCAGAGCTGGCTCCCGCTGCGGCCAGGGACCCAGGCAGTGAGCCAGCAGGCCGCTCCCTCGGACCGGACCTCGGGGCCTGGTGCCG
>NW_011495042.1:7340729-7342980 GCF_000754665.1 Bison bison bison | reverse complement strand
CGGCCGCGTGCTGATGGCAGGCCCTGCTCACTTCGTGTTTCTACGTGTGGCCCGGCCTCCGGCTGCGAGGGGACCCCGCTATCTGTACCCCGGGTGGCCACACGCCCCAGCCTTGTGCCCGAGCTTGGCAGGGAGCGACCTGCTGGGTCCTGGTGCAGAAGGGGTGACCCAGGGTCCCCGTTCCCGCCCGGCCACAGGTGCTGATGCGCGGACGGGTGACACCACCTCCCTGTGGGCGAGGCCGCACCTCCGACAGCGCGCTCTGCAGCTGCGGGCCCGTCCTGGGACCGGCCGCTGAGCCCCTGCACTGGGCCCAGCGGGCAGCTGCACGGACTGTGGTCACCAGCAATCTGAACTAAAACAGCGCCTGAGGCCCGGCCTCACCTCTGCCGCTCGACTTGTAAAGGGCTGAGGCCCCCCAATCACAGGGGCTGCAGTGAAAAGTCCTCCAGGGGTTTCCACAGTCTTAACGAGCTGATTCCACAATCAGTGTGGAAGAGTAACTGCCAACAAGAGCCAAGACCGCTGTTTAAAAGGACAAAAGAGGGTTTTCTGCCCTAAGAAAGCATGTAAAACCCAAAGCCTGATGTGGGCACAGGAAAAAACAGAGCCCCCGACCACGAGTGTGGAGGGAGCCTCACGAGGATCTTTGATCCTGTTCACAGACGCGGCCAGGCCCCCGCACAGGGCCGGCCTGCACGAGGTGTTCCGTGAGTATCTGCCAAGGAAGCGACAGGATCCCAGCACAGGCCCCGCTCCGGAGGACTCACACGGGACTTCAAGTCAACAGAGAAAGGACAGACGACTCAATAAACTGTCTGCGAACGACCAGCTAACTTCCACCGATAATAAAAGCTCCACTCCTCACCGGGTACCACTCTCCAAACCAAACATCAGGCAGACGTACCAAAGGATATAAAACAAAACCACGACAGTCCTGAGAAAATATTGTGAACCAACGTGATGACCTGGGGTGGGGTCTCTTAAAACATAAAAAAACAAAGCAGCACCCAAAGGGAACGCCGATAAACGGACCATGTATACAGACAGACGGGGAATCATCCTGTGTGTGCTTGCAGCTAGGTTATGTGTCAACCACATCTCAATAAGAAAAAATGTAAAAAAGAACTGGTAACTTCTGTTAAACAAGCAAAGCATAAACAAAGTTAAAAGATGTATACTTAAAAACCACTGAACTAGACACTTCACAAGGACAGATCTTATAGTGTGTGGATTCCACTTTAGAAGTTTACCAAACGGGCAGCCAGTGACAGGAAGACATTTCTGTAATTCCAAAGAGTCAGCATCCACCACATATAAAGAGCCACTAGGAAATCAAACCAACCTGGACAGCATATCAAAAAGCAGAGACGTTACTTTGCCAATAAAGGTCCGTCTAGTCAAAGCTATGGTTTTTCCAGTGGTCACGTATGGATGTGACATTTGGACTGTGAAGAAAGCTGAGCGCTGAAGAATTGATGCTTTTGAACTGTGGTGTTGGAGAAGACTCTTGAGAGTCCCTTGGACTGCAAGGAGATCCCACCAGTCCATCCTAAAGGAGATCAGTCCTGGGTGTTCATTGGAAGGACTGATGCTGAAACTGACATTCCAATTCTTTGGATACCTGATGCAAAGAGCTGACTCATTTGAAAAGACTCTGATGCTGGGAAAGATTGAAGGGGAGAGAAGGGGACAACAGAGGATGAGATGGTTGGATGGCATCATGGACTCAATGGACATGAGTTTGAGTAAACTTTGGGAGTTGGTGATGGACAGGGAGGCCTGGCGTGCTGCAGTCCGTGGGGTTGCAAAGAGTCAGACATGACTGAGCAACTGAACTAAACTGAAATGAATTAAGGAAATCAAAAAGAAAAATAACAGAAAAATAGGCAAAAAATAAGAACAGGCATTCTGTAGAAGGAAAAACCAAAACAGCCAAAAGACACAAATACGGATACTCCACCTAAGCAGCAGGCAGGCAAATCCAAAGTGAAACAGGAGACACTATCTCTACGCTTGGACTAGGGTGGGAGACAAGGCTGAGTGCCGTCCAGGATGTGGGGAAATGGGTCCCCATGTCCAGCTGCAGGCTCTACTTCAACGAACAGCCACTGGACGTCCCTGGGTCCGGCCACCAGCAGTGAACTGCGTGGCAGCGTGAGAACAGGACAGTGTGCGTGGCCCACGCCCAGGGGATGTCCGCAGGGGCCAAGGGGACGGCAGGGAGGAACGGGCTGGACTCTGGGCCCGG
>NW_011495042.1:7339344-7340629 GCF_000754665.1 Bison bison bison | reverse complement strand
GGGCCCGGCACTCTCTGAGCTCCTTCCACACGGGCTCATCTCCAGCTCACACCCCGTGACTCACACAGATGAGGCCGCTGCGGGGGTCGCACCCACGGGGGACACACAGAGAGGAAGTGTGAGGACCAGAGTCACGCATCCAGACATGCGAAGGGAGGCTGGTATGTGGCTCACGGCAGAGGGCCGGCAGCGCCAGGAAGAGTCCAGAGACCAAGGTGCTTGGTCCAGGCAGGCAGCTCTTCTGGCCCCCACCTATCCACCCGGCTGGGACTTCCGGGTCAGGACACAACGCCTGCCGGGGATGAGGGGAGCTCGGGGGCCCCCAAGTCCCCCCAGCCTCCCCCAGGAGGGTCTGAGACGCCTTGGGACTGGCGGGGCCCAGAGCAGGCAGGCGGGCTCCAGGGACAGAGTACAGGACAGCCTCCCTGCTCACGCAGTGTTCCGGCCGCAGCCTGGGGGCAGACAAGAGTCTCGAGGGCTCCCTGGGTGCCCACGATGGCTCCGGGATGCGCGGTCCTCAGCCGATCGAGGGCCAGGGACGCCCCCCTCAGGGGCCCGGCGACCCCCGGCCCCGCGGCGCCAGGCGCTCACTTGTTGAAGAGGTTGCCCGCCACCCGGGGCCCGACGACCCCGGCCCTGCGGCGCCAGGCGCTCACTTGTTGAAGAGGTTGCCCGCCACCCGGGGCCCAACGACCCCGGCCCCGCGGCGCCAGGCGCTCACTTGTTGAAGAGGTTGAGGCCGATGCGGTAGAGCCGCTTGCGGATGACGTCGTTGCTGAAGGCGGGCGAGTCCCAGCTGTTGCGCGTCTCCTTGTGGTAGGTCTGCTTGCTGAGCGTCTGCTCGCGCAGGCTGTCGCGGGACGACGACTCCGAGCTGCAGTTGATGGTGTCATTGGAGTTGGACGTGCTGTTGAGACTGTCATTGTCGCCGTCGGAGTAGTCCGACTCGGACTTGCTCTGCCGGTTGGCCGAGCCGTTGATGGCCAGGTGGGCGTCCAGGGGCCGCGGCGGCCGGGCCCGCGGCTCCGGCTCCTCCCGGGGGAGGCCCCTGGGGGGCCCGTGGGGGCCGTGCTTGGGGCTGCCCTGTGGCCCGCCCAGGCCGCGCTCGTAGGCGCTCTGCCTCTTGAGCGAGCTGCGGTCAGAGCGGTCACTGAGGTCGGCGGAGCTGTCGCTGGGCGGCTCGATGGTGAGCAGGGGCAGGTGCTCCACGCGCGCCCGCGGCTCCAGCGACGGCGTGCTCCGGCAGCTGGTGTCCGTGTCCCCCTTGTCGTCCTTGTGGGCCACG
>NW_011495042.1:7337416-7339143 GCF_000754665.1 Bison bison bison | reverse complement strand
GTCGTCCGGGGCGGGGGCCCGGGCCCGTAGCCGCAGGTCCGATTCGCCGCTGGACGGCCGGCACCCAGCCTGTGCCGCAGGCAGCGGCGGCGACAGCTCGTCCTCGTCGATGTACAGGGTGACGTCGCTGTACGAGGCGGTCATCTCGTCCAGCCGGCGCTGCTCGGCCGCGCCGTGCAGGCCTGACGAGGGCTCGGCGGCAGGCGTGGGCGCCCCCTCACGGCGTGCAGGCTGCGGCAGTTCAGCGCGTCATCAATGGACTCGGCCAGCGACTTCACCTGCCGCGAGAAGGCGTCTTCCAGCTCCGTGATGGCGTCAGCAAAGTCGCTGGCGGGTGCAGGGGCCTGCAGGGCGGGCGGGGGCGGCGGGCCCAGGTCCCCGCACTCGGCCGGCCCCAGGGAGCCCAGCGGGGAGTCCCCATCGGTCACTGAGACCTGCTTGCCCTCGAAGAAGGAGCTGTGTGCCTTCTCAGGCCCCTCGAAGGACAGCTGCACCCGCATGTTGGACAGCACGATGCGGCGGGACAGGCGCTTCTCAGACATGGAGCTGCGCAGCCGCTCGAAGTTCTTGTTCATCTGGTACTGGCGGAAGGCTGTCTGGATGGTGCGGGCCGCATGCCGGGTCACGAGGCGGCCCCCATACTTCCGTTCTAGCATCTCCACCTGCGGGTGATGGAGAGGAGTGTGAGGATGGCCCGGCCTGGCCTGGAGGGCAGACCGTGCCCACAGGGCTCCCAGACCCAGGAACCCGCCGGGCGCCGTGCCCACAGGCTCCTAGACCCAGGAACCCGCCGGGGGCTGTGCCCACAGGCTCCTAGACCCAGGAACCCGCCGGGGGCTGTGCCCACAGGCTCCTAGACCCAGGAACCTGCCGGGGGCTGTGCCACAGGCTCCTAGACCCAGGGAGGCAGAGGAGCGGTGAGCTGTGGTTACAGCGGGCGCTCCCTGCAGGACTCCTCAGAGCCTTTCAAGGGAGGTGGTTTCCCAGACTTCTCTGTCCGCAGCAGCCTTTGCCCTGGGCACCGGGGCCGTGCAGTTTAATGAAACTTGGAGCTGCTGCAGGAGGTTGCAGGCCGCCCCTCGGGAGACAAGGAGACTGTGGCGGGGGCAGGCTAAGAGACCAGCGCGAGACCCGCGTCGGCCCTGAGCACTGAGCACTGGCCGCGGGCCTGGGCCCTCATCCGCAGACTGACTCTGAGAAGCCTGGACCCGTGGCCCCTCGGGCCTGTCAGACCGGCCTCACGGGCCAGCGGCGGGCACAGGTGAGACAGACCCTCAGCACGGGGCGGAGGTGTTGGACACTCCACTGCACTCCTGGGAGAGTGGACAGCTTGTGGGGACCCCACACCCACTCCTGTACAGATGGGGAAACTGAGCCTCAGAGAAGAGACCCAACACACCCCTGCAGGCCTCCAGACCCCAGGGCGCCCTCCGGGAGGCTGATGGCGGGCCCACGCCATAGGTGGGCAGGGCGGTGGGACTCTACCGCGAGGTGTGTGCGCCTCCGGAGCCTGCCAGCCCCAGGCCTGAGAACGGTCCCGAGGGCCGCTCCCCATGCCTCGCTCTGGGGTGAGGCTGGAGCCCACTTTACAAAAGCAAACAAGACCCAGGATGAGGAGTGGGCTGGCCCACCGAGCCCCTGCCGTGGCGCTGCGCCCTCGAGAGGCGAGGTCTGTGCAGAGTAGACGGAGCCCCAGCTCAGGGCACAAAGCCAGGCAGATGCCGAGG
>NW_011495042.1:7336965-7337316 GCF_000754665.1 Bison bison bison | reverse complement strand
TGCCAGCCCTCCAGAAAGGGGGGGTGGCAGAGGGGCTCCCCTCAGGAGAGGAGTCGGGAGCGGAGGGGCGGGGCGAGCCCGGCCGGGCCTGGAGGCAGCCAGGGCGCGTCTGTGTTTTCTCTCGCCCTGGAGCCACTGAACCGCGTCCAAAGGGATGACCTCACTTCCACATCTGCCAGCAGCGTCTGTTTCCTGGGTTTGGAGCACAGCTCCGAGAGCGCTCAGGGCCGACGGAGGCCTATGCCTGGGCTCCAGGGAGCCCTCTCTCCTGCGCCCCCCGAGATCTGGGTTCTGGGTCCCTCGGGTCTGCTCGGCTGGGGGTGGGGGCCCCGCACAGGCCAGAGCATGATC
>NW_011495042.1:7335236-7336865 GCF_000754665.1 Bison bison bison | reverse complement strand
CCACGGCCCCTCCTGTCCCGCTGACTCTAGACCTCGCGAACCCAGCAGCGACGCTCTTGGCCTGAGCCAGCCCCCTAGGTCGGGGCAGGGGCAGAAGTGGTGTTAGGGGGCAGGCGTGGGCTCTACGCTGCTCCTCAAAGCCCCCTGGCCCTCCTACCGGCCTCCCCTGGGGACGCACCGACCCGGGCCTGTGCTCATGCAGCCCACCGGGGTCGTTCCCCTTCTGGGCCAGAGCTGCCCCGAGGCCCCGTCTGAGTGCTGACTGGGGCACAGGGGGGACCCAAGCCGTCTGCACTCGCCTAACAGGTGTCACCTTCATCCAACCCCGTGTCCAGCTGCAGACGGGCCCCAGAAGCTGCCTGCTGTGCAGGGGGACAGAGGCTCTGAGACGAGACAGGACAAGGAGCCCCAAGGCTGGGCCTCCCATGAAGGGGAACCACAGGAGATGTGGAGGCCGGGGGCCAGCGGCCACAATAAGGCCTTGCGCTGGGCTCCTGCCACTGAAACATGGCTCTGTGCTGCCCACGCTCCAAGCCCCCACGGAACCAGGCACCTTGCTTCCGTCTGGAAATTGCCGTGTAATCCCCCCGCCGCCCCGTTACTATTTTCGCCTCGACTGCCAGGAGGCTCAGCAGGGAGCCGAATGCTCAGTGGCCCTCAGTGTCGCCCCCCTGGCCCCACCTCATCCTGGCTGCCCTTTCCAGCAAGCTTGCCCGCCTAGGGCCTCTGCACCTGCTGCCAGCTTCTCCTGGAAGGTCCTGGCCTCGGTTACTTGGCTCCAAGGGGCCTTGGCGAGGCTCCCCCAGCCACCCGAGCCGCCTCCTCCCACAGGCACCGGCTAGCCTCCCATTCCTTCGTCCTGGGGTTCACATCATCCTTGCTCTGCAGCCAGCCCGTGTGTCCACAGCTACCCTGCCTCCTGGACCACAGCGTCCGCCTGAGGGCTGTGGCCACACCCGTTCCCCGGGGCCTCCCCAGCCACCAGCACGAGGTGGCATACAGCGGACACTGGGCTAATGTGCGAGGGAGAAAACGAGCAGCTGTGGCCACGCTAAGGCCACGCGAGGCTTGTTATTACCTCCACTGCCTCTGCTTAACCATTCTCCCTTCTAACGGTCCTGCTATAGACGGCTGTTGCTATGAACTGTTCTGATCCACTTTAGATCTGGGTGCAGCTGAGAAATGGAACAGAGACCCCCTGCTGTGGACCTGATCCCAGGGCCAAACGCCACGGGGCAAGGGGGCCGGGAGGCCACGCGGGCAGGCCGGGCACGCCCTCGTTTTACACACGGGTGTCGACCCCGTGGGGGGTCTGGGCCGAGTCCCTGGGGAGGAGGCGCAGCCTGAGGAGACAGTGCTCCTCCAGAACACGGAACTGCAAACCGAGGGGTGGGATGAGTGGCCTGGCCTTCCTGCTGTCCAGAGGACGTGCTGTTTCTGTTGTGGACTGACCTCCCTCTCCCCCTCCCGCAGACCCCGGAAGGTCCAGGCCTCTCCTGGACCCCGGGACCTCAGTGGCCCCCACTGTGCAAGCTGTGCACTGGCAGAGTCAGGCCCTGACGCCCAGCACCGCCTGGAGCCCAGCCCCAGGGGGAGCAGGAAGTGGGCAGAGGCCGAGGGTGGACAGAG
>NW_011495042.1:7332664-7334713 GCF_000754665.1 Bison bison bison | reverse complement strand
GGCGGAGGGGCTGTCCAGCGACGTGCCGGGCTCGCTGCTGGGGGCCTCGCCCTCAACGCTGCGGAGAAAGCACAGACTGGAGGTGAGGGGGAGACCGCAGCCCTGGGCCCTGCAGGCCGGCGTCCAGCCCACACCCCGCCCTCCCCTGGGTGGACCCCCGGGGCCCACGGCCACCCCTGCCTCACGCCTCCCTAAGGCTCCCCTCCTCTCACGGAGGCCCTGCTTTGGCTGTACAACATGCCCCGCACCCCCTACAACCGACACCCCGCCCTGATGGACCTGCTCCCCTTCCACTGACCCCCATGACGGGCCCCCATGGAACAGGTTGTGCCTGGGATGCCCACTGACAGCCTGCGGGTCCCACCCCCTCGCTCCTGTACTCCCACTGCCAGGATTAAGTCCTTTTTTTCCTTTTTGATCAACAATGAACAGAGTGACTCCTTGCCGCATGCCCGCAGGGTCAGGCGTGCGGGCATCTGTTTTGGGCTGAGCTTGTCCCTCCCCACCAACACCCGCAAGCTGCAAGCCCTAACCGCTCAGCGTGTATCTAGAGACAGGCTTTCAGGACGCGATGGAGGTAAAACGAGGTCACGGGGCCTGATCCAAGGTCAGGACACACACATGGCCACCCTGCACCCAGCTCTCAGCATCGCGCTCGTGAGCCACAGGCAAGAAAGTGCTGAAGCCGACCACCCCGTCCGTGCTGCTGGTGACCACCGGCCTGGAGGCGGACACAGAGCGTCTTCTCGAACTCTTAAAGCCAGTCTACGAGGACCGATTGCTCACTCCATCTCTGGGAGAGCAGACTGACACCCGCGTGGCGCCGGCTCTGCCCGAGGTCACGCAGGTTGAGCATGGATGCGTCGGGATTACAGCCCAGGATGGGGGCTCCTGCCACCCCACAGCCCTGGTCCCCGGGCCTGTGTGCACCCCTCAACCTTCCAAGTGTCCGGGAGGGCGTGGGGTGGGGTGGTTACTCACCCCACACTCGCGGCCCCAGAAGATGTGAGCCCAGAGGCGGCGACGAACGTGCAGCCAAGGTTCTGGGACCTTCGGGCAGCCTCTCCAGCAGTGCCGGCCACTCCCGCCCCTCAGGGCATCCTAGCATCCCTGGGGCCGGCGTGGCAGTCCCTCCGAAAGTGGCCTGGGGGAGGGAAGGGCGCAGAGCCCCACGGCTGCAAGTGCTCCTTTCTCTAGGGTCCCATCTTCACAGCAATGCAATCAGCAGCGTGTGCCCGGCCCACCCGCCCAGCTCTGCCCGCCACGGAACGTGAGGCCATCGGCTGCCTCCCGGGGGAAGGGCCAGCAGGGCCCAGCCACAGGCACCCATGCCCGGGGCGCCTCTCCTGCCCGCTGCCAAGCTGGCACATGCTGGCAGGCCGGCCGTCTAAGAATAGTGCCAGCCTTCCGCTCTGGCCCGCGGGGACGCTCGATGGGTCTCCTACGGCAGAGCCTGCAGCCCAGCAGTGGAGGGTGATGAGGGTCCTCTCCTGGGGAAGAGCCCCGGGTGCCAGCCCCTGATGTGGCTGTGAGTCAGGGACTCCCGCCCGCCCAAGCCCTGGCCCCAGGCCCAGCACCCCTGCTGTCCGGCAGTCACTGGCAAAAGCTTCCTCGGGGCCTCGTGGGCCCGTGTGGGGCGGGGCCCGGTGCGCCCCGAGACCGCCCTGGACGGACAGCGGGAGGGGCGGGGGCAGAAGGTCGGGGGGCCTCAGGCAACGGGCCCCCCTGAGTGCACGTGGCTGAAGGGAGACTCTGTCTGCCCTCCTCCCTGAGACCCCAGGACCCGCTCCACATGTGCCCCCACTGGACAGCCTTCCATCAGGGCCGCTCTGTCTCCAGAGAAGAGGGAGACAGCAAATGCAATCGTGTCCTCGCAGCGAAGCAGCCAGGGCTCAGCTCGCCAGGATTTTAAATAGTCCCTGAGCCCCGAGGCTGCAAAAGCCACGGCGGTGACGGGCAGGTGCTGCACAGGGCCAGGCGGGGGCTGGGACCCGGCCCCAGCACCAACACCCCCCAGGCAAAGAAGGGTGTCCACCCTCACGGGGCAAG
>NW_011495042.1:7327002-7332564 GCF_000754665.1 Bison bison bison | reverse complement strand
GGGACTCAGCCCCTTCCCCAGCCTGCACTCACTTGGTCTCGAGTGATCTGCATGGGTGGAAGGGCATTCCTCCCGCCTGTTTGAGGCAGAGGGTGCTGAGGAGGGAGGGGCAGGCAGCTGCCCCTGGACCCTGTGCAGGGCACGGGCCTCCTGTCCGGCTGGGCTCACGGGCGCAACATGCATGCCCGTGGCGCCCTGGCTGGATGAGGCTGGAGCCCCCGTGGGAGGGGCACTCCAATCTGCCACGGATGCAAGAGGTCTTTGCGGGCTGGGCCAGCCCAGGGTTCCCGCTCGGTCCCTAAGTCAGCTCCTGACCGTCTCACGCCAGCAGGTTCCAGAAGGTGCTCTGGGGAGAGGGCCAGGCCTCTGTCACGGCCAAACGGATGCGTGGCAGGCACCTGTGAGCCCGACCTCCGAGACACACCCACCTGCCCGCCTCTCAGCACATCCAGGCCGCCAGGGCGGGTCCCTGGACTCTCACCCAGCACCCCGCCTCTCCTCCCACAGCAGCCAGACCAATCCCAACAAAGGAGGGGGCACACCAAGGGCCCCCTGCCCGTCACACCGAGTGTGGAGACACAGCCCTTAAGGCCTGACCTCGCCATGGCCCCCTCCCCTCGCTCACGCTGTTCCAGCCTCACTGGGGTCTGGCCCGCAGGGACATTCCGCTCTTCTCAAAGGCATCAGGCACTCCCTGCCTCGGGGCCTTCGCACTGGCTGTTCCCCTGCCTGGACCGCTGTTCCCGTCTTACATCTCAGCCCGCTCCATGCCTTCACCACTCCAGGGTCTTTGCTCAATGCCACCTTCCAAGGAGGCCCCCACCGCTCCACCGAATTAAAACCACGCCCCCCTCCGCACAGCATTCCTAACCCCTTACTCAGCGCTTTCGCAGCGCCAACCTGCCGCGGCTTTCCCTGTGCTGCCTTCCTCCCATGTCGGTGCCCAGGCTCTGTGAGCGCACAGGGTACTTGGCTGCTTTGCTGGCTATGCTCCCCGAGTGCCGACACGTGCACCAGACCAACAGGGTTGGTGAGGCCTGCCGGCCCTGGAGTGGGGCTTCTGACGTGCGCCACCCCCAATGAACACCCCGCCTGCCCCACACCTAACCCTCGATGGCCCCCGTCCCTTCGCGGAGGCCGAGCCAGAGTCCTGAGCTGAGTCACCGGCCAGTCCCTCCCCTAGTCCGCTCTGTGGCACCCATGCCCTCTATTTGTCCCCAAGTCCTGCCGACTCCACGTGAATGGTATCCACTTGAGTTGTGTGATGTGGCAGCCTCTGCATACCCCAAAAATCAAACCCTCAAAGCGTCCTGAAAAGAAGTGGCCAGACCAAACCATTGCGACCAGCACGATACACCGTCCTCCAGTGAACGACTGGACAGAAGCAAGCAGAGCATGCACCGTCCTGAGCCAGAGAACATCACTCCTTCCTGGTCCTGAAGAGAAGCGACACACGCCAGACCCCAAGGGGGTCTTCCTCATCCGAGCCAGAGCCCTGGTGAGCACAAAGGCACATTTACGGGGGAACCCCGGGCGCTGACAGGCACGCTGGCCTCAGGTTTTCAGGGCACCAGCTAGACCTGGTCATCGAAGTGCAACCCTGCAGACGCTAGAGCTCTGTCCTGGCCAGCCCTCAGCTCTGGATGCCCAGGGCGGCCTGCCCCAGGGACACAGGGCACTGGCCCAGCCCCCAGCAGCCCCGAACACCTCTTCCTCACCACAGTGCTCGCCCAGTGGGAGCTCCAAGTCCCACCACCCAGGAACCCCCTCTCTCGGGGAAGCTTCTGTCCATCAGCCAGGATCGGACACTCCAGAGTCAGCCCTCAGCTGCACACGGGGATTCGAGAGCACGCGCAGACCCTGGGCCACGTGCAGATCGAGGGTCGGGCGGGCCCCATGCACACCACTGCTGCTCCCCGACCGTTCAGAGTTCCCGGGACGTTCCGTGAGAATCAGGAGTGTGGCCAGTGCTCTGGGCAGACGCTCCTGATCCGGCCTCCCTCTCCCAGAGATTCTCACGAAGGAAGCAAGGCCAATACGCAGAGGTGCGTGCAAGGAATTCCACGGCTGTGTTGTATCTGATTGTAGAAACTTGGAAATAATCTAAATGCCTGTCAGCAAGGGACTGATTTACATAAATCACACATCAATATAATGGAAACTAATGGAAACAACGCTAAGGAGGGGGAAGGTCTGGCCCGATGGAAGTTCTTGTGATAAACAGTGGGGGACCTTTCCGGCTGACGGGAGTTTAATACAGGCTGCGAAGCCAGTCAGTGACGCGGAGTGAGAAGCCGGAACAGCCCCAGCCCTGCCGTCCACCGCAGGTATCGGCTCACAGGGGAAGACTGTCCGGAGCTCCAGGTGGATTCCGAAGGCTGGGGCGCTCGCCCCCACCTTCTCCCGTGAGCCTGGGCAGACAGCACCCACCCGTCCCTGACTCGCTCCTGCAGGCCCGCGAGCACCCTCCCACAGGACCACGAGGCTGGGGGTGTGTGCCAACACCCACGACGGCACGGGGCCGCCTCCCACCGAGGGCTGGAGCGCACGGCCAGGGACGACCTGAGGCCGGCGGCCAAGCCTCTGTCAGGCTCACAGCCCGCGTCGCCCAGCTCAAGAAAGGATGCTCTCGCGTGGCCAAACTGCCCGTCCCTGGAGGTGTACAAGCCGCAGCAGGGCAGACACCTGCTGGAGGCGGGGCAGAAGGACCCCTGCCACTGACGGGTGTCGTCTGCACAGTCGGTACACGGAGACCGCCTTCAAAACGCCATCGGCTCGTGAAAAGCGCTTTCTAAGCGCGGTCTCCAGTTCTCTGACCGAGAGGGCCCCGCCTGCAGGTCCCGGCAGTGAGAGGTGGGAGGGGCAGGGGGGTCAGGGTCACCCGCCCTGCCTGCTGGAGGGGCCCCCTGCGGACACCACCCATGGCCGAGCTGTGAACGCTCCTGAAGGGGCTTCTGGGCCCGGGGGAAGGGGCCCGGCTCCAAGGCTGAGATGCCACATCCCCACTCCAGCTGGTGGGTGAGTCAGGCAGGGGGCCCTCGGCCACACGGACGTCTCTAATTATGGCCTGTGAGGTCATGAATGACTTTTCTTAAGAAAAACGCTAGTCTGAGGCAGCTGTGGGCAGAAGCAGAGACCCGCTGCTCACCCCCAGCACTGACGATGCCGATAACAGAAATAATGTTTACAGAGTCAGGGCTGCTTACTCCCCGCGACCGCTGACACACCTCCCAGGCACAGAGAGGCTAGCCTGCCCCGAGACACGCAGCTCACAAGTGAGGTGAGAGCCCACACTCACACCCGCTGTGCCTGAATAGCTCGCTCGCTCTCTCTCTCTCTCTCTCTCACACACACACACACACACATGCACAGCAACGCTCCCTGTAAAGCCTCGGGGTGTGCGGGTGCTGTATTGGGCGATTAACCTACATGGCCTGTGACCCAACCGCCACCCCGGGACCAGGGCGCGCTGGGCCACTGTCCCTTCCACAGACGAGGAGCGTGGGGTGTGAAGCTGAGCCGCTGGGTCACGGGTGCAGGGGACTGGATCCCCATCGGACGCACCTGCCACCTGGCAGCAGAGAGGAAGCGTGTGCCCCTGGGGGCAGGGCTGGGGTCCAGGGCCTGGGATCCTGGGGTCGTGTGTGGTCATGACATAAACCAGCCTGGGGTACGTGGCGCCAGCGGTGGTCACATCGTCTGGAAAAGCCACTGTCTTCTGAGTGGGCCAGCCCCACGCGGAGGGAGAGCCATCTGCAGGCCTGTCTGTGGTCAGATGTCCACACCAGAGCCGCCTCCACACTCCCAGCAGAGTGCCCAGGCCCGAGCAACACAGCCTCCCAGACACATGCGCTCCCTCACACCTCCGCCACACTCTGTTCAGGGTTTCTGATTCCCAGAAAGGGAGGTTCAAGCCAGAGTCAACAGGAGACTTCACAAGCCTTCCCTCCCAACCCCCTGCTGGGGCTCCTGCGGCTCTGTGGTCACATTAGCAGAGGTCTATCGCCCAGGATGGGGAGGGGACGGGTCCTGCTCTGCACTAGGTTCTGGGTGACAGATGCAGACAGACCAGGGCAGGGTCTGAAGGGGAGGGAGGGTGGGAAGGGACTGGTGGCCGTGTCCCCCATCGAGGGGCCACAGGAGCAGAGATGCGGTGAAGGTAGCGTGGCTTCAGGAGGCAGAGCGTCAGCCGCTCAGCGCCTGGCGGTGGTGGGGGGCTGCCTCAGGGAGTGCAGGCATTCCCGCAGGGTCTGGAAAACCAGTCCTCAGGGACCGAGCTGGCTTGTGGTGGGTCACGCCCCACGTACAGTCAGCCGGCGTGCCACAACGCAAGCTAAGTTCACATTTATAATCCCTGACGTGACCCCATTGAGACGACCTGGCTCCCCCGCCCTCTGCTGATGGGAGAACGGAGACTTGGGTTCGGGGTGTGCCCAAGGTCGCAGAGCTCAGACCACAGCCAGGTTTCAAGGGCAGGTCACCTTCCCAGGCTTTCGACTCTGTGAGACGTGCCTGGGCCTGGAGGCAGCCCCCTCCCCGAGGGCTGGCCTGGCCCCGAGAACCAGTGGACAAGGACACAGAGGGCTGATCTGAAGGGAGAGGTGAGTGTGTAAAGGGACACAGAGCTGGTGTGCCAGCAAGGAGGGGGCGGAGCGGGCTTCCCCGGGGACCCCGGAGGCTGCTCCTGCATCAGTCACCCACACCCGCCTCCAGGGAGGCCTAAGACATCACAGCCGGGACTGCAGCTGGTAAGTGGTCCTCAGGATGGACGCCTGGCTGGCTACCGAAGGGACTGATGGGCCCCAGGGGACACTGAACCCTGGCCATCCTGGGGGGGAGGAACTGCGGACCTCATGTCCTCAGGGAGATGCTGGGCACCTTCGCTGGTGGGCAGGTCCGGTAGAAGGACCTCAGGATGGGTGGATGCAGAGGCAACAAGGGCCTCTGGTGAGGGCTCAGGGCCTCCAGGCCCTGCTGAGGGACTGGGGGAGGCTGGAGCCGCAGCCGTCCAAACAGCCACCTGAACACCAGCGTGATTTCTGCTCAGCCAGCGAGGAGCACTGTCTCAAAGCTGAGGGAGCGGACGAGACTTCTGGACAGTTGAGGCCGCCCTAAGGGCTTGGTGGGGGTCGGGAGGGTCTGGCTTTCACCCAGGTCCCCAGATGGCTTTAATGGGGATACACAGCGATCAGACAGGAGCCGAAAGAACCCGTGTCCGACCCGGGCATGCTGTCTCTGCTGCCTGGTGGGCCCCTGGAATGCGAGCCCCGACCCCTGCCCGCCACCCCCTCTTGGCCGACAGTGACTCCATCCTTCCAGCCACTCCAGTTCCTCTCGGGCCGCTCTTGGCAACTGTCTTGCTCACACTCTGCATATCATCCGTCAGCAAAGCAGGCTCTGCCACCCTCGAGAGAGCCAGCATCGGACCACTCGGTGACCCCCTCACCATGTTGGGGCCAGCTTGGCCCGTGCGGCCCCTGCCTCATTGCTGGGTTCCGGCCCCGCCCACCACACCCCCGCCTCCCCCATTCAGCAGCTGGGACCTGTCGAGACACAACTTGG
>NW_011495042.1:7322698-7326198 GCF_000754665.1 Bison bison bison | reverse complement strand
GGTGCCCAGCGGGCAGAATCAAGGTACCTGGAGAGTGGCCCCCAACCCGGGCTGTTCCCCAGACTCTTCGGGGAGATTCGGCAGCCGATTCCTGCCTGACTCAGGAGCTCCCCGGAATTCAAAGGGTCAGCCAGCACTATGGCCCCAGAAACTGGACTTCTAAAAGAGTCCTGGCCAGTCGTGACCTGTGGGCCGTCTGGAATCCCAATGACCTGGCCAGGCACCTCCCGTTGGATGCAGAGGAAACTGAGGCCCGGGAGGAGAGGCCAGCCAGCCCCCTCCCCGCCCGCTGCCCCCAAGTCCTGCCTCTGGACGCCCACCCCCCTGAGTCCTGCCCACGTGGCTCCGTTGGGTCTACATAGAGCGGTGGTCACTGTCTTCCTCTCATTCCTTACGTTAGAACTAGGTGCCAGGAATGCTCGTTCATCCCGATTCTGGCTTCTCTTTGATAAAATGAGTAGAGAACATATTTCCGGGCGGCATCCATTGCTGAGCTGAGTGATGGTCGCCAGCCCTGGGTGGACACCCGCCTGCCTGTCCCGTGGGCACCGGGGCCGGGCCTGCTTCACCGATGCCAAGGGTGCAGAGCCTCAGCCACAGTCCAAGTCCCCAGGGGTGCCGCCCCCCGGGCTGAGCCCGGTTTCACACCAGCGAATGGTCCTCACCGCCCCAGGGCTGTGTGCACAGCAAGTGCTCGGCCTGCAAACCCAGGCCCGGCCAGGGTCCTGCCGCAACGGCCCGCGATTCGCAAGAAACACCACCTCTACGGAAGCCGGGCTCCACAGCCGAGACTGGGACGGCCGAAAGTAACAAACAAAGCGTTTAAAGAGGAGAGTGACTGAAGAGGCCCGCCAGTTTTATCGTCGCTCGAGGTTTTCTCAGGACCTGCACAGTCTCATTCACCAAACCACAGTCGCGGGCGGCGGGCTGCACAGGGACCACCGTGGAGACACGAAACCCGGGAGCCCACTGGGAGATCTGACCTCCCCAGGAGCCCCCTGACAACCCCTCTCCCCCAGGCTGGCCACTCCGGTCCGTGAATGTTCACTGAAGCCAGCTCTGTGGCACAGCCAGGTCAGGGCCAGAGACGCGGGGGACGCTATGTCGACGGCTGGTATCAGGAACAGTAACAGAGACGCGGGGGACGCTACGTCGATGGCTGGCGTGCAGAGCCCAGGCCCCAGCGCCTGAGGCGGGAAGCGCTGTCTGGGCCCCGCGAGGGACCCTGGGCAGTGATGGAGGGCTCTTCTCTGCTCAGGACCCCCGTTTCTTGAGGCTGGGCAGAGGAGGTGGGGTCCACCGTGGCACAAGGCCGGTGGGCCATGCCTGGGGCTGCAGGAACCCAAGGGTTTGGGACCCCAAAAGGCTCGATGAGGAGGGGGTGCTGGACCCCAGCACTGGGGCAAGGCCAGGGAAGGGTCCCGGGTTCAGCTGGGGCGGTGGTCGGGGGGGACAGCAGTGGTGTTCTGGAAAGGCACTTCCATCCTTCCTTGCAGCGACCCTCAGCAACCTTCGGTGACAAGAGGCCTGTGCTGGCTGTGACGGGGGAAGGGGACAGCGGCTGGACCGCGGGCCAGTGACAGGCCGGAGCAGGGACATGCCAATGCCTGTCCGTGGGTCCTGGAAGACACCCTGGGGGGCTGGGAGGGGCAGAGGCCACTGAGTAGCTGGGAAGGCCAAGAATGGGGGTGCTGGTGGGAGGGGAACGCTGGCTGGGGGGGTCGGGGGAGGAGGGCGGGGCAGCGGGAAGCGGAAGGGCCCCCCCGCAGCCGTCCAGCCACTGCCCTCCATGCCACGCAGGCACAGCTCGCTGGCCTGACTGCCCCATCCGCTCTGGGGCAAGGACTGCGGCCGCTGCCCCGAGGTCTGTCCTGCTGGGGACGAGGCCCAGCCCCGCTCCGCCTCCTGGGCTTCGGCACCAGTGCTAATTACGGGCACAGAGGCCTCCAGGAGCGGCTTTTGTACACGTATAAAAATACAGGACTTAGAACAATGGACTCTTCTGAGTGAGAGACTATTTTTAGAGCCCCGCTCCCTGCACTAGCATCCAGCAATTCCCCGTTTGTCAGCTGCTGCTGGCAAGACGGGCCGCAAGCCTACCGTGAGAAGTACAATGTTGGGATGCCCGCGCCGTGTGGCGTGGGGCGCCGCCCCGGGTCCCAGGGGCCCATAGGGCAGTCACCACCCCACAGAGTCCCAACGTGAGCCGGTGAGAGACTGCATGGGGGGTCTGGCCCCCTGCCTGAGCCTCAGCTTTGCCACCGCGGGGCATGGATCAGGGGACAGGGCGCCAGGGCGAGGAGTCCTGCAGACGGCCGGGAACCCTTCCAGGGGGCTGGGGCCGCACCCTTCCTCAGACAGGCCTGTTCTCTCCAGTGCACGGCCAGAGGGGAGGAACACGCGTCCGCTGGGCCTCCAGGCCCTTGCCCCGGCCTGCCAGCCTGCTTCCAAGTCACCCTTCCGGCCCCCGGGAGGGGGCGGCTCCAGCGTCTCTGGCACAGGCCTTGCTCAGAACATAAAGAAGGTCTGTCTGTCCGCCTGCTAGAGCCAGGCCGGACCTTCCTGCGGCTCGCGGTGAGTCACTCCCATCCAAATAGCCCTGACAGCCGGAGGGTCAGAGGTCAGCCCCGAGAGGCCACAGTCAGGACACGCATGGCGGGGCCCGGGGCCCGGAGCGTGGCCAGCATGGGGCGTGAGGGTCACCCTGGCAGGAGGGGTGGGGAAGGGGGTCCTGCAGCTACCGCGCCATCTCCCCGCGCCTCCACCGCCGCCCCCCGCTCTGCACTGTGGGCTGGGAGCCTGAAGGCCTGCTCTGCTGCATCTCCACCTCGGAAAGCCGGCTCCAGTACCAGGGGGAAGGGTGCACACACCCTGCTCAGGCCCCCGCGGCTGGGGACAGGGCTCAGCGAGCTCAGAGAGCCCTCGCTGCACGAGTGAACGGCGATGCTACGCGAGCGATGCTGCCCGTGACCAGGGGCTCGATGGACCCGTCTGTCCACTCAGCGCATGCCGAAACGCTAAGGATGAGGCCCACAGGCGAGTGGGGTCCGGAGCTGGCCCGGGACACTCCCACCCTCCCTCCCAGGGCAGGGCCTGGGACCCCGAACACCCGACTTCTAGGATCCTTGGGCGGCAACCCCATCCCTGGCACGGCACCCAGGTCACCTCGCTGCTCTTGCCCACAGCCAGGCTCCCTCCTTGCCTGTTCACAGCAAGCAGGGGCACAGGGCCCTGTGGGCAGACAGGCTCTCTGGGTCCCAGCCGGCAGGTAGGGCCTCTATGGTCTACTGCTCTGGCCCGTGTCTGCGCTCGCCACCCCAAACGGCTGCAGGTCTCGGAGGGACAGACGCGTGTTCTGCACCCAGAACACTGCTCTCCAGGCCTCGAGTCACAAAGCCTCTGCGGGGACACCCTGGCACGGCTTCCTGGGGGCCCCCGCCCAGCCCTGGGAGGCCCGCGGGCGGGCACCAACTGGGGCCCCACCAGGAGGGGGGGGCCGA
>NW_011495042.1:7319559-7321818 GCF_000754665.1 Bison bison bison | reverse complement strand
GACGTGGCGCCACCACACAGATGATGACCACAACGCCGTGGTCGTTGTGGCCACCGAGCTTCGACTCACCAGACACGCTCCCTCCTCCGTTTCACAGGGAGAGTGGTGGCTTCGTCACTCACTCGTGTCCGACTCTTGCGACCCCATGGACTGTAGCCCGCCAGGCTCCTCTGTCTGTGGGATTCTCCAGGCAAGGATACTGAGTGGGTTGCCATTCCCTTCTCCAGGGGCTCTTCCAGATCCAGGAATCGAACCCGGGTCTCTTGCCTTGCAGGCAGATTCTTTACTGACTGAGCTATGAGGGAAGTCCTAAAAAGCATCCATCTAACCCCAGACGCCCAGGACACCCTGGGGTGTGCCCACCCAGGACAGCCCCCTGCACCCCTTCGTGTGGGGAATGCTGCTCTGAAGCTCAGGAAGTGCCGCATGGAGCGTGGGGCCCGGGCTCGGGGGTAGGCCGGATGGGGTCAAGCTCCAGCCGCCCCACTGCTGGGCTGAGCGACCCCGGGAAGGTGGCCTCCCTGCTCTGGGTCTCCACGGCCTCCTTGAAGCAATGGACATCAGTCCTGCCACCAACCACTCAGCAGGCACATGGGGACCGCATGAGGATCCACTGTGCCAACTGCTAGCGCCCAGGTGAGCGTGGCGCTGTTTCGGCTCTGCACATGGGAGACGAGGGCTCGGCGGACAGCCTGTGAGGGTCTGTCGAGGCCAGAAAGAGACGTGGGACACGTGATTCCAGGCCAGGCCCAGCCTTGGCACGTGCGGGGAGCCAGGACCCCGGTGTCATGCACAGAGCCCCGTCCTTTCAGCCTGCCCTCGGCTCGCCTGAGCGCTGGGACCTCTGCTCCCCTCGCCACGTCTCAAGTGCAGATGGCATCACCCCTCCCTGTCCGTGTGTCTCACCAGCCACTGCTTCCCGCCCGCTCTCTGCCAAGACCCTCGGCCCCCGGCGAAGCCAGGGCGGCCCTTGTTGATTCTGACTCTTTGCATCAGGAGGACTCGAGCTTCCGACGCCAGGGCACACTTGGAAAGTTTTCCAAATACACACACACATACACGCACGGCCAAAAATCCTCCCGGCTGAGCCAAATTAAATACAGAGGCCTCTAGTTATTTCCATACACGCAGAAGGGACTTAAAGAAAGCAGCTCTCTGTGGCAGGCTCCGGCAGACAGGGCCGGGCCGGGCCCCAGGGACGCCCGACAGGGCAGGGAGGAGGCACCGGCTGGGAAGACGGGCTTCGGGAGAGCGGGCGGGCGGAGAGCAGCCCCGTCACGCAGGCGGCCCACCCTGTCGGCCGGGACCCGGCGTGGGGCCCGCTCAGGGCCCGGGACACTGTCGGCCCAGCCAGACGGGGCCCCCGAGCTGCCTTACCAGCCCCCCACCACCACAAAGCCCTGTCAACCCGCAAATCCTCCAGGTCCTTGCCAACTTAAAATCTTTGTCATGGTCGCGACTCCTGGGGGCTGGCACCCACACCCGCCCCCACAGGGCCCTGTCCCCCATGTGTTGTGGCCTCTGGAGGTGTCCACGGCCCTCCTGGGAGGCTGGGTGCCCACAGTGGAGGGGGCATTGCCAGCAAGAGGCCTCAGGACCCCACTGACCCCGGGAGGCGCACGTCTGTCACCCTGGAGGGCGGCTTGGAAACTAGGCACAGGCGAGCACGACGCTCAGGGCTCCCGTACACCTGCCTCCCCTCTGACACTCCCTGGGGCAGGACTGCGCGGACACCCTGTCATCATACCCCAGGGGCCAGCGGTCAGCAAGAGCTCATGCTCAGAGCTGGAGGTGACACCCGCCCGAGGCAGGGGCCTCTTGCCTGCCCGTTTACTTGATGGAGAAACTGAGGCACTGAGGGGATGTAACTTAGCGGGGGAGAGGGGAGCAGACCGAGAACGCCCCCGGTCACAGCGCTTGACGCCCCCGCCTCCACTGTCGTGGGGGAGGGGCCCGCCTGCCTTGTCTGACCCTGACCCCCTCCCGCCTGCCTCCCAGGACCTGAATCTGCGGTGTGGCGACGGGCCTGCCATATGCAGCCCCCCGGCGAGGGCCTGTGGGGTCAGGACGCTGCCCCTCGACCTCCCACAGCAGCACAGAGCCCCGCCCGTCTGGCGCCTGGCAGGCAGGAGCTGCGTGCCCTGAGGCAGGCGGGTAGGCCCCTCTGTGCCTCAGCTTCTCAGCCATGAGACGGGGTGTCGTGTAGTCCACACGGCCGCCCTGAGGGCCACACGGCAACACCCAGAGGCCCTCGCAAGC
>NW_011495042.1:7311922-7319358 GCF_000754665.1 Bison bison bison | reverse complement strand
TCAGGAAGGGGGTCGTGTGTATGTGTGTAGGGGGGTCCGGGCTGACCCCCGCCTCTGGGGTGGGCAGGTGGGGAGGGGGACAGATGCAGGTGCCAGGGCAGGAGCTGCAGGACAGATGGACAGAACGCACAAAGGCCGCCCAGGCAGCACCCAGGGGAGCCTGGTCTCCCACGACAGACAGAGGGTGCTTGGAGGCCGTGGGTCAGGCAGCCCAGGGGCCGGGTGAGAGGAGGGGCCCATGTGTCTGGGGAGAGACAGGGGCGCAGGGGGCCTCGGGGCAGCAGGCAGGGCCCCGCGGGGACAGGGAACAGAGAGCCCCGGTCCTGTCTGAGGCCTGACCGGAGGGCTGGCTCTGCCCCGCGGGGTGGGCGTCACTCGGGCCCCAAGGCGGGGATGCCAGCCAGGCTCTGGGTCCCCAGGCTGGGCCACTGGAGGGACCCGCCCGGGGAACATAGCTCCGCCGCCAGAGACGAGGCCGAACACACAACAGCCCCTCGAGTTAACATCCGCACGGCATCTGGGATCTGCCTAATCCAGGGGCGAGGAAGCAAAAGCGCCCCTGGGGGCCATGACGCCCTTTGCATACGCTTGGGGGGTTTCCATGGTGAAGACTTTAACACAGTGCTAGGAATCTGCTGTCCACATTGAGGCCTGTCTAACTTTCTGGGCCATTTGGCCATTTTTACTGAGGAAGAAAAAAAAGTAACAAACCCAGCACGTTTAATTTATGACTCTGAGAAAGTTGAGGGCCAGAGGGAACACAGAGCCTGGGTCTGCACGGCTGAGCCTGCCCCGGGCGGGCGCACAGCACAGGGGGAAAGCACTTCCCGGTCACTTCCTCCCTGTGCCTGGCCCTGTCTCTGGCTGGGAGGCGTGGTGGTGTGAGAACTGGACGCATTTCCCCCTGGGCCTGACTGGGGCCTACACGGGGAAGTCAGACCAGGTAATAAGAACCTGGAAGCGGCTGGCCTTTCCTAATCGCAGGCTACCAGCCCAGCACGCCCAGCACCCCCACTCCTACGGCCCCGGGGATCCAGAGGACACGTCTCACCCCCAGGTGACCTCATGGCGTGGCAAACATGCTTTTGAGACACAAGGCCACTCTGGCCAGAGCTTCGAGGGTGCCATGTCCGCAGAGCGGGCTCTCCGCGCGTCCCCGTGCGGCGGCTGGGCCGGTGTCCGAGCCCCAGGTGGCGGGTCCTGCTCCTCGCCCACACCCCCTTCCTGCGTCTCCCCTCTCCCCACTGTAGAGAGCTCAAGCCCCGTCTCCCCCAACCACGTCAGAGAGGGAGGAAGATACACCCTAACCAGAAGACCAGACCTATGCAGTGCAAAGCCTGACTACGTGATTTTCATTTTCCTCACCTCAGTCTCCTCATCTGTGAAATGGAACCAATACCAGCCACTTCACAAGGCTCTTGGACGGTCAGAGAGGCCAGGGGTGTGCAAGGTTCAAAGGCCACCCGAACGTCAGACACTGTCCTTTGTATCCTGTAGCTGGTTTCAAGCGTGGCTCAAACCTCTGTTAATTCCAGACCCACCAGAGCCAGGTGAGGGTGCCCTCCCTGACTGCAAGTCCTGGGCACCGGTGGAGCTTTGCCCAGCCTCGAGGGGCCGCTTCCCCGTCCCATGGCCGACGTCACCTAACTCTGCTGAGGCCCTGGACACAACACGGTCCAGCCTGTGTGGGAGGTGCAGCCCTCAGCTGCGAGCGGGAGGGCGAGCACACACGCCACAGCCCACGACCGGGCCCTCCTCACCCGGGCTGCCCTCGGGGCCCCCAGTCAATGCCGTTGCGCAGCACGAGCAGCCCCGGGTCGGCCCGCGGCCAAAACGAGGGGCCACCCGTTCCCGGCTGGGAACAGCGTCCTGGAGCCCCGGGCTCTGCAGAGACCCAGAGGCGACCGCCCACCACTCTGTGCAGACTAACTCATCTAAGGAGTGCCTCCCGGCACGCACCTTTTACAAATGGGGGAACCGAGGCACAGCAAGGCTAAGGAACGTGCCCCCGATCACAGAGTCTACAGCATCTGCCTCCTAGCTGCTGGCCCCAGCCCCCTCCCTCAACAAACGACCCTGTGTCCCGCGGCTCTTCACCCACAGAGGGGGATGCCCAGGCCCAGAAAGGGGATGTGACGCGACACCCAGCTCCCAGGGAGGCCCCCTTCTCTGAAATAGTCAGGGTCAAGAACGGCCCTGACCGTGGCCGTAGCTCACACGTACTGAGCTCTTACTATGATATGATAAGGCACCGTTTTCAAGGTTTCCCTCGGAGAAATGCGTCCAGTTCTCACACCACCATGCCTCCCAGCCAGAGACAGGGTCAGGCACAGGGAGGAAGTGCTCACTTTGGCATGCAGACAGACACCCACGCTGCCCAGACCACGGGCCGTTCCGGGGAACCCGAACCAGGAGGCTCCCCGCTGAGGCTTTTTTCAAAGTTTCCGGTTTTCTTACTGGCCCTTGTCTCCTCCCACGGGATGGAACTCAGCAGCCCACACGCACGTGTGTCCCCCAGTGACCTCGAAGGCTGTGGGCCTGGGCTTCCTCACCACGCGGAGGCCGACTGTGTTTACATTGATCCCTCGGCACGTTGGGGGACAGTCAGCTTTTGTCCCCGAGACCCCACGCCACACCGAGACTGGCCTGGGGCAAGTGTGCTACCCGCAGAGAGCGGCAAGTCATAGGGAGCAAGGGCCTCGTCTGGCTGGCATCCCGCTGGAGTGTCTGGGGTCTGCGGTGTCCGGCAAGACACCAGGAGGACAGACAGAGTTTGTTATCTGCCTGCCAGCCAGCTGGCACGTTCGGGAACGCCTTGGGAATCCCCAGAGCAGGGGCTACTAGACTCCTGTTCTGTGCTGCCGGGAACACACGAAAGGTTCCATTTGCGATGTGACTTGTTTTGCTGAAGATTACTGAGTCCCAGAGGAAGCACAGCCTGGCTGTGAAGAGCGCAGACCTTGGGGTCAGGCAGGCAGAGACCACATCTCAGCTGCTGGACTTACTGGCTGGTGACCTGGGCAAGTCACGTAACCCTCCCCCAACTGAAAAAGAGGCACAGAAGATGCTCTTTCTCAAAAACTGCTTTGAGAACTAAGTCCTTCTCTGAGTTGACCAAACGCAGCCGTTGCTGTTGTTTTTATTATTATTACAACAACCTTGGAACAAAGAGGAAAAAACAAGGCCGTCATAGCTTCCCCATCTATACACGGAGGGAGGGGACCCTGGCTGTGGCTCCACACCTGGCCCTGAAGTTCACAATGAACTATCTCCATGTCAGGAAGCTGCAAACCAAGGAAATAAAATGGAAAGAACAGTTCTTTCCATCAAGGAGCAGAGAAGCTCCAGCCAAGTACGAAGAAGGCATTAAAAGCTATTAGAGTCATCACTTCATGGCAAACAGAAGGGGGAGAAGTGGAAGCAGTGACAGATTTTATTTCCTTGGGCTCCAAAATCACTGCAGATGGTGACTGCAGCCATGAAATTAAAAGACGCTTGCTCCTTGGGAGAAAAGCTATGACCAACCTAGACAGTGTATTAAAAAGCAGAGACATCACTTTGCCCACAAAGGTCCATCTAGTCAGAGCTGTGGTTTTCTCCAGTCGTCGTGTACGGATGTGAGAGCTGGACCATAAAGGATGAGCACCAAAGAATTGACACTTTCAAACTGTGGTGCTGGAAAAGACTCGGATTGCAACAAGAGCAAACCAGTCAATCCTAAAGGAAATCAACCCTGAATATTCATTGGAAAGACTGATGCTGAAGCTCCAATACTTCAGCCACCTGATGAGAAGAGCCGACTCACTGGAAAAGACCCTGATGATAGGAAAGATGGAAAGCAGGAGGAGAAGCGGGCGACAGGGGATGAGATAGTTAGACAGCATCACGGACTCAATGGACGTGAATCTGAGCAGACTCCGGGAAGCAGTGAAGAACAGGGAAGCCTGGCGTGCTGCAGTCCGTGGGGTTGCAAGGAGTCAGACTCACTGAGCGACTGAGCAACAGCAAAGAGAGCAACTAGGTGGTTCAGCCCCCATGCAGACTCCAGAAACCAGCCTTCAGCCCAGACACAAGCAAGAGAGCGAGCAGAGGGGAGCACGTGGCGATGGGGCGGAAGGCTGCCAGCAGGCCGAGCCGCCCAAGCCCCACGAGGCATCCGGGCCCACGTCACGGGTGAGAAGGCAAGGCTCAGACAGGGGAGGTGACACTCCGAAAGCCACGCGGCTGGAAAGAGTCAGGTTCTGTGAAACCTGGAGGCCTGGGCGCTGGGCCGCACAGCTTCATGCCAGTCATCAGTTCCCCTACGCTGAGCCCAGGGCCTGGCAGAGGCAGGTCTCGGTAACGGTTTGGTGAGTAAATAAAGGATCACAGGAAGCGCGACGTGGCTGTCCCAAGGCTGCACACGTCTCTCCAGAGAACAAGACCCCGGGGGCCTGGGAGAGTGTGTGTCCACCGGCACGTGGTCGGTGCCCTGCAAGAGCTTTGGCCCCAGGCTTGGGGGGCACATGCTCAACTCAGGTGCAGCCACGGCAGACGGAAGGCACCAGGCCACATCCTCCTCCACGATCAGCGCCAGCTTCCCCTCACGCAGTGGGAACAGCCAGATACTCTAAGGCCAGACCAATTAATTCTTCAAGAGCCGTAATGACCTTTAAACTCGTTACCGTTTGCTTTTGAGGACCAGTGACCAATCCCACTCAACAGCCTCTGGACAGACACACACACACAGTCCAGGGGACCCAGGCCACCTCCAAGTCCGTGACCCCTGTGTTGCCTCTGGGCTTATTACCAGGTGGATTTTCCACATGTCATCACAATGCAGAGGAAATTTACAAAAGAGGAAGGAAGAAAAGCCCGCAGGTCCCGGGTGGTTGGAAGATCCGGGCGCTGAGCCGGGTGACCGTGCGTCTGACGGAGGCCAGGGTGGCCAGCCCGGCGAGGGCTCCCAGACCCGCTGGGAGGGCCTCGGGCCCCTCCGTGAAGCAGCGGCACCATCTCCTGTCACGGCCGGGGAAACTGAGGCTCACGGGGTATGGAAACTTGCATGACTTCACAGAGCTGAGCTGGGGTTTGCAATCAAGTCTGTCTGCCTCTCTGAGCCCCTCTTTCCTAATGCCCTGAGCTGCCCTGGGCTCACGGATTCGCCCGGCAAACCGCAATCCCACGTTCCACAGAGCCCAGCCAGGTAACACCGCACACACAAGCACCCGGAGCTCTCGGGGCCCAGTCCAAACTCCTCGAGAAAGACCTATTTGTCCAGCCTCACACCGTCTGACTGTGCAGCCGGCAGCCTGTCCATGTTTCTGAACCAAAGCTGTGTAAATATTAGCACAACCAGCTCCGAGTCCGACTTCCCTGAGTGAAGGCCCGAGAACCGCGGCAGGGCGGGCAGGGATGCTGTGCAGGCCACCATCAGGACCTGCGGGTTTACTCTGGGCTCACCCTGGAAGACTCTGGTCAGGACCCTGGCCCCCCTGCCTCACTGTGTCCATGTAGAAAGGGAGGGCAGGAGAGGCTTAGAGCACAGAGTGCCCAGGACAGGTTCCCGGCGTGCTGCTGGCCGGGATGGTGGTCATCCCATGGCCGTGATCACGGCCATTCCAGGATGGGGGGTCTTGGACCTGTTACACACTGGGGGTGTCCCGAGGCCTCTGGAGCCTGCTGGGTCCCCTCTGGGCCACTGGGAAGGACTCTGGGTCGGGGGCAAGCTGGCTAAGCCTCCCCAGGCCAGGGCAGAGCTGACCCTCTCCCACCCTCCCCCCGGGCACTCAGCAGCAAATGGGCCCCACCTGCTCAGAGGCCCAAGGAGGTGCTGTGCTCTGGGCCTGAGCAGAGGCCTAGGAGCAGCTGCTTGTCACCAGCTCTGACCGCAAATGGGCCCCAGTGGGCCTCCCTGCAGCTGGAAGATTCAGACTGGCTGTGCGGAGGGCCTGCCAGTGAGAAGGGAAGGGACCGGGAGGCATGCAGGAGAGGTGGTGTTGCATCCCAGCAGGAAGGGCGAGGCTGGACAAGTCCTTGCAGACAGGCAGACCCCTCAGGACAACGACTCTGAGCTGTGCTCATGGCTGTGTCCCCTGGCCTGTGCTCCCACAAGGACAGTGGCTCCAGGCTGTGCTCAATGACCCAGAGCAGGGCCTGTACGCGGCTGGCACTCAACAAACCGCGGAGCCGTGATGCTGACCACAGGAGGCGCACCCCCAGCGTGCTGCCGGGCGATACGGGGACATGGGACAGCAAGGAGAGCGATGCATAGGAGTGCGGGGTGGACAGCTGTGTGTGGCAGCCGCACGTGTAGGATGTGAATATCATGGACCTCCCCCGCTTCTCGGACTGCTGCCACCGACTCCAGACAGCTGGCCCTGCAGCTGCAGCCGGCCCGGTCTCCGCCCCAGACGCAAGGAGCGATGGGTCCTTGGGAACCGCACCCCCACAACCCCACGTAGAGCCTCCAGCCCAGGGACTGGTGGGGGGGCGCGGGGGGCGGAGGGGGACACATGTGCATTCTCAGTGCAACTGCCAGACACGAGCTGCAGAATTTCTGAACTCAGAGATCAGACGGCTGCAGGTGGGTCCCCCCTCCCAGGACGCCTGACACAAGCCAGGACCGTTTGTCAACAAATCCCCTCCGCCCCCAAGCCCTGCTCCTCGAGGGGCCTGCAGACAGCTCCGGGGCAGCTGTGCTGGCGGGCAGAGCGAAGAAATCAATATTCCCAGCACACATACACACTCTCCCCCTCTCTCCGTAAACACAGGCCGGCAGATGCTCAGCCAGCCACCCACCCACAGGCCCCCGGAGCAGATCAGGGATGGTCTCCGGGACACACACTCATCCCCTCTGACTCCATCGCTGACCACACCAGACACACGTCGACAGAAACCCCCAACCCCGTGGCTCAGTCACGGCCACGCAGAACCCCACCTCCGGGCTCCAGCCGCCCCGGCGCACGCCCAGGTGCCTGGCCAGAGCGCCCCAGCGCACCTGCGCAGCCCCGCGCGCTCTCCCCCGGGGTCCGCCCGACACAGGCCCCGGTCCGGCAGCAACAGGCCTGCAGCCAGGCGCGGCACAGACCCCCGCTGGCCGCACTTCCCCAGGCAGCACCGGACACCCACTCCCAGCGGTCCCTCACGGCACTCGCCCGCGCGGGCTCCCGTCCGACAGTCACGGGGGCGCGCGAGCTCACCTTGCCCCGCGGTCCCGGGCCCCGCACGCCCGCTCGCACCCTCCCGGCCCGGTCCTCACCCGCTGTCAAGCTCCAGCTCCAGCAGGGACTGCGTCCGCTCCGAGTTGCAGTGCAGGCACCACATGGCGGCCGCGGCGGGAGCTGGCGGGGCCGGGCGCGCGGGACCCGGGCCGACACCCGACCGCCCGCGCCCGGCCTGCCCGCCACGCGACCAGCTTGGGTCGCCCGGCCCAGCGCCCGCAGGTCCCCGCCGCT
>NW_011495042.1:7307057-7311671 GCF_000754665.1 Bison bison bison | reverse complement strand
GGATTCGCCCGCGGCAGCATTCCCCGCCCTAGCCATGGGCCCTCCCCTGGGAGGACTACTCACTGGCTCCAAGACGCGGCCCACTAGCAGACATATGTCCCTTCCGAGCGTGTGAGCACAACAGATACAAAATCCCCAAACCAGCCAACTGTAGCCTACTCTGCCAACGGCGCCAAGGCCTGCCAATCCTGACTCTGGCCTCGGTTTATAAAACGGGGCTCGCGCTTTCCCAGATGGTGTGGCTCTGGGCTCTAACTCCCCTGCCCCAGAGACAAGAGAGTGGGTGCCCACCCCCCCAGTCTGAGGACACCGTTTGGGGGGCTTTCTGATGAGGATCTGATGGAAGCAGCTTCTTTCTCCCTAAGCCCTCCAGACCCTCTGCCCTCCCCCCACCCACAGAACAACGTCCAGACCCCCAGGCAAGCTTAAAGTGATCCTAACTAGCATTTTAGAGGTTTTTACTGATATTTGGTCCTCAGTTACAACACTGTGATGCAGTTACTACTGGTCCCGCTTGTCAAAAGGGGAAACTGAGGCTCAGTTTAACTGGGTTAAAGAAGAGGCTCTCCCTCCCCCTCATGGCTCTCTTCGATGAGCCGTGTGGCATGTCGTTCTCAGTTGGCACATCTCTGTTCTCTGTCCTTGGGCACCTTAAGGCAGGCACAGTGCATGGCCCTGGCACTTGTGGAATGCTCAGATGTGGTTGGGAGACTCCTCAAGCAGACAGACAGGAGCAGAGCCCCACCTCCTCAGGGCCGCCCCATCCTCAGGTGCCTCTCCTGGAGGGCCAGGCAGCTGGCAGGCCTGCAGGGGCGGAAGCCGTGGGAAGCCACGCTTGCAGGGGCTTCTTCACGTGCCCTTTTGAATCTTGCATTTGCAGGGGGGCCAACAAGGAGCGTTATTCCCAGATGGGGACCTGGGGCGGGTGAGGAACAGTGGAGGAGGAGGGCTGGGCTGGCTCAGCCTGCAGCTCGGCAAGGGGCAGGCCCCAGGGCTCCCGGGCAAGAGGCTGGGCAGCAATGCACAGCCCATCTCCACACCCCTCCTCTTCACTTCTGATGTTTTCTTTGATACATTAAAAATAAATGAAGAAAGAATGGGAGAAACTGTTTTCAAATTATGCATCTGATAAGGTCTAGTATGTGAAAAAGCTGGCTTGAAACTCAACATTCAAAAAACTAACATCATGGCATCCAATCCTATCACTTCATGGCAAATAAAAAGGGGAAATGTGGAAGCAGTGGCAGACTTTATTTTCTTGGGCTTCAAAATCACTGCAGACGGTGACTGCAGCCATAAAGTTAAAAGACGCTTGCTCCCTGGAAGAAAAGCTATGACAAACCTAGAGAGCATATTACAAAGCAGAGACATCACTTTGCTGACAAAGGTCCATACAGTCAGAGCTATGGTTTTTCCAGTAGTCATGTATAGATGTGAGAGTTGGACCATGAAGAAGGCTGAGTGCTGAAGAATTACGCTTTCCAACTGTGGTGCTGGAGAAGACTCCCGAGAGTCCCTCGGACTGTAAGGAGATCAGATCAGTCAATCCTAAAGGAAGTCAACCCTGAATATTCATAGGAAGGACTGATGCTGAAGCTGAAGCTTCAATAATTTGGCCACCTAATGGGAAGAGCCGACTCATTGGAAAAGACCCTGATTCTGGGAAAGATTGAAGACAGAAGGAAAAGAGGGCGGCAGAGGATGAGATGGTTAGATAGCATCACCGACTCAATGAACAATGAATTCATTTGTTCAATAAATTTGAGCAAACTCAGGGAGATAGTGGAGGACAGAGGAGCCTGGCGGGCTGCAGTCCACGGGGTCACAAAGAGCTGGACATGACTTAGCGACTGAACAACAGCAACAACAATCCATGTTAGATAAAGGATGGTTACAACTCAACAATAAAATGGCAAATAACCCAATTTAAAAAATGGGCAAAGGGGATTTCCCTGGTGGTGCAGTGGATAAGAATCCGCCTGCCAAGACAGGAGACACAGGTTCAATCCCTGGTCCAGGAAGATTTCGCATGCCTCATGGCAACCAAGCCCGTGCAGCACAGCTACTGAGCCTGTGCTCTAAGCCCGCAAGCTGCCGCCACTGAGCCTGTGTGTGGAGAGCCTGTGCTCTGCAACAGGAGACGCCACCTCCATGAGAAGTGTGCACACCACAGCGGAGAGGAGCCCCCGCGCGCCGCAGCTAGAGAAAGCCCACACATCAGCTGTGAGGACCCAGGGCAGCCAAATAAATAAATAAGAATTGTTAGCAATGGGCAAAGGATCCAAGCAGGATTTTCTCCAGAGAAGATATATGAACGGCAAATAAGCACATGAAAAGAGGCTCAGCATCACTGATCATTAGGGGAATGCGAATCAAAACCGCAGTGAGGCGAATCAGCCGACCACCACTAGGAGGGCTGAGCCCCGCCACCCAGGGCTCTGGAAGAAGACCTTCCGGCAGCCTGGCTGGGGGTGGGGAGATGGGTGGGGACACAGTTGGCAGGGTTGAAATAGTCCAGTTAGGGAGGTGGGTGGAGAACTCCCACTCCAGCCTGGCCTGCCCTCTAAAAATAGGCTGTAATAAATGGGGCCAAGAGAGTCCCCCTCAGCTGTGGAGCTCTCCACACACGGCTCACAACCCGGATTCTCCAAGGGTTCCAGGCGCTTCTCCAGGCCCAGGGCCTCGCCGCCCGCCAGGACAGTCTTGGCGACAGAGTTCCGTCTCGGATTTGGGGAAAGGGCATTGAATTTCCCCGTTAGCGTTTGGACTACAAAGGATGGAGTCCCGGGAAACCAGCCGCTTCTTCATTCTCTTGTTTTCTCTTCCTGCAGAGTGTGCCTTTTGCTTCTGCTGTCAACTGCCTCAGAGATGAATAATTCAAGGAATCGTGAGGCGAGTGAGAGAAGTTCCAGCCTGGAGAGGTGGAGAAAGCCAGTTTTTCTGCGGAGTGGAAATGACCAGACCGGGCAAGAAATCTTACACGTGCCGTCTGGGCAAAGTGTTTAGGCTTCTGAGCCTCTGTTTCCTCAACTGTAAAGGGAGGCTCATCACCCACCTCTCCCCTGGCTAATTAATTCTCCTTGCCCTTTCGTTTAATTTAGCAAACACACGTTAGTGCTCACTCCATTCCTGCGCTTTGAGGCGCAGTTGGGGAGACACTGCCCTGTGTATGATGTTATGATAGTCTGGAGAAAGTAGCTTGTCACTCTGCCCGACAAGAGGCTCCAAAGATGAAGGGACATTTAGGCTGGGGCCTTGAGGGGTGAGTAGGAGCCCGCCTACAAGGCAACAAAGGAATGAAAATGTTTCATTTCACTGTATCGTCCTAGGCTTCAGTCCTGATCTACTTGCCTTGGCCCATGTCACATGCCCACCCACAACTTGACCTCACCCCCTCCCTGGACTTGTGACAGTCCCCCCTTCCCCACCTTCCACAGCCTTCCTGCTCTCCAGACCTGTGGCACCTACGCCCCCAAAGGCTGACCACGCAGTCCCTCTCCCACAGACCTCCTCCTGCATCGTCTTGTCTGGCTCCAATCTCCAGCCCTCGTCAGCCTTCCAGCAACACCCTCCATGGTGCTGGCTCACAGCTAGGATTTGGATTTCAGCTTTTGACGCGACATCCCCCAGAAACTCACCCAGACTTGCCCGTCATCAAAGTCAGAAACTCCCCTTTCACGCTGTCCCATTCCCCTGTCCCTGCTCTCCCATCACAGCCAAGAGCTGTGCTGTCCTTGCTGGGCAGAGCTGGGCCTGCGTCCTTCTCTATAGCATTCCCTGTGCCTGCTATGGGCCTGGAACACCGAGGTGCTCAGCTGAATAAGTCAGAGGCAAATTTAGGCCTGGGAGGCAAGTCTTGCCCCCTGTCTGCTGTTTTAAATAAAGTTTTATTGGAACACAGTCAGACTCACTCAATTCTGCACTATCTACGGATACTTTTGCGTCACAACAAAGTTGAAAGAGACTTATTATGGCTCGCAGGCCTCAAGCGGCTCTCCATCATTTTCCCGGCGATGGGGCTCAGATGTGGCCATTGCTGCACATAACTGGCCTGGTCTCAGACACCTGTCGCCACGCCAGAGGAATTTTAAGTCCAACCACAAAAAGCTCACTGGGACTTGGGTTGGCCAAGACCAGACCACGACAGTGAGATGAAACCGGCCTTAATGTGAGCACACCCTAGAACCTGAGAGCCAGAAGGGGCCATGGTGACCTGGTGCTGCTGCCCACTGTTCAGATGAGGAACCTGAGTCCCCAGGTCAGTGCGGGGTGCAGCCACGAACTGGGCATCTTTTCCTTAGCGCCTCCTTCCCAGTGCTCGGGCAAAGGACGCCCCAGATGGAGGGAACCGTCATGGCTGGAGGTATAAGGAGCACTTAAATGAACAGTAAACGTTGGATGCAGTTGTTATGATGCCAACAGGTGACAAATGGATGAATGGCCCCGTAAGGGCCTGGGAGAGCTCCTCGAGGAGGGCTGCGGACATCAGAACCACATGGTGGGACCCAGGGGCAAGGAAGAGGAAACCCCGCTCCACGGAGCAACTGCGTGATGCCCAGTGGTGCTCGGTGACTGATGAAGTGGACCAAACAGCCAGCAACGATCACTTCCTCC
>NW_011495042.1:7302371-7306957 GCF_000754665.1 Bison bison bison | reverse complement strand
AGTAAATATCACTTCCTCCAAGAAGCCCTCCGAGCCTGGGTCCCTGGAGCACTTGCCTCCCCCACCACCCCCCTGGCACAGCAGATGTCGGTTTGTTGCAGAAGTAAAGGAAGATGGGAGTGGTGGCCACAGATGAGAACACGCTCACTGCATCCCTCCCCAGGCTGGCTGCTCCTGGGGGCACACCGTCTCCCTGTCCCTCTGCTGAGTCCAGCCAGGTGATACGGACTGCTTGTCCTGAAGCCCTGGAGACAGGGTCCGTGCGCAAAAGGCCTATGGCTACCAAGTGCTGCAGCCACTTGAGTCAGGAGTCTGTACAAGTGGGTGGGAAATGGCCATTGGCTGGATTTCTTGCAGATTCAAGGGGCCTGACAATATCAGGAAGAAAATTAGAAGCAAGAAGTTGAACTGCTTTCACCAGTGACGGCCTCTTCCCTGACCCCCGTCAGCACCAGAAGGACACTGCTCGCCACCCTCTCCCCGCCAGGTGCCCCGCCAGCCCCAGGACATGATCACCGGCACCCCCACCGCAGCCCGTCACGCTCAGCCCTCTCCTCCTGGCTGGTGGTGCAAGGACGCCAGATCCTCGGGAGTGGGGGGTGTGACCCACAGCATTTGCACCGAGTCCCTCCCCTGGGGACAATCTCTAGGAAACGCTCCGGTCTGTCCAGGACTGGCCTGAGCCCACTCTGCCTGAGAACAGCCCAGGCCGCCCCCAGATAAAGCACAGCCTCATTCTCCCCATCCTGTCTGCGTGCGTGCGTGCTAAGTCACTTCAGTCATGTCCAACTCTTTATAATACTCTAGACTGTAGCTCACCAGGCTCCTCTGTCTGTGGGATACTCCAGGCAAGACTACTGGAGTGGGTTGCCATGCCCTCCTCCAGGGGATCTTCCCAACCCAGGGATCGAACCCCCGGCACCTGTGAGTCCTGCATTGCAGGAGGATTTTTATCTGAGCCACTGGGGAAGCCCCTCTATCTGGTCTAATCCCCCTTAAAGTTCACCTCCGCCTGGTTATCTGGCTCAGTTACTTGCTCCCTGGTTTACTGTCCCTCCTCCATCACCAGGATGTCCCCAGCATCCGGAAGGTGCCTGGTGGACAGTAGGTGCTCAGGAGATCTGTGATGAGCTGAAGGATCGTGTTGAACCAGGTTCACTCTGGTTCAGGGCCAGCACGAGGCCAGTCTGGTCCCATTTGATCTAAGCCAACGCCCCTTTTCACGTGAAACTGATCTTCAGAAAAACTGATTCTCATAACCAGGGTGATTCTATAACTAAAGGAACCTGTGAGCTAAAGCGTCTCTAAAAAGAGGAACCCCCGGGGGCAAAGCAAACCACCGTCCCTGACTATGTGGGTTTCTTTCCCAGCAGCTGCGCTTCACTGGGGGCCACCTGCACCAGGAGGGTAGAGGGGGTGGCAAGGCCTTGCCCCGCGTGGCCAACCCTGCTGGCAGCACGGATTCCTATCCGTTGCATCCACTCGGCCACCAAGGGCCAGCCAAGCGAGCCCCAGCGGCCCTCTGCTTTAATGAATAGATGCGTTCATTTGTTACAACAGCAAGTGCTCCGCTGCCTGGTTTGCAAGCGGACGCCAGTAAGTGCTCCTAAAACGACAGCTTCTCTTAAGTGGGTTAAACATTCCCCGCTGCAATCTGCTTTATGTTATTGATTTAACCAACCCCTTCCCTGGTCCTTGGGCTTCCCCTGTGGCTCAGCTGGTAAAGAATCTGCCTGCAATGCGGAAGACCTGAGTTTGATCCCTGGGTTGGGAAGATCCCCTGGAGAAGGGAACGGCTACCCACTGCAGTATCCTGGCCTGGAGAATCCCATGGACTGTATAGTCCGTGGGGTCACAAAGAGCTGGACACGACTGAGCGACTTCACTTTCACTGGTCCCAGCGGGAGGAAGACTTCATCCAGCTTGACCCAGCTCCACGGACTCGGAGTCAGCAGGCATAGGGCAGGTGCGATGTCTGACTCACTAGTTGAATAAACGGATAACTGGGCACAGGTGCCTTCCTGAATGTGGTCAGTGAGTGCCCGCCAGGCATAGGCTGGGCGCCACAGAGGGTCCAAGACATAACAGATGCGGAGTGGTCAGTGAGCGCCCGCCAGGCACAGGCCGGGCGCCGCAGAGGGTCCGAGACACAGCAGATGCGGGCCCTGCCCTCGGGAAGTTGGGTGGCTGGGGGCTGGAAGGAAGCAGCCGACACTGGCTGGTGCCAGCCCAGTTTCCACACACATGTTCACACGATCTCGATACTCGCCCAACAAGGCGGGCTCACATCTCAGTTTCTCACGGAGGCCCCAAAGCCCAGAGAAGGTAAGTAATTTCTGCAAAGACGCACAGCCTGCTAATGACGGCACTGAGCTGAGAACAGGGGTGCTGACGCTCCGCCCGCGACTTGCCTCCACCAGGGAGAGACTCAAGAGTGTGGCCCCAGCAGCAGCTGCAGTCCTGGGGGGATTCCGAGCGATGCTCATTCTCATCCTGCAGTGATTCTGATGTCTGCAGGAGTCGAGGATCCCTGCGCTGCTCCAGGGAACTAAGGTGGGTGATCAGTGCAATCATGCAACTGACCTTGCACAGGGGCAGGAACAACTGCGGGCAGAGGGACGGCCATCAGGGAGGGCTTCCTGGAGCGGGTGAAGCCTGGACTGGGATCTGCGGCACAAATGGGAACTCACTGCAGGGCACTCCGGGTACAGGAACCGCCTATACAGGGGCGTGAAGTGTGGGGATGGGTGAGCTGTGAGGAATGAGGCTGGAGGACAGGGCAGGGGCTTCATTTTATAGGAGGGTGTTGGAGGGCCGGGGGAGCTGGCAGAAGTGGCCTGGATTTATCCTCAGGTTAGTTTTCCAAGCAACCACACAGCACCTGTGTGCCAAGTACTTAATAGTATTCTGTATATCAGCACACATTATATCTGCTCCATCAGTGAAAAGTCATTCGTGTCCAGCATATATTGAATTTTGTCATAAATCACCCCAACCGAACACTGTTATAAAACCCTGCTCAGAGCTGTTATCAGCAGAAGGCCCGAGCTTGAGGCTCGCTCTTTGTTTAAAACAGAGATTAAAAGTATAGAAAATCCATGTTACAGACGGCAGCTATAAAACAGAAGGATGCTTGCTGTATTCTGATACGGAAGGAGATACAAGATATATTACAAGGAAGGGGTAAACACACACACAGACACACACGCAGAGACACACACACAGACACACACACAGAGACACACACGCACTCTGACAGACATATCTCTGGGTGATGACTACCTCTGGGGGCTGGGGCGGGGGGCGCTCACTTTCTGTCTTGCAGCCTCTTTTATATACTAGTTTCTATAAAATATATTACTTCCTACAAAATAAGGACCTATAGTTAAGCGTTTTTGGAGTGATAAAGAGCCGTGAAAGAGACAGTCGGTGTAATGTGTAATCTGTAATCTAATCTGAGGGGCTGAAAGAGCCTGGAGGGGAACAGCTTTCTCCTGGGGCAAGGTTCATCTGACAGTTCCACGTCACTGAATGTAGCATCCGTGGCTCACCTGGAATCGTCCCATGCCCACTTGTGGCCTGCATCTCACACTAACAGAAACCCAGGGATCTGAGAATATACTCTGCAGCAAGACATAACACCCAGTTGAGGTCATGGCCCCAAAGGCGGGGGAGGGCTGCCTGGTTGCCAGGGGGACGGGAGGCGGGGTTCCAGGGCCCGGGTCCCCTCCTCGGGATGTGGGTCTCCCTGCATCCTGAACAGAGGGACAGCCCCAGGGAGCGCCTTGGGCACGGAGGCTGAGGGCCTGCCGCCGGATGCCGCGGTCTCTGAGCCAGTTATCGAGTCCCAGTTACTTAGTCCAGGTAAGGAAACCGGGACACGGAGGGCTTTGTGGCTGGTGGCCCCTGAGCTGGTCGGCGCAGAGCCGGGATTCCAGCCCGGGGGTCCACGTGTGAAAAGTCTTGGGCTGCAGAGAGAACCTGAGCCCACGACAGAGGAGTAGAGCTCGAGGCTCAGCCCGGGTCCCCCGGGGGACTCCCAGAGCACAGCCACCCTGAGCATCTCTTAGGAAGCACGACCCACAGACAGCTCTGGCCTCGCTGGTGTTTTCCATAAATGACTGTAATGTATATGTAAACAACACAGATATCAAGGTTTGGAAACCCCTGGAGTGTCAGAAACGCAATTTGTAATTACAAGCGCACAGCAATTTGTTCCCTTTCAGGCACGTCTGCAGTAATTATCACCCTGGTGAAGGGTGACCACACGGAGCGCAGCGCGGGGACCTCTCCCAGGACTCCTCCTTCCCCTCCCGCGGTGCCCGGTCCCGGGGGCTCCCGGGGGGCCTGTCCCGGGGCTCGGCCCTGCTCGTGGGCACCCAAGCACGGACAGTGATGGCCCAAGTGTGAGCGATCCCGCTCTGGAACGCATCCCCTGGTCGGAAGGACACGTCTTCACTGAACGCACATCGGCGCCCCTGTGCTTCCAGCCCATTGCCAGGTGCGGGGACCCTGGGGAAGCACTGCCAGGCCCTGCAGGCCTCCTGGGGGCCCCGGCCTGGCTGGACCAACAGTCCCTGGGCACT
>NW_011495042.1:7301895-7302271 GCF_000754665.1 Bison bison bison | reverse complement strand
TGCCTGCCCGCCCGCCTGCCCGCCTGCGAGGGGGCGTCTCGTCATCCGCACCACACTGGCCGAGGCGGCGGAGTGGAGGTCTGGATCCCAGCGCTCTCCTGCAGGCGCTGGTTTCGCCCAGCTGTCCCCTGGTCGGGCTGGGTGGCAAATTTAGATCGGCTTAAAACGTCAGCTCAGGTCACAGCTGATGGATGGTCCCGGAGGGATGAAAGACGGAGAGCCGGCAACTGCGGGCGGGAGCCCCTGAACCGACGGTCCGGGCGCCACTTGGGGTGCTCGGGAGGGCGCAGGGGGGCGTGGCCCCACCCTGGCCTGACCAGTGCCGCCCCGACCCCACCAGTCCCGCGCGGGGCCCCGCGGGGCCAGCCCACCCGCC
>NW_011495042.1:7298342-7301795 GCF_000754665.1 Bison bison bison | reverse complement strand
CCCCTGGAGAACTGCAATCTGCCCTCCAGCCCCAAGCGGACCGGGCAGCCCACCCGCCACCGCCGAGGGGCCCGCGCCCCCTGCCGTCCCGCTGGAGAACTGCAGTCTGGCCCTCCAGCCCCAAGCGGACTGCACAGTGTGGTGCCCACAGGGGCAGCTGTGCCAACCTCTGGACACCCCGTTAAGCTTCCCCTTCAGATCTCCTCCTTTCTGCACCACCGAACACAACCTCCCCCACCGTCACACAGCAGGGGGGCGGCTGGGTCAGGAAGCAGAGCCAGGACTCAAACACAACGTCACTGACGTTTCAATCTGAGTCACTGATCTAAGGAGGCTGAAACCCTGGCTCCTCGCTGCTTAAGAAATAAGCACCAGGGACTTGCCTGGTGGCCCGGTGGTTAGGACTCCGTGTTCCCAATGCAGGGGCCGGGTTCAATCCCCTGGTCAGGGAGCTAGACCCCACACGCCACAACGAAGGACCCCACATGCCACAGTGAAGATCGAAGGTCCTGCCCGCCGTGACTAAGACCCAGTGCAGCTACACGGATAAATAAACATCTTTAGCGAGAGCGAGAGAGAGAGATTGGCATCGGACTCTTCCCATGCCCATAAACCCTTGCGGTTTCGGCCTCTGCCCGCCTCGCCCCTCCCACTCACCCACCCCGGGTGGCGCTAGTGGTAAAGAACCCGCCTGCGAATGCAGGAGGCGTGAGAGACGCGGGTTCGATCCCTGGGTCGGGAAGATCCCCTGGAGGGGGGCACGGCACCCCACCTGAGTATTCTTGCTTGGAGAATCCCATGGGCAGAGGAGCCTGGAGCGGTGTAGTTCATGGGGTTGCAAAGAGTTAGACACAACTGAAGTGATTAGCACACACACCCTCCCACTTGGCTCCAGCCTCACACCCAGTGAGCTGGCTCCTGCCCCTGGGCCTTTGCACACCCCGTCCCCTCTGCCTGGTGCTCTCTTTCAGCTACGTATTCCCGACTCCACCTTCATGACTCAGCTCCAAAAGGATAAAAGTCATGTCTGTGGGTCTCACTGTGTATTTCCAGCCTGGCAGGTACTAGGTGCTGGAGAAAACCTTGTGGATGAGATAGTACGTCTAGTTCACGTGAGTCTGTGTCCTCGAGTCAATGTGCCTTCACAGATAAAGAGGTCCTGCTCAGGGGCCAGGCCCAGACGTGAGGGTCCTTCATACTTGAGCTTCGGGGGCATATTGTTGTGGTTGTTAGTGGCTCGGTTGTGTCTGACTCTTTGTGACCCCGTGGACTGTAGCCCGCCAGGCTCCTCTGTCCATGGGGATTTCCCAGACAAGAACACTGAAGTGGGTTGCCGTTTCCTCCTCCAGAGGATCTTCCCGGACCAGGGATTGAACCCATGTTTCCTGCTTGGCAGTTGGATTCTTTACCACTGCATCGCCGGGTGATAGTAATAGGTGCTCGAGTGGAGGGCTTGGCTGAGGAGCTCTGCCCAGGAGCGGCAGGAGCTGAGACGCGGACCCAGGTCTGCCCTGAGCCAGGGCCGCGTTCCCTCTGAAGATTCTCTGGGCTGGGTCTACTCAAGCTGCTCCCACCGATGCAGGACGGTGTTTGGAGGTGCCTCTGCCCCGGTTACCAGCAGAGTCCTGGAGGGAGATTCTAGAGAACTGAGCGGAGGAAGCCCGTCTCAGAGGAGAGGAGACACCTCACCAGGTACCTCTCTGCCAGTGAGCTGCCGGGTCTGTGCATGAATTCAGAAACGGCTCCCTCTTGTGGTGGACACAGTGTCTCACCAGCTTGCAGCCTGGCAGCAGTGCTTTGCCAGCTGCTCCTGCACAGGGCACAACCTGAGCCACTGCACACTGGCAGCGCCTGGAGCTCGGCCCCGCTGGGCGACCGTGACCCCAGGCCCCGCCACTCCCGACAGCAGCGGTGGGTCCCGCTCTTCCTTCAAGGGGGCAGGGAGCCCTTTTGACGAGGGCGTGTAGTCACACACGGGGTATGCTGCCACGCGGTGCTGCCCGCTGCCTTTCTTTCTGAGGTTGGGAGAGATAAAGCCCTGCCCACTGCCCTCTGGGAGATTTCCACGGCAGAGATAAGACGCCAGCAGGTCCAGGAGTCACAAGGCCCACAGGGAACGCAGCAGTGGGGCTTGGGCTGCCTCCGGAGCCCGGTCAAACTGTAAGAGGCAGAATGGAAACTCTGGCCCACATCATGGGTTTCTGCTCAGCCGGGATGGGTGAGGGGTGGCGTGTTGGGGTTCCTGAGGAGACAGCCCCTCGGTCCTCTCACTGGGGCCACCCCGCGCCCTGGGCTTCTGCACAGAGTCAGGAGGCCAGAGGAGGCTCAAGGTCGCCCGGTGGACAGCTGGCCACTGGCGGGGCCTCGGCCAGCTCCCCAGGCTCCACCCGGGCTCCAGACCCAGCGCCGCCGGGGTGGGCCGGAGGGGGAGCTGGGCCCCGACTGGGGCCTTCTCAGGGCACAGAGGGACCGTTCTTTGTGGCTCAACAGTCCCCCTGTTTGCCCCGTGCCAGGCTGCAGCCTCCCTCAAGGCCTGCTGACGAGGAGGAACTGGTGCCAGCACCCACAAATACGCGCGGCTTCTGTGGGGAGGCCGTCCCGGGCTCTCTAACCAAGTGGGTGGATTTAAAGGCCCAGAGGGCAGTCACAGGACGGGGCAGAGCCGGGCCGGTGTTCCCTTTAAAACACGGCGGTAGACAAGCAAACACAGGAGCCCCCTGCCCATCACGCCTCCAACGCCCGGGTTTGCTCTGGGGCGCGGCGGGGGCGCGTGTCACCGCATCGTACACTCTCAGAAGGCCGAGCGATCAGACCGTGTGCTTGTGTTTCCTAAGCAAACAGGAAACACAGAGGAAAAAACGCGTAGATAAAGCCCAGGACGAAAAGAAGGGGACGGAAGCCCAGGACTTCAGAGGACGCAGTGAACTCAGGTACTGACCTTCCCTGTGCGAACGAATGCTAAGTCCGCAGGGCCTGCTGGGAGCGGCCGCGTGTGGAGGCCCTTTCACGCACAGTGCACTTCAGAGCGACCTGGAGGGGTGGGGCCTCGTACTGTCACCCCGCCCAGGCACCAGCGAGGGACAGCCCAGGTCAGCGCTGCCCCCAGGCCAGCGCCCTGCTCCCAGGCACCCAGAGCTGCCAGAGGCCCTGGGGCTGTGTCTTCCAGCAGGCCGTGGGCAGAGCCTTCTCTGGGCTCACGTAGGCAGGCTGCCGAGGTGCTGGGAGCCGCCTCCCAGCCCGGCCCCAGCTGGACCACAGCCCCTGGCCGAGCCTCGGTCTCCTCATCTGTTAAATGGGCGAATCCCCCAACCTTGCGGGACAGGAGTAAAGGTCACCCAAGGGGAGGGTCCTGGCCATTGCCAGGGGAAAGGCACTGGGATCTGGAGGGCGGACTGAGGGGCAGCAGTGACCTCCCCGTCCAGAGGGCAGCCCTCATCACTGCAGAGGATGCAG